>NC_138197.1:13027065-13350065 GCF_964194105.1 Spermophilus citellus | reverse complement strand
GTAATGATCAGAACACGAAGGCGACTTGGTTCCCCAAATGTCGTTCTTCTATGTTGAAGCGTTCATTTCCAGTAACACTTTGAATTTTTAGGTTTCACTCTGTTTTCTCCTATATTGATAGATGTATTTGGAACTCTAAATCCAACACGGTTTGTGCTAGCTTCATGAAACTTGACAATGTAAAGTAGTTTCACGTTCTATCTCTATATTCTGTTTCCTCTTGATGTAGCCCTAAGCAGTGACTGGTGAGAAACACTTTCATGGAAAAAGGTTGCCAAGCTTCCAAAAGTTACGAATCTCCAGAAATCTCAGCAAATATTTGTTCACCCAAACTGGATGATACTTTCAGGTAATGATCAGTACACGAAGGCGACTTGGTTCCCCAAATTTCGTTCTTCTATGTTGAAGCGTTCATTTCCAGTAACAGTTTGAATTTTTAGGTTTCACTCTGTTTTCTCCTATATTGATAGATGTATTTGGAACTCTAAATCCAACACGGTTTGTGCTAGCTTCTTGAAACTTGACACAGTAAAGTAGTTTCACGTTCTATCTCTATGTTTTGTTTCCTCTTGCTGTAGCCCTAAGCAGTGACTGGCGAGAACCACTTTCATGGAGAGGGGTTGCCAAGCTTCCAAAAATTACGAATCTCCAGAAATCTCAGCAAATATTTTTTCACCCAAACTGGATGATACTTTCTGGTAATGATCAGTACACGAAGGCGACTTGGTTCCCCAAATTTCGTTCTTCTATGTTGAAGCGTTCGTTTCCAGCAACAGTTTGAATTTTGGCATTTCACACTGTTTTCTCCTATATTGATAGATGTATTTGGAACTCTAAATCCAACACGGTTTGTGCTAGCTTCGTGAAACATGACACAGTAAAGTAGTTTCAAGTTCTATCTCGATGTTTTGTTTCCTCTTGATGTAGCATTAAGCAGTGACTGGACAGAAACACTTTCATTGAAAGGGGTTGCCAAGCATACAAAAATAACGAATCTCCAGAAATCTCAGCAAATATTTTTTCACCCAAACTGGATGACACTTTCAGGTTATGATCAGTACACTAAGGCGACTTGGTTCCCCAAATGTTGTTCTTCTATGTTGAAGCGTTCATTTCCTGTAACAGTTTGAATTTTTAGGTTTCACTCTGTTTTCTCCTATATTGATACATGTATTTGGAACTCTAAATCCAACACGGTTTGTGCTACCTTCTTGAAACTTGATACAGTAAAGTAGTTTCACGTTCTATCTCTATGTTTTGTTTCCTCTTGCTGTAGCCTTAAGCAGTGACTGGACAGAAACTCTTTCATTGAAAGGGGTTGCCAAGCATACAAAAATAACGAATCTCCAGAAATCTCAGCAAATATTTTTTCACCCAAACTGGATGATACTTTCAGGTAATGATCAGTACACTAAGCCCACTTGGTTCCCCAAGTTTCGTTCTTCTATGTTGAAGCGTTCGTTTCCAGCAACAGTTTGAATTTTGGCATTTCACACTGTTTTCTCCTATATTGATAGATGTATTTGGAACTCTAAATCCAACACGGTTTGTGCTAGCTTCTTGAAACTTGACACAGTAAAGTAGTTTCCAGGTCTATCTTTATGTTTTGTTTCCTCTTGATGTAGCCCTAAGCAGTGACCTGCAAGAAACACTTTCATTGAAAGGGCTTGCCAAGCATACAAAAATTACGAATCTCCAGAAATCTCAGCAAACATTTTTTCAGCCAAATTGGATGATACTTTCAGGTAATGATCAGTACACTAAGCCCACTTGGTTCCCCAAATTTCGTTCTTCTATGTTGAAGCGTTCGTTTCCAGTAACACTTTGAATTTTGGCGTTTCACACTGTTTTCTCCTATATTGATAGATGTATTTGGAACTCTAAATCCAACACGGTTTGCGCTAGCTTCTTGAACCTTGACACAGTAAAGTAGTTTCACGTTCTATCTCTATGTTTTGTTTCCTCTTGCTGTAGCCCTAAGCAGTGACTGGCGAGATCCACTTTCATGGAGAGGGGTTGCCAAGCTTCCAAAAATTACGAATCTCCAGAAATCTCAGCAAATATTTTTTCACCCAAACTGGATGATACTTTCAGGTAATGATCAGTACACTAAGGCGACTTGGTTCCCCAAATGTCGTTCTTCTATGTTGAAGCGTTCATTTCCAGTAACAGTTTGAATTTTTAGGTTTCACTCTGTTTTCTCCTATATTGATACATGTATTTGGAACTCTAAATCCAACACGGTTTGTGCTAGCTTCTTGAAACTTGATACAGTAAAGTAGTTTCACGTTCTATCTCTATGTTTTGTTTCCTCTTGCTGTAGCCCTAAGCAGTGACTGGCGAGAACCACTTTCATGGAGAGGGGTTGCCAAGCATACAAAAATTACGAATCTCCAGAAATCTCAGCAAACATTTTTTCAGCCAAATTGGATGATACTTTCAGGTAATGATCAGTACACTAAGCCCACTTGGTTCCCCAAATTTCGTTCTTCTATGTTGAAGCGTTCGTTTCCAGCAACAGTTTGAATTTTGGCATTTCACACTGTTTTCTCCTATATTGATAGATGTATTTGGAACTCTAAATCCAACACGGTTTGTGCTAGCTTCGTGAAACATGACACAGTAAAGTAGTTTCAAGTTCTATCTCGATGTTTTGTTTCCTCTTGATGTAGCATTAAGCAGTGACTGGACAGAAACACTTTCATTGAAAGGGGTTGCCAAGCATACAAAAATAACGAATCTCCAGAAATCTCAGCAAATATTTTTTCACCCAAACTGGATGACACTTTCAGGTAATGATCAGTACACTAAGGCGACTTGGTTCCCCAAATGTTGTTCTTCTATGTTGAAGCGTTCATTTCCTGTAACAGTTTGAATTTTTAGGTTTCACTCTGTTTTCTCCTATATTGATACATGTATTTGGAACTCTAAATCCAACACGGTTTGTGCTACCTTCTTGAAACTTGATACAGTAAAGTAGTTTCACGTTCTATCTCTATGTTTTGTTTCCTCTTGCTGTAGCCTTAAGCAGTGACTGGACAGAAACTCTTTCCTTGAAAGGGGTTGCCAAGCATACAAAAATAACGAATCTCCAGAAATCTCAGCAAATATTTTTTCACCCAAACTGGATGATACTTTCAGGTAATGATCAGTACACTA
This sequence comes from Spermophilus citellus, assembly GCF_964194105.1. Lineage (NCBI taxonomy): Eukaryota > Metazoa > Chordata > Mammalia > Rodentia > Sciuridae > Spermophilus > Spermophilus citellus. Next base: position 13,346,906 of record NC_138197.1, on the reverse strand, counting down.
AGCCCACTTGGTTCCCCAAGTTTCGTTCTTCTATGTTGAAGCGTTCGTTTCCAGCAACAGTTTGAATTTTGGCATTTCACACTGTTTTCTCCTATATTGATAGATGTATTTGGAACTCTAAATCCAACACGGTTTGTGCTAGCTTCTTGAAACTTGACACAGTAAAGTAGTTTCCAGGTCTATCTTTATGTTTTGTTTCCTCTTGATGTAGCCCTAAGCAGTGACCTGCAAGAAACACTTTCATTGAAAGGGCTTGCCAAGCATACAAAAATTACGAATCTCCAGAAATCTCAGCAAACATTTTTTCAGCCAAATTGGATGATACTTTCAGGTAATGATCAGTACACTAAGCCCACTTGGTTCCCCAAATTTCGTTCTTCTATGTTGAAGCGTTCGTTTCCAGTAACACTTTGAATTTTGGCGTTTCACACTGTTTTCTCCTATATTGATAGATGTATTTGGAACTCTAAATCCAACACGGTTTGCGCTAGCTTCTTGAACCTTGACACAGTAAAGTAGTTTCACGTTCTATCTCTATGTTTTGTTTCCTCTTGCTGTAGCCCTAAGCAGTGACTGGCGAGAACCACTTTCATGGAGAGGGGTTGCCAAGCTTCCAAAAATTACGAATCTCCAGAAATCTCAGCAAATATTTTTTCACCCAAACTGGATGATACTTTCAGGTAATGATCAGTACACTAAGGCGACTTGGTTCCCCAAATGTCGTTCTTCTATGTTGAAGCGTTCATTTCCAGTAACAGTTTGAATTTTTAGGTTTCACTCTGTTTTCTCCTATATTGATACATGTATTTGGAACTCTAAATCCAACAGGGTTTGTGCTAGCTTCTTGAAACTTGATACAGTAAAGTAGTTTCACGTTCTATCTCTATATTCTGTTTCCTCTTGATGTAGCCCTAAGCAGTGACTGGTGAGAAACACTTTCATGGAAAAAGGTTGCCAAGCTTCCAAAAATCACGAATCTCCAGAAATCTCAGCAAATAATTTTACACCCAAACTGGATGATACTTTCAGGTAATGATCAGTACACTAAGGTGACTTGGTTCCCCAAATTTCGTTCTTCTATGTTGAAGCGTTCATTTCCAGTAACAGTTTGAATTTTTAGGTTTCACTCTGTTTTCTCCTATATTTATAGATGTATTTGGAACTCTAAATCCAACACGGTTTGTGCTAGCTTCTTTAAACTTGATACAGTAAAGTAGTTTCACGTTCTATCTCTATGTTTTGTTTCCTCTTGCTGTAGCCCTAAGCAGTGACTGGCGAGAACCACTTTCATGGAGAGGGGTTGCCAAGCATACAAAAATTACGAATCTCCAGAAATCTCAGCAAACATTTTTTCAGCCAAATTGGATGATACTTTCAGGTAATGATCAGTACACTAAGCCCACTTTGTTCCCCGAATTTCGTTCTTCTATGTTGAAGCGTTCGTTTCCAGCAACAGTTTGAATTTTGGCATTTCACACTGTTTTCTCCTATATTAATAGATGTATTTGGAACTCTAAATCCAACACGGTTTGTGCTAGCTTCTTGAAACTTGACACAGTAAAGCAGTTTCACGTTCTATCTCTATATTCTGTTTCCTCTTGATGTAGCCCTAAGCAGTGACTGGTGAGAAACACTTTCATGGAAAAAGGTTGCCAAGCTTCCAAAAGTTACGAATCTCCAGAAATCTCAGCAAATATTTTTTCACCCAAACTGGATGATACTTTCAGGTAATGATCAGTACACTAAGGCGACTTGGTTCCCCAAATTTCGTTCTTCTATGTTGAAGCGTTCATTTCCAGTAACAGTTTGAATTTTTAGGTTTCTCTCTGTTTTCTCCTATATTGATAGATGCATTTGGAACTCTAAATCCAACACGGTTTGTGCTAGCTTCTTGAAACTTGACAAAGTAAAGTAGTTTCACGTTCTATCTCTGTTTTGTTTCCTCTTGCTGTAGCCCTAAGCAGTGACTGGCGAGAACCACTTTCATGGAGAGGGGTTGCCAAGCTTCCGAAAATTACGAATCTCCAGAAATCTCAGCAAATATTTTTTCACCCAAACTGGATGATACTTTCAGGTAATGATCAGTACACGAAGGCGACTTGGTTCCCCAAATGTCGTTCTTCTATGTTGAAGCGTTCATTTCCAGTAACACTTTGAATTTTTAGTTTTCACTCTGTTTTCTCCTATATTGATAGATGTATTTGGAACTCTAAACCCAACACGGTTTGTGCTAGCTTCTTGAAACTTGATACAGTAAAGTAGTTTCACGTTCTATCTCTATGTTTTGTTTCCTCTTGCTGTAGCCCTAAGCAGTGACTGGCGAGAACCACTTTCATGGAGAGGGGTTGCCAAGCTTCCAAAAATTACGAATCTCCAGAAATCTCAGCAAATATTTTTTCACCCAAACTGGATGATACTTTCAGGTAATGATCAGTACACTAAGGCGACTTGGTTCCCCAAATGTCGTTCTTCTATGTTGAAGCGTTCATTTCCAGTAACACTTTGAATTTTTAGGTTTCACTCTGTTTTCTCCTATATTGATAGATGTATTTGGAACTCTAAATCCAACACGGTTTGTGCTAGCTTCTTGAAACTTGACACAGTAAAGTAGTTTCACGTTCTATCTCTAGGTTTTGTTTCCTCTTGATGTAGCCCTAAGCAGTGACTGGCGAGAAACACTTTCATGGAAAGGGGTTGCCAAGCTTCAAAAAAATTACGAATCTCCAGAAATCTCAGCAAATATTTTTTAACCCAAACTGGATGATACTTTCAGGTAATGATCTAGTACACTAAGGCAACTTGGTTCCCCAAAGTTCGTTCTTCTATGTTGAAGCGTTCATTTCCAGTAACAGTTTGAATTTTTAGGTTTCACTCCGTTTTCTCCTATATTGATACATGTATTTGGAACACTAAATCCAACAAGGTTTGTGCTAGCTTCTTGAAACTTGACACAGTAAAGTAGTTTCACGTTCTATCTCTATGTTTTGTTTCCTCTTGCTGTAGCGCTAAGCAGTGACTGGCGAGAACCACTTTCATGGAGAGGGGTTGCCAAGCTTCCAAAAATTACGAATCTCCAGAAATCTCAGCAAATATTTTTTTCACCCAAAGTGGATGATACTTTCAGGTAATGATCAGTACACTAAGGCGACTTGGTTCCCCAAATGTCGTTCTTCTGTGTTGAAGCGTTCATTTCCAGTAACAGTTTGAATTTTTAGGTTTCACTCTGTTTTCTCCTATATTGATACATGTATTTGGAACTCTAAATCCAACACGGTTTGTGCTAGCTTCTTGAAACTTGACACAGTAAAGTAGTTTCACGTTCTACCTCTATGTTTTGTTTCCTCTTGATGTAGCCCTAAGCAGTGACTGGCGAGAAACGCTTTCATGGAAAGGGGTTGCCAAGCTTCGAAAAATTACGAATCTCCAGAAATCTCAGCAAATATTTTTTCACCCAAACTGGATGATACTTTCAGGTAATGATCAGTACACTAAGGCGACTTGGTTCCCCAAATGTCGTTCTTCTTTGTTGAAGCGTTCATTTCCTGTAACAGTTTGAATTTTTAGGTTTCACTCTGTTTTCTCCTATATTGATACATGTATTTGGAACTCTAAATCCAACACGGTTTGTGCTAGCTTCTTGAAACTTGACACAGTAAAGTAGTTTCACGTTCTATCTCTATGTTTTGTTTCCTCTTGCTGTAGCGCTAAGCAGTGACTGGCGAGAACCACTTTCATGGAGAGGGGTTGCCAAGCTTCCAAAAATTACGAATCTCCAGAAATCTCAGCAAATATTTTTTTCACCCAAAGTGGATGATACTTTCAGGTAATGATCAGTACACTAAGGCGACTTGGTTCCCCAAATGTCGTTCTTCTGTGTTGAAGCGTTCATTTCCAGTAACAGTTTGAATTTTTAGGTTTCACTCTGTTTTCTCCTATATTGATACATGTATTTGGAACTCTAAATCCAACACGGTTTGTGCTAGCTTCTTGAAACTTGACACAGTAAAGTAGTTTCACGTTCTACCTCTATGTTTTGTTTCCTCTTGATGTAGCCCTAAGCAGTGACTGGCGAGAAACGCTTTCATGGAAAGGGGTTGCCAAGCTTCGAAAAATTACGAATCTCCAGAAATCTCAGCAAATATTTTTTCACCCAAACTGGATGATACTTTCAGGTAATGATCAGTACACTAAGGCGACTTGGTTCCCCAAATGTCGTTCTTCTTTGTTGAAGCGTTCATTTCCTGTAACAGTTTGAATTTTTAGGTTTCACTCTGTTTTCTCCTATATTGATACATGTATTTGGAACTCTAAATCCAACACGGTTTGTGCTAGCTTCTTGAAACTTGACAGAGTAAAGTACTTTCACGTTCTATCTCTATGTTTTTTTTCCTCTTGATGTAGCCCTAAGCAGTGACTGGCGAGAAACACTTTCATGGAAAGGGGTTGCCAAGCTTCCAAAAATTACGAATCTCCAGAAATCTCAGCAAATATTTTTTCACCCAAACTGGATGATACTTTCAGGTAATGATCAGTACACTAAGGCGACTTGGTTCCCCAAAGTTCGTTCTTCTATGTTGAAGCGTTCATTTCCAGTAACAGTTTGAATTTTCAGGTTTCACTCTGTTTTCTCCTATATTCATACATGTATTCGGAACTCTAAATCCAACACGGTTTGTGCTAGCTTCTTGAAACTTGACACAGTAAAGTAGTTTCACGTTCTATCTCTATGTTTTGTTTCCTCTTGCTGTAGCCCTAAGCAGTGACTGGCGAGAACCACTTTCATGGAGAGGGGTTGCCAAGCTTCCAAAAATTACGAATCTCCAGAAATCTCAGCAAATATTTTTTCACCCAAACTGGATGATACTTTCAGGTAATGATCAGTACACTAAGGCGACTTGGTTCCCCAAATGTCGTTCTTCTATGTTGAAGCGTTCATTTCCAGTAACACTTTGAATTTTTAGGTTTCACTCTGTTTTCTCCTATATTGATAGATGTATTTGGAACTCTAAATCCAACACGGTTTGTGCTAGCTTCTTGAAACTTGACACAGTAAAGTAGTTTCACGTTCTATCTCTAGGTTTTGTTTCCTTTTGATGTAGCCCTAAGCAGTGACTGGCGAGAAACACTTTCATGGAAAGGGGTTGCCAAGCTTCAAAAAAATTACGAATCTCCAGAAATCTCAGCAAATATTTTTTAACCCAAACTGGATGATACTTTCAGGTAATGATCAGTACACTAAGGCAACTTGGTTCCCCAAAGATCGTTCTTCTATGTTGAAGCGTTCATTTCCAGTAACAGTTTGAATTTTTAGGTTTCACTCCGTTTTCTCCTATATTGATACATGTATTTGGAACTCTAAATCCAACAAGGATTGTGCTAGCTTCTTGAAACTTGACACAGTAAAGTAGTTTCACGTTCTATCTCTATGTTTTGTTTCCTCTTGCTGTAGCGCTAAGCAGTGACTGGCGAGAACCACTTTCATGGAGAGGGGTTGCCAAGCTTCCAAAAATTACGAATCTCCAGAAATCTCAGCAAATATTTTTTTCACCCAAACTGGATGATACTTTCAGGTAATGATCAGTACACTAAGGCGACTTGGTTCCCCAAATGTCGTTCTTCTGTGTTGAAGCGTTCATTTCCAGTAACAGTTTGAATTTTTAGGTTTCACTCTGTTTTCTCCTATATTGATACATGTATTTGGAACTCTAAATCCAACACGGTTTGTGCTAGCTTCTTGAAACTTGACACAGTAAAGTAGTTTCACGTTCTACCTCTATGTTTTGTTTCCTCTTGATGTAGCCCTAAGCAGTGACTGGCGAGAAACGCTTTCATGGTAAGGGGTTGCCAAGCTTCGAAAAATTACGAATCTCCAGAAATCTCAGCAAATATTTTTTCACCCAAACTGGATGATACTTTCAGGTAATGATCAGTACACTAAGGCGACTTGGTTCCCCAAATGTCGTTCTTCTTTGTTGAAGCGTTCATTTCCTGTAACAGTTTGAATTTTTAGGTTTCACTCTGTTTTCTCCTATATTGATACATGTATTTGGAACTCTAAATCCAACACGGTTTGTGCTAGCTTCTTGAAACTTGACACAGTAAAGTAGTTTCACGTTCTATCTCTGTTTTGTTTCCTCTTGCTGTAGCCCTAAGCAGTGACTGGCGAGAACCACTTTCATGGAGAGGGGTTGCCAAGCTTCCAAAAATTACGAATCTCGAAAAATCTCAGCAAATATTTTTTCACCCAAACTGGATGATACTTTCAGGTAATGATCAGTACACTAAGGCGACTTGGTTCTCCAAATTTCGTTCTTCTATGTTGAAGCGTTCATTTCCAGTAACAGTTTGAATTTTTAGGTTTCACTCCGTTTTCTCCTATATTGATACATGTATTTGGAACTCTAAATCCAACAAGGTTTGTGCTAGCTTCTTGAAACTTGACACAGTAAAGTAGTTTCACGTTCTATCTCTATGTTTTGTTTCCTCTTGCTGTAGCGCTAAGCAGTGACTGGCGAGAACCACTTTCATGGAGAGGGGTTGCCAAGCTTCCAAAAATTACGAATCTCCAGAAATCTCAGCAAATATTTTTTTCACCCAAACTGGATGATACTTTCAGGTAATGATCAGTACACTAAGGCGACTTGGTTCCCCAAATGTCGTTCTTCTGTGTTGAAGCGTTCATTTCCAGTAACAGTTTGAATTTTTAGGTTTCACTCTGTTTTCTCCTATATTGATACATGTATTTGGAACTCTAAATCCAACACGGTTTGTGCTAGCTTCTTGAAACTTGACACAGTAAAGTAGTTTCACGTTCTACCTCTATGTTTTGTTTCCTCTTGATGTAGCCCTAAGCAGTGACTGTCGAGAAACGCTTTCATGGAAAGGGGTTGCCAAGCTTCGAAAAATTACGAATCTCCAGAAATCTCAGCAAATATTTTTTCACCCAAACTGGATGATACTTTCAGGTAATGATCAGTACACTAAGGCGACTTGGTTCCCCAAATGTCGTTCTTCTTTGTTGAAGCGTTCATTTCCTGTAACAGTTTGAATTTTTAGGTTTCACTCTGTTTTCTCCTATATTGATACATGTATTTGGAACTCTAAATCCAACACGGTTTGTGCTAGCTTCTTGAATCTTGACACAGTAAAGTAGTTTCACGTTCTATCTCTATGTTTTTTTTCCTCTTGATGTAGCCCTAAGCAGTGACTGGCGAGAAACACTTTCATGGAAAGGGGTTGCCAAGCTTCCAAAAATTACGAATCTCCAGAAATCTCAGCAAATATTTTTTCACCCAAACTGGATGATACTTTCAGGTAATGATCAGTACACTAAGGCGACTTGGTTCCCCAAAGTTCGTTCTTCTATGTTGAAGCGTTCATTTCCAGTAACAGTTTGAATTTTCAGGTTTCACTCTGTTTTCTCCTATATTCATACATGTATTTGGAACTCTAAATCCAACACGGTTTGTGCTAGCTTCTTGAAACTTGACACAGTAAAGTAGTTTAACGTTCTATCTCTATGTTTTGTTTCCTCTTGCTGTAGCCCTAAGCAGTGACTGGCGAGAACCACTTTCATGGAGAGGGGTTGCCAAGCTTCCAAAAATTACGAATCTCCAGAAATCTCAGCAAATATTTTTTCACCCAAACTGGATGATACTTTCAGGTAATGATCAGTACACTAAGGCGACTTGGTTCCCCAAATGTCGTTCTTCTATGTTGAAGCGTTCATTTCCAGGAACACTTTGAATTTTTAGGTTTCACTCTGTTTTCTCCTATATTGATAGATGTATTTGGAACTCTAAATCCAACACGGTTTGTGCTAGCTTCTTGAAACTTGACACAGTAAAGTAGTTTCACGTTCTATCTCTATGTTTTGTTTCCTCTTGCTGTAGCCCTAAGCAGTGACTGGCGAGAAACACTTTCATGGAAAGGGCTTGCCAAGCTTCAAAAAAATTACGAATCTCCAGAAATCTCAGCAAATATTTTTTAACCCAAACTGGATGATACTTTCAGGTAATGATCAGTACACTAAGGCAACTTGGTTCCCCAAAGTTCGTTCTTCTATGTTGAAGCGTTCATTTCCAGTAACAGTTTGAATTTTTAGGTTTCACTCCGTTTTCTCCTATATTGATACATGTATTTGGAACTCTAAATCCAACAAGGATTGTGCTAGCTTCTTGAAACTTGACACAGTAAAGTAGTTTCACGTTCTATCTCTATGTTTTGTTTCCTCTTGCTGTAGCCCTAAGCAGTGACTGGCGAGAACCACTTTCATGGAGAGGGGTTGCCAAGCTTCCAAAAATTACGAATCTCCAGAAATCTCAGCAAATATTTTTTTCACCCAAACTGGATGATACTTTCAGGTAATGATCAGTACACTAAGGCGACTTGGTTCCCCAAATGTCGTTCTTCTGTGTTGAAGCGTACATTTCCAGTAACAGTTTGAATTTTTAGGTTTCACTCTGTTTTCTCCTATATTGATACATGTATTTGGAACTCTAAATCCAACACGGTTTGTGCTAGCTTCTTGAAACTTGACACAGTAAAGTAGTTTAACGTTCTACCTCTATGTTTTGTTTCCTCTTGATGTAGCCCTAAGCAGTGACTGGCGAGAAACACTTTCATGGAAAGGGGTTGCCAAGCTTCGAAAAATTACGAATCTCCAGAAATCTCAGCAAATATTTTTTCACCCAAACTGGATGATACTTTCAGGTAATGATCAGTACACTAAGGCGACTTGGTTCCCCAAATGTCGTTCTTCTTTGTTGAAGCGTTCATTTCCTGTAACAGTTTGAATTTTTAGGTTTCACTCTGTTTTCTCCTATATTGATACATGTATTTGGAACTCTAAATCCAACACGGTTTGTGCTAGCTTCTTGAAACTTGACACAGTAAAGTAGTTTCACGTTCTATCTCTGTTTTGTTTCCTCTTGCTGTAGCCCTAAGCAGTGACTGGCGAGAACCACTTTCATGGAGAGGGGTTGCCAAGCTTCCAAAAATTACGAATCTCGAAAAATCTCAGCAAATATTTTTTCACCCAAACTGGATGATACTTTCAGGTAATGATCAGTACACTAAGGCGACTTGGTTCCCCAAATTTCGTTCTTCTATGTTGAAGCGTTCATTTCCAGTAACAGTTTGAATTTTTAGGTTTCACTCTGTTTTCTCCTATATTGATACATGTATTTGGAACTCTAAATCCAACACGTTTTGTGCTAGCTTCTTGAAACTTGACACAGTAAAGTAGTTTCACGTTCTATCTCTATGTTTTGTTTCCTCTTGCTGTAGCCCTAAGCAGTGACTGGCGAGAACCACTTTCATGGAGAGGGGTTGCCAAGCTTCCAAAAATTACGAATCTCCAGAAATCTCAGCAAATATTTTTTCACCCAAACTGGATGATACTTTCAGGTAATGATCAGTACACTAAGGCGACTTGGTTCCCCAAATGTCGTTCTTCTATGTTGAAGCGTTCATTTCCAGTAACAGTTTGAATTTTTAGGTTTCACTCTGTTTTCTCCTATATTGATACATGTATTTGGAACTCTAAATCCAACACGGTTTGTGCTAGCTTCTTGAAACTTGATACAGTAAAGTAGTTTCACGTTCTATCTCTATGTTTTGTTTCCTCTTGATGTAGCCCTAAGCAGTGACTGGCGAGAACCACTTTCATGGAGAGGGGTTGCCAAGCATACAAAAATTACGAATCTCCAGAAATCTCAGCAAACATTTTTTCAGCCAAATTGGATGATACTTTCAGGTAATGATCAGTACACTAAGCCCACTTGGTTCCCCAAATTTCGTTCTTCTATGTTGAGGCGTTCGTTTCCAGCAACAGTTTGAATTTTGGCATTTCACACTGTTTTCTCCTATATTGATAGATGTATTTGGAACTCTAAATCCAACACGGTTTGTGCTAGCTTCGTGAAACATGACACAGTAAAGTAGTTTCAAGTTCTATCTCGATGTTTTGTTTCCTCTTGATGTAGCATTAAGCAGTGACTGGACAGAAACACTTTCATTGAAAGGGGTTGCCAAGCATACAAAAATAACGAATCTCCAGAAATCTCAGCAAATATTTTTTCACCCAAACTGGATGACACTTTCAGGTAATGATCAGTACACTACGGCGACTTGGTTCCCCAAATGTCGTTCTTCTATGTTGAAGCGTTCATTTCCTGTAACAGTTTGAATTTTTAGGTTTCACTCTGTTTTCTCCTATATTGATACATGTATTTGGAACTCTAAATCCAACACGGTTTTTGCTACCTTCTTGAAACTTGATACAGTAAAGTAGTTTCACGTTCTATCTCTATGTTTTGTTTCCTCTTGCTGTAGCCTTAAGCAGTGACTGGACAGAAACTCTTTCATTGAAAGGGGTTGCCAAGCATACAAAAATAACGAATCTCCAGAAATCTCAGCAAATATTTTTTCACCCAAACTGGATGATACTTTCAGGTAATGATCAGTACACTAAGCCCACTTGGTTCCCCAAGTTTCGTTCTTCTATGTTGAAGCGTTCGTTTCCAGCAACAGTTTGAATTTTGGCATTTCACACTGTTTTCTCCTATATTGATAGATGTATTTGGAACTCTAAATCCAACACGGTTTGTGCTAGCTTCTTGAAACTTGACACAGTAAAGTAGTTTCCAGGTCTATCTTTATGTTTTGTTTCCTCTTGATGTAGCCCTAAGCAGTGACCTGCAAGAAACACTTTCATTGAAAGGGGTTGCCAAGCATACAAAAATTACGAATCTCCAGAAATCTCAGCAAACATTTTTTCAGCCAAATTGGATGATACTTTCAGGTAATGATCAGTACACTAAGCCCACTTGGTTCCCCAAATTTCGTTCTTCTATGTTGAAGCGTTCGTTTCCAGTAACACTTTGAATTTTGGCGTTTCACACTGTTTTCTCCTATATTGATAGATGTATTTGGAACTCTAAATCCAACACGATTTGCGCTAGCTTCTTGAACCTTGACACAGTAAAGTAGTTTCACGTTCTATCTCTATGTTTTGTTTCCTCTTGCTGTAGCCCTAAGCAGTGACTGGCGAGAACCACTTTCATGGAGAGGGGTTGCCAAGCTTCCAAAAATTACGAATCTCCAGAAATCTCAGCAAATATTTTTTCACCCAAACTGGATGATACTTTCAGGTAATGATCAGTACACTATGTCGACTTGGTTCCCCAAAGTTCGTTCTTCTATGTTGAAGCGTTCATTTCCAGTAACAGTTTGAATTTTTAGGTTTCACTCTGTTTTCTCCTATATTGATACATGTATTTGGAACTCTAAATCCAACACGGTTTGTGCTAGCTTCTTGAAACTTGATACAGTAAAGTAGTTTCACGTTCTATCTCTATGTTTTGTTTCCTCTTGCTGTAGCCCTAAGCAGTGAATGGCGAGAACCACTTTCATGGAGAGGGGTTGCCAAGCTTCCAAAAATTACGAATCTCCAGAAATCTCAGCAAATATTTTTTCACCCAAACTGGATGATACTTTCAGGTAATGATCAGTACACGAAGGCGACTTGGTTCCCCAAATGTCGTTCTTCTATGTTGAAGCGTTCATTTCCAGTAACAGTTTGAATTTTTAGGTTTCACTCTGTTTCCTCCTATATTGATAGATGTATTTGGAACTCTAAATCCAACACGGTTTGTGCTAGCTTCATGAAACTTGACAAAGTAAAGTAGTTTCATGTGCTATCTCCATATTCTGTTTCCTCTTGATGTAGCCCTAAGCAGTGACTGGTGAGAAACACTTTCATGGAAAAAGGTTGCCAAGCTTCCAAAAGTTACGAATCTCCAGAAATGTCAGCAAATATTTGTTCACCCAAACTGGATGATACTTTCAGGTAATGATCAGTACACGAAGGCGACTTGGTTCCCCAAATTTCGTTCTTCTATGTTGAAGCGTTCATTTCCAGTAACAGTTTGAATTTTTAGGTTTCACTCTGTTTTCTCCTATATTGATAGATGTATTTGGAACTCTAAATCCAACACGGTTTGTGCTAGCTTCTTGAAACTTGACACAGTAAAGTAGTTTCACGTTCTATCTCTATGTTTTGTTTCCTCTTGATGTAGCCCTAAGCAGTGACTGGCGAGAAACACTCTCATGGAAAGGGGTTGCCAAGCTTCCAAAAATTACGAATCTCCAGAAATCTCAGCAAATATTTTTTCACCCAAACTGGATGATAATTTCAGGTAATGATCAGTACACTAAGGCGACTTGGTTCCCCAAAGTTCGTTCTTCTATGTTGAAGCGTTCATTTCCAGTAACAGTTTGAATTTTTAGGTTTCACTCTGTTTTCTCCTATATTGATACATGTATTTGGAACTCTAAATCCAACACGGTTTGTGCTAGCTTCTTGAAACTTGATACAGTAAAGTAGTTTCACGTTCTATCTCTATGTTTTGTTTCCTCTTGCTGTAGCCCTAAGCAGTGACTGGCGAGAACCACTTTCATGGAGAGGGGTTGCCAAGCTTCCAAAAATTACGAATCTCCAGAAATCTCAGCAAATATTTTGGCACCCAAACTGGATGATACTTTCAGATAATGATCAGTACACGAAGGCGACTTGGTTCCCCAAATTTCGTTCTTCTATGCTGAAGCGTTCATTTCCAGTAACAGTTTGAATTTTTAGGTTTCACTCTGTTTTCTCCTATATTGATACATGTATTTGGAACTCTAAATCCAACACGGTTTGTGCTAGCTTCTTGAAACTTGACACAGTAAAGTAGTTTCTCGTTCTATCTCTAGGTTTTGTTTCCTCTTGCTGTAGCCCTAAGCAGTGACTGGCGAGAACCACTTTCATGGAGAGGGGTTGCCAAGCTTCCAAAAATTACGAATCTCCAAAAATCTCAGCAAATATTTTTTCACCCAAACTGGATGATACTTTCAGGTAATCATCAGTACACTAAGGCGACTTGGTTCCCCAAAGTTCGTTCTTCTATGTTGAAGCGTTCATTTCCAGTAACAGTTTGAATTTTTAGGTTTCACTCTGTTTTCTCCTATATTGATAGATGTATTTGGAACTCTAAATCCAACACGGTTTGTGCTAGCTTCTTGAAACTTGACACAGTAAAGTAGTTTCAAGTTCTATCTCTATGTTTTGTTTCCTCTTGATGTAGCCCTAAGCAGTGACTGGCGAGAAACACTTTCATGGAAAGGGGTTGCCAAGCTTCCAAAAATTACGAATCTCCAGAAATCTCAGCAAATATTTTTTCACCCAAACTGGATGATACTTTCAGGTAATGATCAGTACACTAAGGCGACTTGGTTCCCCAAATGTCGTTCTTCTATGTTGAAGCGTTCATTTCCTGTAACAGTTTGAATTTTTAGGTTTCACTCTGTTTTCTCCTATATTGATACATGTATTTGGAACTCTAAATCCAACACGGTTTGTGCTAGCTTCTTGAAACTTGACACAGTAAAGTAGTTTCACGTTCTATCTCTATGTTTTGTTTCCTCTTCCTGTACCCTAAGCAGTGACTGGCGAAAACCACTTTCATGGAGAGGGGTTGCCAAGCTTCCAAAAATTACGAATCTCCAGAAATCTCAGCAAATATTTTTTCACCCAAACTGGATGATACTTTCAGGTAATGATCAGTACACTAAGGCGACTTGGTTCCCCAAAGTTCGTTCTTCTATGTTGAAGCGTTCATTTCCAGTAACAGTTTGAATTTTTAGGTTTCACTCTGTTTTCTCCTATATTGATACATGTATTTGGAACTCTAAATCCAACACGGGTTGTGCTAGCTTCTTGAAACTTGATACAGTAAAGTAGTTTCACGTTCTATCTCTATGTTTTGTTTCCTCTTGCTGTAGCCCTAAGCAGTGACTGGCGAGAACCACTTTCATGGAGAGGGGTTGCCAAGCTTCCAAAAATTACGAATCTCCAGAAATCTCAGCAAATATTTTTTCACCCAAACTGGATGATACTTTCAGGTAATGATCAGTACACGAAGGCGACTTGGTTCCCCAAATGTCGTTCTTCTATGTTGAAGCGTTCATTTCCAGTAACAGTTTGAATTTTTAGGTTTCACTCTGTTTTCTCCTATATTGATAGATGTATTTGGAACTCTAAATCCAACACGGTTTGTGCTAGCTTCTTGAAACTTGACACAGTAAAGTAGTTTCACGTTCTATCTCTATGTTTTGTTTCCTCTTAATGTAGCCCTAAGCAGTGACTGGCGAGAAACACTTTCATGGAAAGGGGTTGCCAAGCTTCCAAAAATTACGAATCTCCAAAAATCTCAGCAAATATTTTTTCACCCAAACTGGATGATACTTTCAGGTAATGATCAGTACACTAAGGCGACTTGGTTCCCCAAATTTCGTTCTTCTATGCTGAAGCGTTCATTTCCAGTAACAGTTTGAATTTTTAGGTTTCACTCTGTTTTCTCCTATATTGATAGATGTATTTGGAACTCTAAATCCAACACGGTTTGTGCTAGCTTCTTGAAACTTGACACAGTAAAGTAGTTTCAAGTTCTATCTCTATGTTTTGTTTCCTCTTGATGTAGCCCTAAGCAGTGACTGGCGAGAAACACTTTCATGGAAAGGGGTTGCCAAGCTTCCAAAAATTACGAATCTCCAGAAATCTCAGCAAATATTTTTTCACCCAAACTGGATGATACTTTCAGGTAATGATCAGTACACTAAGGCGACTTGGTTCCCCAAATGTCGTTCTTCTATGTTGAAGCGTTCATTTCCTGTAACAGTTTGAATTTTTAGGTTTCACTCTGTTTTCTCCTATATTGATACATGTATTTGGAACTCTAAATCCAACACGGTTTGTGCTAGCTTCTTGAAACTTGACACAGTAAAGTAGTTTCATGTTCTATCTCTATGTTTTGTTTCCTCTTCCTGTACCCTAAGCAGTGACTGGCGAGAACCACTTTCATGGAGAGGGGTTGCCAAGCTTCCAAAAATTACGAATCTCCAGAAATCTCAGCAAATATTTTTTCACCCAAACTGGATGATACTTTCAGGTAATGATCAGTGCACTAAGGCGACTTGGTTCCCCAAAGTTCGTTCTTCTATGTTGAAGCGTTCATTTCCTGTAACAGTTTGAATTTTTAGGTTTCACTCTGTTTTCTCCTATATTGATACATGTATTTGGAACTCTAAAACCAACACGGTTTGTGCTAGCTTCTTGAAACTTGACACAGTAAAGTAGTTTCACGTTCTATCTCTATGTTTTGTCTCCTCTTGATGTAGCCCTAAGCAGTGACTGGCGAGAAACACTTTCATGGAAAGGGGTTGCCAAGCTTCCAAAAATTACGAATCTCCAGAAATCTCAGCAAATATTTTTTCACCCAAACTGGATGATACTTTCAGGTAATGATCAGTACACTAAGGCGACTTGGTTCCCCAAAGTTCGTTCTTCTATGTTGAAGCGTTCATTTCCAGTAACAGTTTGAATTTTTAGGTTTCACTCTGTTTTCTCCTATATTGATACATGTATTTGGAACTCTAAATCCAACACGGTTTGTGCTAGCTTCTTGAAACTTGATACAGTAAAGTAGTTTCACGTTCTATCTCTATGTTTTGTTTCCTCTTGCTGTAGCCCTAAGCAGTGACTGGCGAGAACCACTTTCATGTAGAGGGGTTGCCAAGCTTCCAAAAATTACGAATCTCCAGAAATCTCAGCAAATATTTTGGCACCCAAACTGGATGATACTTTCAGATAATGATCAGTACACGAAGGCGACTTGGTTCCCTAAATTTCGTTCTTCTATTTTGAAGCGTTCATTTCCAGTAACAGTTTGAATTTTTAGGTTTCACTCTGTTTTCTCCTATATTGATACATGTATTTGGAACTCTAAATCCAACACGGTTTGTGCTAGCTTCATGAAACTTGACAAAGTGAAGTAGTTTCATGTTCTATCTCTATATTCTGTTTCCTCTTGATGTAGCCCTAAGCAGTGACTGGCGAGAAACACTTTCATGGAAAGGGGTTGCCAAGCTTCAAAAAAATTACGAATCTCCAGAAATCTCAGCAAATATTTTTTAACCCAAACTGGATGATACTTTCAGGTAATGATCAGTACACTAAGGCAACTTGGTTCCCTAAATTTCGTTCTTCTATTTTGAAGCGTTCATTTCCAGTAACAGTTTGAATTTTTAGGTTTCACTCTGTTTTCTCCTATATTGATACATGTATTTGGAACTCTAAATCCAACAAGGTTTGTGCTAGCTTCTTGAAACTTGACACAGTAGTTTCACGTTCTATCTCTATGTTTTGTTTCCTCTTGCTGTAGCCCTAAGCAGTGACTGGCGAGAACCACTTTCATGTAGAGGGGTTGCCAAGCTTCCAAAAATTACGAATCTCCAGAAATCTCAGCAAATATTTTTTTCACCCAAACTGGATGATACTTTCAGGTAATGATCAGTACACTAAGGCGACTTGGTTCCCCAAATTTCGTTCTTCTATGTTGAAGCGTTCATTTCCAGTAACAGTTTGAATTTTTAGGTTTCACTCTGTTTTCTCCTATATTGATACATGTATTTGGAACTCTAAATCCAACACGGTTTGTGCTAGCTTCTTGATACTTGACACAGTAAAGTAGTTTCACGTTCTACCTTTATGTTTTGTTTCCTCTTGATGTAGCCCTAAGCAGTGACTGGCGAGAAACACTTTCATGGAAAGGGTTGCCAAGCTTCGAAAAATTACGAATCTCCAGAAATCTCAGCAAATATTTTTTCACCCAAACTGGATGATACTTTCAGGTAATGATCAGTACACTAAGGCGACTTGGTTCCCCAAATGTCGTTCTTCTTTGTTGAAGCGTTCATTTCCTGTAACAGTTTGAATTTTTAGGTTTCACTCTGTTTTCTCCTATATTCATACATGTATTTGGAACTCTAAATCCAACACGGTTTGTGCTAGCTTCTTGAAACTTGACACAGTAAAGTAGTTTCACGTTCTATCTCTATGTTTTGTTTCCTCTTGATGTAGCCCTAAGCAGTGACTGGCGAGAAACACTTTCATGGAAAGGGGTTGCCAAGCTTCCAAAAATTACGAATCTCCAGAAATCTCAGCAAATATTTTTTCACCCAAACTGGATGATACTTTCAGGTAATGATCAGTACACTAAGGCGACTTGGTTCCCCAAAGTTCGTTCTTCTATGTTGAAGCGTTCATTTCCAGTAACAGTTTGAATTTTTAGGTTTCACTCTGTTTTCTCCTATATTGATACATGTATTTGGAACTCTAAATCCAACACGGTTTGTGCTAGCTTCTTGAAACTTGATACAGTAAAGTAGTTTCACGTTCTATCTCTATGTTTTGTTTCCTCTTGCTGTAGCCCTAAGCAGTGACTGGCTAGAACCTCTTTCATGTAGAGGGGTTGCCAAGCTTCCAAAAATTACGAATCTCCAGAAATCTCAGCAAATATTTTGGCACCCAAACTGGATGATACTTTCAGATAATGATCAGTACACGAAGGCGACTTGGTTCCCTAAATTTCGTTCTTCTATTTTGAAGCGTTCATTTCCAGTAACAGTTTGAATTTTTAGGTTTCACTCTGTTTTCTCCTATATTGATACATGTATTTGGAACTCTAAATCCAACACGGTTTGTGCTAGCTTCATGAAACTTGACAAAGTGAAGTAGTTTCACGTTCTATCTCTATATTCTGTTTCCTCTTGATGTAGCCCTAAGCAGTGACTGGCGAGAAACACTTTCATGGAAAGGGGTTGCCAAGCTTCAAAAAAATTACGAATCTCCAGAAATCTCAGCAAATATTTTTTAACCCAAACTGGATGATACTTTCAGGTAATGTTCAGTACACTAAGGCAACTTGGTTCCCTAAATTTCGTTCTTCTATTTTGAAGCGTTCATTTCCAGTAACAGTTTGAATTTTTAGGTTTCACTCTGTTTTCTCCTATATTGATACATGTATTTGGAACTCTAAATCCAACACGGTTTGTGCTAGCTTCTTGAAACTTGACACAGTAAAGTAGTTTCACGTTCTATCTCTATGTTTTGTTTCCTCTTCCTGTACCCTAAGCAGTGACTGGCGAGAACGACTTTCATGGAGAGGGGTTGCCAAGCTTCCAAAAATTACGAATCTCCAGAAATCTCAGCAAATATTTTTTTCACCCAAACTGGATGATACTTTCAGGTAATGATCAGTACACTAAGGCGACTTGGTTCCCCAAATTTCGTTCTTCTATGTTGAAGCGTTCATTTCCAGTAACAGTTTGAATTTTTAGGTTTCACTCTGTTTTCTCCTATATTGATACATGTATTTGGAACTCTAAATCCAACACGGTTTGTGCTAGCTTCTTGATACTTGACACAGTAAAGTAGTTTCACGTTCTACCTTTATGTTTTGTTTCCTCTTGATGTAGCCCTAAGCAGTGACTGGCGAGAAACACTTTCATGGAAAGGGTTGCCAAGCTTCGAAAAATTATGAATCTCCAGAAATCTCAGCAAATATTTTTTCACCCAAACTGGATGATACTTTCAGGTAATGATCAGTACACTAAGGCGACTTGGTTCCCCAAATGTCGTTCTTCTTTGTTGAAGCGTTCATTTCCTGTAACAGTTTGAATTTTTAGGTTTCACTCTGTTTTCTCCTATATTCATACATGTATTTGGAACTCTAAATCCAACACGGTTTGTGCTAGCTTCTTGAAACTTGACACAGTAAAGTAGTTTCACGTTCTATCTCTATGTTTTGTTTCCTCTTGATGTAGCCCTAAGCAGTGACTGGCGAGAAACACTTTCATGGAAAGGGGTTGCCAAGCTTCCAAAAATTACGAATCTCCAGAAATCTCAGCAAATATTTTTTCACCCAAACTGGATGATACTTTCAGGTAATGATCAGTACACTAAGGCGACTTGGTTCCC
Organism: Spermophilus citellus; assembly: GCF_964194105.1. NCBI lineage: Eukaryota > Metazoa > Chordata > Mammalia > Rodentia > Sciuridae > Spermophilus > Spermophilus citellus. The sequence goes on along the minus strand of NC_138197.1, from coordinate 13,328,047 downwards.
CAAAGTTCGTTCTTCTATGTTGAAGCGTTCATTTCCAGTAACAGTTTGAATTTTCAGGTTTCACTCTGTTTTCTCCTATATTCATACATGTATTTGGAACTCTAAATCCAACACGGTTTGTGCTAGCTTCTTGAAACTTGACACAGTAAAGTAGTTTCACGTTCTATCTCTATGTTTTGTTTCCTCTTGCTGTAGCCCTAAGCAGTGACTGGCGAGAACCACTTTCATGGAGAGGGGTTGCCAAGCTTCCAAAAATTACGAATCTCCAGAAATCTCAGCAAATATTTTTTCACCCAAACTGGATGATACTTTCAGGTAATGATCAGTACACTAAGGCGACTTGGTTCCCCAAAGTTCGTTCTTCTATGTTGAAGCGTTCATTTCCTGTAACAGTTTGAATTTTTAGGTTTCACTCTGTTTTCTCCTATATTGATACATGTATTTGGAACTCTAAATCCAACACGGTTTGTGCTAGCTTCTTGAAACTTGACACAGTAAAGTAGTTTCACGTTCTATCTCTATGTTTTGTTTCCTCTTGATGTAGCCCTAAGCAGTGACTGGCGAGAAACACTTTCATGGAAAGGGGTTGCCAAGCTTCCAAAAATTACGAATCTCCAGAAATCTCAGCAAATATTTTTTCACCCAAACTGGATGATACTTTCAGGTAATGATTAGTACACTAAGGCGACTTGGTTCCCCAAAGTTCGTTCTTCTATGTTGAAGCGTTCATTTCCAGTAACAGTTTGAATTTTTAGGTTTCACTCTGTTTTCTCCTATATTGATACATGTATTTGGAACTCTAAATCCAACACGGTTTGTGCTAGCTTCTTGAAACTTGATACAGTAAAGTAGTTTCACGTTCTATCTCTATGTTTTGTTTCCTCTTGCTGTAGCCCTAAGCAGTGACTGGCGAGAACCACTTTCATGTAGAGGGGTTGCCAAGCTTCCAAAAATTACGAATCTCCAGAAATCTCAGCAAATATTTTGGCACCCAAACTGGATGATACTTTCAGATAATGATCAGTACACGAAGGCGACTTGGTTCCCTAAATTTCGTTCTTCTATTTTGAAGCGTTCATTTCCAGTAACAGTTTGAATTTTTAGGTTTCACTCTGTTTTCTCCTATATTGATACATGTATTTGGAACTCTAAATCCAACACGGTTTGTGCTAGCTTCATGAAACTTGACAAAGTGAAGTAGTTTCACGTTCTATCTCTATATTCTGTTTCCTCTTGATGTAGCCCTAAGCAGTGACTGGCGAGAAACACTTTCATGGAAAGGGGTTGCCAAGCTTCAAAAAAATTACGAATCTCCAGAAATCTCAGCAAATATTTTTTAACCCAAACTGGATGATACTTTCAGGTAATGATCAGTACACTAAGGCAACTTGGTTCCCTGAATTTCGTTCTTCTATTTTGAAGCGTTCATTTCCAGTAACAGTTTGAATTTTTAGGTTTCACTCTGTTTTCTCCTATATTGATACATGTATTTGGAACTCTAAATCCAACAAGGTTTGTGCTAGCTTCTTGAAACTTGACACAGTAGTTTCACGTTCTATCTCTATGTTTTGTTTCCTCTTGCTGTAGCCCTAAGCAGTGACTGGCGAGAACCACTTTAATGGAGAGGGGTTGCCAAGCTTCCAAAAATTACGAATCTCCAGAAATCTCAGCAAATATTTTTTTCACCCAAACTGGATGATACTTTCAGGTAATGATCAGTACACTAAGGCGACTTGGTTCCCCAAATTTCGTTCTTCTATGTTGAAGCGTTCATTTCCAGTAACAGTTTGAATTTTTAGGTTTCACTCTGTTTTCTCCTATATTGATACATGTATTTGGAACTCTAAATCCAACACGGTTTGTGCTAGCTTCTTGATACTTGACACAGTAAAGTAGTTTCACGTTCTACCTTTATGTTTTGTTTCCTCTTGATGTAGCCCTAAGCAGTGACTGGCGAGAAACACTTTCATGGAAAGGGTTGCCAAGCTTCGAAAAATTACGAATCTCCAGAAATCTCAGCAAATATTTTTTCACCCAAACTGGATGATACTTTCAGGTAATGATCAGTACACTAAGGCGACTTGGTTCCCCAAATGTCGTTCTTCTTTGTTGAAGCGTTCATTTCCTGTAACAGTTTGAATTTTTAGGTTTCACTCTGTTTTCTCCTATATTCATACATGTATTTGGAACTCTAAATCCAACACGGTTTGTGCTAGCTTCTTGAAACTTGACACAGTAAAGTAGTTTCACGTTCTATCTCTATGTTTTTTTTCCTCTTGATGTAGCCCTAAGCAGTGACTGGCGTGAAACACTTTCATGGAAAGGGGTTGCCAAGCTTCCAAAAATTACGAATCTCCAGAAATCTCAGCAAATATTTTTTCACCCAAACTGGATGATACTTTCAGGTAATGATCAGTACACTAAGGCGACTTGGTTCCCCAAAGTTCGTTCTTCTATGTTGAAGCGTTCATTTCCAGTAACAGTTTGAATTTTCAGGTTTCACTCTGTTTTCTCCTATATTCATACATGTATTTGGAACTCTAAATCCAACACGGTTTGTGCTAGCTTCTTGAAACTTGACACAGTAAAGTAGTTTCACGTTCTATCTCTATGTTTTGTTTCCTCTTGCTGTAGCCCTAAGCAGTGACTGGCGAGAACCACTTTCATGGAGAGGGGTTGCCAAGCTTCCAAAAATTACGAATCTCCAGAAATCTCAGCAAATATTTTTTCACCCAAACTGGATGATACTTTCAGGTAATGATCAGTACACTAAGGCGACTTGGTTCCCCAAAGTTCGTTCTTCTATGTTGAAGCGTTCATTTCCTGTAACAGTTTGAATTTTTAGGTTTCACTCTGTTTTCTCCTATATTGATACATGTATTTGGAACTCTAAATCCAACACGGTTTGTGCTAGCTTCTTGAAACTTGACACAGTAAAGTAGTTTCACGTTCTATCTCTATGTTTTGTTTCCTCTTGCTGTAGCCCTAAGCAGTGACTGGCGAGAAACACTTTCATGGAAAAAGGTTGCCAAGCTTCCAAAAATTACGAATCTCCAGAAATCTCAGCAAATATTTTGGCACCCAAACTGGATGATACTTTCAGATAATGATCAGTACACGAAGGCGACTTGGTTCCCTAAATTTCGTTCTTCTATTTTGAAGCGTTCATTTCCAGTAACAGTTTGAATTTTTAGGTTTCACTCTGTTTTCTCCTATATTGATACATGTATTTGGAACTCTAAATCCAACACGGTTTGTGCTAGCTTCATGAAACTTGACAAAGTGAAGTAGTTTCACGTTCTATCTCTATATTCTGTTTCCTCTTGATGTAGCCCTAAGCAGTGACTGGCGAGAAACACTTTCATGGAAAGGGGTTGCCAAGCTTCAAAAAAATTACGAATCTCCAGAAATCTCAGCAAATATTTTTTAACCCAAACTGGATGATACTTTCAGGTAATGTTCAGTACACTAAGGCAACTTGGTTCCCTAAATTTCGTTCTTCTATTTTGAAGCGTTCATTTCCAGTAACAGTTTGAATTTTTAGGTTTCACTCTGTTTTCTCCTATATTGATACATGTATTTGGAACTCTAAATCCAACACGGTTTGTGCTAGCTTCTTGAAACTTGACACAGTAAAGTAGTTTCACGTTCTATCTCTATGTTTTGTTTCCTCTTCCTGTACCCTAAGCAGTGACTGGCGAGAACGACTTTCATGGAGAGGGGTTGCCAAGCTTCCAAAAATTACGAATCTCCAGAAATCTCAGCAAATATTTTTTTCACCCAAACTGGATGATACTTTCAGGTAATGATCAGTACACTAAGGCGACTTGGTTCCCCAAATTTCGTTCTTCTATGTTGAAGCGTTCATTTCCAGTAACAGTTTGAATTTTTAGGTTTCACTCTGTTTTCTCCTATATTGATACATGTATTTGGAACTCTAAATCCAACACGGTTTGTGCTAGCTTCTTGATACTTGACACAGTAAAGTAGTTTCACGTTCTACCTTTATGTTTTGTTTCCTCTTGATGTAGCCCTAAGCAGTGACTGGCGAGAAACACTTTCATGGAAAGGGTTGCCAAGCTTCGAAAAATTACGAATCTCCAGAAATCTCAGCAAATATTTTTTCACCCAAACTGGATGATACTTTCAGGTAATGATCAGTACACTAAGGCGACTTGGTTCCCCAAATGTCGTTCTTCTTTGTTGAAGCGTTCATTTCCTGTAACAGTTTGAATTTTTAGGTTTCACTCTGTTTTCTCCTATATTCATACATGTATTTGGAACTCTAAATCCAACACGGTTTGTGCTAGCTTCTTGAAACTTGACACAGTAAAGTAGTTTCACGTTCTATCTCTATGTTTTGTTTCCTCTTGATGTAGCCCTAAGCAGTGACTGGCGAGAAACACTTTCATGGAAAGGGGTTGCCAAGCTTCCAAAAATTACGAATCTCCAGAAATCTCAGCAAATATTTTTTCACCCAAACTGGATGATACTTTCAGGTAATGATCAGTACACTAAGGCGACTTGGTTCCCCAAAGTTCGTTCTTCTATGTTGAAGCGTTCATTTCCAGTAACAGTTTGAATTTTCAGGTTTCACTCTGTTTTCTCCTATATTCATACATGTATTTGGAACTCTAAATCCAACACGGTTTGTGCTAGCTTCTTGAAACTTGACACAGTAAAGTAGTTTCACGTTCTATCTCTATGTTTTGTTTCCTCTTGCTGTAGCCCTAAGCAGTGACTGGCGAGAACCACTTTCATGGAGAGGGGTTGCCAAGCTTCCAAAAATTACGAATCTCCAGAAATCTCAGCAAATATTTTTTCACCCAAACTGGATGATACTTTCAGGTAATGATCAGTACACTAAGGCGACTTGGTTCCCCAAAGTTCGTTCTTCTATGTTGAAGCGTTCATTTCCTGTAACAGTTTGAATTTTTAGGTTTCACTCTGTTTTCTCCTATATTGATACATGTATTTGGAACTCTAAATCCAACACGGTTTGTGCTAGCTTCTTGAAACTTGACACAGTAAAGTAGTTTCACGTTCTATCTCTATGTTTTGTTTCCTCTTGATGTAGCCCTAAGCAGTGACTGGCGAGAAACACTTTCATGGAAAGGGGTTGCCAAGCTTCCAAAAATTACGAATCTCCAGAAATCTCAGCAAATATTTTTTCACCCAAACTGGATGATACTTTCAGGTAATGATCAGTACACTAAGGCGACTTGGTTCCCCAAAGTTCGTTCTTCTATGTTGAAGCGTTCATTTCCAGTAACAGTTTGAATTTTTAGGTTTCACTCTGTTTTCTCCTATATTGATACATGTATTTGGAACTCTAAATCCAACACGGTTTGTGCTAGCTTCTTGAAACTTGATACAGTAAAGTAGTTTCACGTTCTATCTCTATGTTTTGTTTCCTCTTGCTGTAGCCCTAAGCAGTGACTGGCGAGAACCACTTTCATGTAGAGGGGTTGCCAAGCTTCCAAAAATTACGAATCTCCAGAAATCTCAGCAAATATTTTGGCACCCAAACTGGATGATACTTTCAGATAATGATCAGTACACGAAGGCGACTTGGTTCCCTAAATTTCGTTCTTCTATTTTGAAGCGTTCATTTCCAGTAACAGTTTGAATTTTTAGGTTTCACTCTGTTTTCTCCTATATTGATACATGTATTTGGAACTCTAAATCCAACACGGTTTGTGCTAGCTTCATGAAACTTGACAAAGTGAAGTAGTTTCACGTTCTATCTCTATATTCTGTTTCCTCTTGATGTAGCCCTAAGCAGTGACTGGCGAGAAACACTTTCATGGAAAGGGGTTGCCAAGCTTCAAAAAAATTACGAATCTCCAGAAATCTCAGCAAATATTTTTTAACCCAAACTGGATGATACTTTCAGGTAATGATCAGTACACTAAGGCAACTTGGTTCCCTAAATTTCGTTCTTCTATTTTGAAGCGTTCATTTCCAGTAACAGTTTGAATTTTTAGGTTTCACTCTGTTTTCTCCTATATTGATACATGTATTTGGAACTCTAAATCCAACAAGGTTTGTGCTAGCTTCTTGAAACTTGACACAGTAGTTTCACGTTCTATCTCTATGTTTTGTTTCCTCTTGCTGTAGCCCTAAGCAGTGACTGGCGAGAACCACTTTAATGGAGAGGGGTTGCCAAGCTTCCAAAAATTACGAATCTCCAGAAATCTCAGCAAATATTTTTTTCACCCAAACTGGATGATACTTTCAGGTAATGATCAGTACACTAAGGCGACTTGGTTCCCCAAATTTCGTTCTTCTATTTTGAAGCGTTCATTTCCAGTAACAGTTTGAATTTTTAGGTTTCACTCTGTTTTCTCCTATATTGATACATGTATTTGGAACTCTAAATCCAACACGGTTTGTGCTAGCTTCTTGATACTTGACACAGTAAAGTAGTTTCACGTTCTACCTTTATGTTTTGTTTCCTCTTGATGTAGCCCTAAGCAGTGACTGGCGAGAAACACTTTCATGGAAAGGGTTGCCAAGCTTCGAAAAATTACGAATCTCCAGAAATCTCAGCAAATATTTTTTCACCCAAACTGGATGATACTTTCAGGTAATGATCAGTACACTAAGGCAACTTGGTTCCCCAAATGTCGTTCTTCTTTGTTGAAGCGTTCATTTCCTGTAACAGTTTGAATTTTTAGGTTTCACTCTGTTTTCTCCTATATTCATACATGTATTTGGAACTCTAAATCCAACACGGTTTGTGCTAGCTTCTTGAAACTTGACACAGTAAAGTAGTTTCACGTTCTATCTCTATGTATTTTTTCCTCTTGATGTAGCCCTAAGCAGTGACTGGCGTGAAACACTTTCATGGAAAGGGGTTGCCAAGCTTCCAAAAATTACGAATCTCCAGAAATCTCAGCAAATATTTTTTCACCCAAACTGGATGATACTTTCAGGTAATGATCAGTACACTAAGGCGACTTGGTTCCCCAAAGTTCGTTCTTCTATGTTGAAGCGTTCATTTCCAGTAACAGTTTGAATTTTCAGGTTTCACTCTGTTTTCTCCTATATTCATACATGTATTTGGAACTCTAAATCCAACACGGTTTGTGCTAGCTTCTTGAAACTTGACACAGTAAAGTAGTTTCACGTTCTATCTCTATGTTTTGTTTCCTCTTGCTGTAGCCCTAAGCAGTGACTGGCGAGAACCACTTTCATGGAGAGGGGTTGCCAAGCTTCCAAAAATTACGAATCTCCAGAAATCTCAGCAAATATTTTTTCACCCAAACTGGATGATACTTTCAGGTAATGATCAGTACACTAAGGCGACTTGGTTCCCCAAAGTTCGTTCTTCTATGTTGAAGCGTTCATTTCCTGTAACAGTTTGAATTTTTAGGTTTCACTCTGTTTTCTCCTATATTGATACATGTATTTGGAACTCTAAATCCAACACGGTTTGTGCTAGCTTCTTGAAACTTGACACAGTAAAGTAGTTTCACGTTCTATCTCTATGTTTTGTTTCCTCTTGATGTAGCCCTAAGCAGTGACTGGCGAGAAACACTTTCATGGAAAGGGGTTGCCAAGCTTCCAAAAATTACGAATCTCCAGAAATCTCAGCAAATATTTTTTCACCCAAACTGGATGATACTTTCAGGTAATGATCAGTACACTAAGGCGACTTGGTTCCCCAAAGTTCGTTCTTCTATGTTGAAGCGTTCATTTCCAGTAACAGTTTGAATTTTTAGGTTTCACTCTGTTTTCTCCTATATTGATACATGTATTTGGAACTCTAAATCCAACACGGTTTGTGCTAGCTTCTTGAAACTTGATACAGTAAAGTAGTTTCACGTTCTATCTCTATGTTTTGTTTCCTCTTGCTGTAGCCCTAAGCAGTGACTGGCGAGAACCACTTTCATGTAGAGGGGTTGCCAAGCTTCCAAAAATTACGAATCTCCAGAAATCTCAGCAAATATTTTTGCACCCAAACTGGATGATACTTTCAGATAATGATCAGTACACGAAGGCGACTTGGTTCCCTAAATTTCGTTCTTCTATTTTGAAGCGTTCATTTCCAGTAACAGTTTGAATTTTTAGGTTTCACTCTGTTTTCTCCTATATTGATACATGTATTTGGAACTCTAAATCCAACACGGTTTGTGCTAGCTTCATGAAACTTGACAAAGTGAAGTAGTTTCACGTTCTATCTCTATATTCTGTTTCCTCTTGATGTAGCCCTAAGCAGTGACTGGCGAGAAACACTTTCATGGAAAGGGGTTGCCAAGCTTCAAAAAAATTACGAATCTCCAGAAATCTCAGCAAATATTTTTTAACCCAAACTGGATGATACTTTCAGGTAATGATCAGTACACTAAGGCAACTTGGTTCCCTAAATTTCGTTCTTCTATTTTGAAGCGTTCATTTCCAGTAACAGTTTGAATTTTTAGGTTTCACTCTGTTTTCTCCTATATTGATACATGTATTTGGAACTCTAAATCCAACACGGTTTGTGCTAGCTTCTTGAAACTTGACACAGTAGTTTCACGTTCTATCTCTATGTTTTGTTTCCTCTTGCTGTAGCCCTAAGCAGTGACTGGCGAGAACCACTTTAATGGAGAGGGGTTGCCAAGCTTCCAAAAATTACGAATCTCCAGAAATCTCAGCAAATATTTTTTTCACCCAAGCTGGATGATACTTTCAGGTAATGATCAGTACACTAAGGCGACTTGGTTCCCCAAATTTCGTTCTTCTATGTTGAAGCGTTCATTTCCAGTAACAGTTTGAATTTTTAGGTTTCACTCTGTTTTCTCCTATATTGATACATGTATTTGGAACTCTAAATCCAACACGGTTTGTGCTAGCTTCTTGATACTTGACACAGTAAAGTAGTTTCACGTTCTACCTTTATGTTTTGTTTCCTCTTGATGTAGCCCTAAGCAGTGACTGGCGAGAAACACTTTCATGGAAAGGGTTGCCAAGCTTCGAAAAATTACGAATCTCCAGAAATCTCAGCAAATATTTTTTCACCCAAACTGGATGATACTTTCAGGTAATGATCAGTACACTAAGGCGACTTGGTTCCCCAAATGTCGTTCTTCTTTGTTGAAGCGTTCATTTCCTGTAACAGTTTGAATTTTTAGGTTTCACTCTGTTTTCTCCTATATTCATACATGTATTTGGAACTCTAAATCCAACACGGTTTGTGCTAGCTTCTTGAAACTTGACACAGTAAAGTAGTTTCACGTTCTATCTCTATGTTTTTTTTCCTCTTGATGTAGCCCTAAGCAGTGACTGGCGAGAAACACTTTAATGGAAAGGGGTTGCCAAGCTTCCAAAAATTACGAATCTCCAGAAATCTCAGCAAATATTTTTTCACCCAAACTGGATGATACTTTCAGGTAATGATCAGTACACTAAGGCGACTTGGTTCCCCAAAGTTCGTTCTTCTATGTTGAAGCGTTCATTTCCAGTAACAGTTTGAATTTTTAGGTTTCACTCCGTTTTCTCCTATATTGATACATGTATTTGGAACTCTAAATCCAACAAGGTTTGTGCTAGCTTCTTGAAACTTGACACAGTAGTTTCACGTTCTATCTCTATGTTTTGTTTCCTCTTGCTGTAGCCCTAAGCAGTGACTGGCGAGAACCACTTTAATGGAGAGGGGTTGCCAAGCTTCCAAAAATTACGAATCTCCAGAAATCTCAGCAAATATTTTTTTCACCCAAACTGGATGATACTTTCAGGTAATGATCAGTACACTAAGGCGACTTGGTTCCCCAAATTTCGTTCTTCTATGTTGAAGCGTTCATTTCCAGTAACAGTTTGAATTTTTAGGTTTCACTCTGTTTTCTCCTATATTGATACATGTATTTGGAACTCTAAATCCAACACGGTTTGTGCTAGCTTCTTGAAACTTGACACAGTAAAGTAGTTTCACGTTCTATCTCTAGGTTTTGTTTCCTCTTGATGTAGCCCTAAGCAGTGACTGGCGAGAACCACTTTCATGGAGAGGGGTTGCCAAGCTTCCAAAAATTACGAATCTCGAAAAATCTCAGCAAATATTTTTTCACCCAAACTGGATGATACTTTCAGGTAATGATTAGTACACTAAGGCGACTTGGTTCCCCAAAGTTCGTTCTTCTATGTTGAAGCGTTCATTTCCAGTAACAGTTTGAATTTTTAGGTTTCACTCTGTTTTCTCCTATATTGATACATGTATTTGGAACTCTAAATCCAATACGTTTTGTGCTAGCTTCTTGAAACTTGACACAGTAAAGTAGTTTCACGTTCTATCTCTATGTTTTGTTTCCTCTTGCTGTAGCCCTAAGCAGTGACTGGCGAGAAACACTTTCATGGAAAAAGGTTGCCAAGCTTCCAAAAGTTACAAATCTCCAGAAATCTCAGCAAATATTTTTTCACCCAAACTGGATGATACTTTCAGGTAATGATCAGAACACGAAGGCGACTTGGTTCCCCAAATGTCGTTCTTCTATGTTGAAGCGTTCATTTCCAGTAACACTTTGAATTTTTAGGTTTCACTCTGTTTTCTCCTATATTGATAGATGTATTTGGAACTCTAAATCCAACACGGTTTGTGCTAGCTTCATGAAACTTGACAAAGTAAAGTAGTTTCACGTTCTATCTCTATATTCTGTTTCCTCTTGATGTAGCCCTAAGCAGTGACTGGTGAGAAACACTTTCATGGAAAAAGGTTGCCAAGCTTCCAAAAGTTACGAATCTCCAGAAATCTCAGCAAATATTTGTTCACCCAAACTGGATGATACTTTCAGGTAATGATCAGTACACGAAGGCGACTTGGTTCCCCAAATTTCGTTCTTCTATGTTGAAGCGTTCATTTCCAGTAACAGTTTGAATTTTTAGGTTTCACTCTGTTTTCTCCTATATTGATAGATGTATTTGGAACTCTAAATCCAACACGGTTTGTGCTAGCTTCTTGAAACTTGACACAGTAAAGTAGTTTCACGTTCTATCTCTATGTTTTGTTTCCTCTTGCTGTAGCCCTAAGCAGTGACTGGCGAGAACCACTTTCATGGAGAGGGGTTGCCAAGCTTCCAAAAATTACGAATCTCCAGAAATCTCAGCAAATATTTTTTCACCCAAACTGGATGATACTTTCAGGTAATGATCAGTACACTAAGGCGACTTGGTTCCCCAAATGTCGTTCTTCTATGTTGAAGCGTTCATTTCCTGTAACAGTTTGAATTTTTAGGTTTCACTCTGTTTTCTCCTATATTGATACATGTATTTGGAACTCTAAATCCAACACGGTTTGTGCTAGCTTCTTGAAACTTGACACAATAAAGTAGTTTCACGTTCTATCTCTATGTTTTGTTTCCTCTTGATGTAACCCTAAGCAGTGACTGGCGAGTAACACTTTCATGGAGAGGGGTTGCCAAGCTTCCAAAAATTACGAATGTCCAGAAATCTCAGCAAATATTTTTTCACCCAAACTGGATGATACTTTCTGGTAATGATCAGTACACGAAGGCGACTTGGTTCCCCAAATGTAGTTCTTCTATGTGGAAGCATTCATTTCCAGTAACACTTTGAATTTTTAGGTTTCACTCTGTTTCTCCTATATTGATAGATGTATTTGGAACTCTAAATCCAACACGGTTTGTGCTAGCTTCATGAAACTTGACAAAGTAAAGTAGTTTCACGTTCTATCTCTATATTCTGTTTCCTCTTGATGTAGCCCTAATCAGTGACTGGTGAGAAACACTTTCATGGAAAAAGGTTGCCAAACTTCCAAAAATTTCGAATCTCCAGAAATCTCAGCAAATATTTTTTCACCCAAACTGGATGATACTTTCAGGTAATGATCAGTACACTAAGGCGACTTGGTTCCCCAAATGTCGTTCTTCTATGTTGAAGCGTTCATTTCCAGTAACAGTTTGAATTTTTAGGTTTCACTCTGTTTTCTCCTATATTGATACATGTATTTGGAACTCTAAATCCAACACGGTTTGTGCAAGCTTCTTGAAACTTGATACAGTAAAGTAGTTTCACGTTCTATCTCTATGTTTTGTTTCCTCTTGCTGTAGCCCTAAGCAGTGACTGGCGAGAACCACTTTCATGGAGAGGGGTTGCCAAGCATACAAAAATTACGAATCTCCAGAAATCTCAGCAAACATTTTTTCAGCCAAATTGGATGATACTTTCAGGTAATGATCAGTACACTAAGCCCACTTGGTTCCCCAAATTTCGTTCTTCTATGTTGAAGCGTTCGTTTCCAGCAACAGTTTGAATTTTGGCATTTCACACTGTTTTCTCCTATATTGATAGATGTATTTGGAACTCTAAATCCAACACGGTTTGTGCTAGCTTCGTGAAACATGACACAGTAAAGTAGTTTCAAGTTCTATCTCGATGTTTTGTTTCCTCTTGATGTAGCATTAAGCAGTGACTGGACAGAAACACTTTCATTGAAAGGGGTTGCCAAGCATACAAAAATAACGAATCTCCAGAAATCTCAGCAAATATTTTTTCACCCAAACTGGATGACACTTTCAGGTAATGATCAGTACACTAAGGCGACTTGGTTCCCCAAATGTTGTTCTTCTATGTTGAAGCGTTCATTTCCTGTAACAGTTTGAATTTTTAGGTTTCACTCTGTTTTCTCCTATATTGATACATGTATTTGGAACTCTAAATCCAACACGGTTTGTGCTACCTTCTTGAAACTTGATACAGTAAAGTAGTTTCACGTTCTATCTCTATGTTTTGTTTCCTCTTGCTGTAGCCTTAAGCAGTGACTGGACAGAAACTCTTTCATTGAAAGGGGTTGCCAAGCATACAAAAATAACGAATCTCCAGAAATCTCAGCAAATATTTTTTCACCCAAACTGGATGATACTTTCAGGTAATGATCAGTACACTAAGCCCACTTGGTTCCCCAAGTTTCGTTCTTCTATGTTGAAGCGTTCGTTTCCAGCAACAGTTTGAATTTTGGCATTTCACACTGTTTTCTCCTATATTGATAGATGTATTTGGAACTCTAAATCCAACACGGTTTGTGCTAGCTTCTTGAAACTTGACACAGTAAAGTAGTTTCCAGGTCTGTCTTTATGTTTTGTTTCCTCTTGATGTAGCCCTAAGCAGTGACCTGCAAGAAACACTTTCATTGAAAGGGGTTGCCAAGCATACAAAAATTACGAATCTCCAGAAATCTCAGCAAACATTTTTTCAGCCAAATTGGATGATACTTTCAGGTAATGATCAGTACACTAAGCCCACTTGGTTCCCCAAATTTCGTTCTTCTATGTTGAAGCGTTCGTTTCCAGTAACACTTTGAATTTTGGCGTTTCACACTGTTTTCTCCTATATTGATAGATGTATTTGGAACTCTAAATCCAACACGGTTTGTGCTAGCTTCTTGAAACTTGACACAGTAAAGTAGTTTCACGTTCTATCTCTATGTTTTGTTTCCTCTTCCTGTACCCTAAGCAGTGACTGGCGAGAACCACTTTCATGGAGAGGGGTTGCCAAGCTTCCAAAAATTACGAATCTCCAGAAATCTCAGCAAATATTTTTTCACCCAAACTGGATGATACTTTCAGGTAATGATCAGTACACTAAGGCGACTTGGTTCCCCAAAGTTCGTTCTTCTTTGTTGAAGCGTTCATTTCCAGTAACAGTTTGAATTTTTAGGTTTCACTCTGTTTTCTCCTATATTGATACATGTATTTGGAACTCTAAATCCAACACGGTTTGTGCTAGCTTCTTGAAACTTGATACAGTAAAGTAGTTTCACGTTCTATCTCTATATTCTGTTTCCTCTTGATGTAGCCCTAAGCAGTGACTGGCGAGAACCACTTTCATGGAGAGGGGTTGCCAAGCTTCCAAAAATTACGAATCTCCAGAAATCTCAGCAAATAATTTTACACCCAAACTGGATGATACTTTCAGGTAATGATCAGTACACTAAGGTGACTTGGTTCCCCAAATATCGTTCTTCAATGTTGAAGCGTTCATTTCCAGTAACAGTTTGAATTTTTAGGTTTCACTCTGTTTTCTCCTATATTTATAGATGTATTTGGAACTCTAAATTCAACACGGTTTGTGCTAGCTTCTTGAAACTTGATACAGTAAAGTAGTTTCACGTTCTATCTCTATGTTTTGTTTCCTCTTGCTGTAGCCCTAAGCAGTGACTGGCGAGAACCACTTTCATGGAGAGGGGTTGCCAAGCATACAAAAATTACGAATCTCCAGAAATCTCAGCAAACATTTTTTCAGCCAAATTGGATGATACTTTCAGGTAATGATCAGTACACTAAGCCCACTTGGTTCCCCAAATTTCGTTCTTCTATGTTGAAGCGTTCGTTTCCAGCAACAGTTTGAATTTTGGCATTTCACACTGTTTTCTCCTATATTGATAGATGTATTTGGAACTCTAAATCCAACACGGTTTGTGCTAGCTTCTTGAAACTTGACACAGTAAAGCAGTTTCACGTTCTATCTCTATATTCTGTTTCCTCTTGATGTAGCCCTAAGCAGTGACTGGTGAGAAACACTTTCATGGAAAAAGGTTGCCAAGCTTCCAAAAGTTACGAATCTCCAGAAATCTCAGCAAATATTTTTTCACCCAAACTGGATGATACTTTCAGGTAATGATCAGTACACTAAGGCGACTTGGTTCCCCAAATTTCGTTCTTCTATGTTGAAGCGTTCATTTCCTGTAACAGTTTGAATTTTTAGGTTTCACTCTGTTTTCTCCTATATTGATACATGTATTTGGAACTCTAAATCCAACACGGTTTGTGCTACCTTCTTGAAACTTGATACAGTAAAGTAGTTTCACGTTCTATCTCTATGTTTTGTTTCCTCTTGCTGTAGCCTTAAGCAGTGACTGGACAGAAACTCTTTCATTGAAAGGGGTTGCCAAGCACACAAAAATAACGAATCTCCAGAAATCTCAGCAAATATTTTTTCACCCAAACTGGATGATACTTTCAGGTAATGATCAGTACACTAAGCCCACTTGGTTCCCCAAGTTTCGTTCTTCTATGTTGAAGCGTTCGTTTCCAGCAACAGTTTGAATTTTGGCATTTCACACTGTTTTCTCCTATATTGATAGATGTATTTGGAACTCTAAATCCAACACGGTTTGTGCTAGCTTCTTGAAACTTGACACAGTAAAGTAGTTTCCAGGTCTATCTTTATGTTTTGTTTCCTCTTGATGTAGCCCTAAGCAGTGACCTGCAAGAAACACTTTCATTGAAAGGGGTTGCCAAGCATACAAAAATTACGAATCTCCAGAAATCTCAGCAAACATTTTTTCAGCCAAATTGGATGATACTTTCAGGTAATGATCAGTACACTAAGCCCACTTGGTTCCCCAAATTTCGTTCTTCTATGTTGAAGCGTTCGTTTCCAGTAACACTTTGAATTTTGGCGTTTCACACTGTTTTCTCCTATATTGATAGATGTATTTGGAACTCTAAATCCAACACGGTTTGTGCTAGCTTCTTGAAACTTGACACAGTAAAGTAGTTTCACGTTCTATCTCTATGTTTTGTTTCCTCTTCCTGTACCCTAAGCAGTGACTGGCGAGAACCACTTTCATGGAGAGGGGTTGCCAAGCTTCCAAAAATTACGAATCTCCAGAAATCTCAGCAAATATTTTTTCACCCAAACTGGATGATACTTTCAGGTAATGATCAGTACACTAAGGCGACTTGGTTCCCCAAAGTTCGTTCTTCTATGTTGAAGCGTTCATTTCCAGTAACAGTTTGAATTTTTAGGTTTCACTCTGTTTTCTCCTATATTGATACATGTATTTGGAACTCTAAATCCAACACGGTTTGTGCTAGCTTCTTGAAACTTGATACAGTAAAGTAGTTTCACGTTCTATCTCTATATTCTGTTTCCTCTTGATGTAGCCCTAAGCAGTGACTGGCGAGAACCACTTTCATGGAGAGGGGTTGCCAAGCTTCCAAAAATTACGAATCTCCAGAAATCTCAGCAAATAATTTTACACCCAAACTGGATGATACTTTCAGGTAATGATCAGTACACTAAGGTGACTTGGTTCCCCAAATTTCGTTCTTCTATGTTGAAGCGTTCATTTCCAGTAACAGTTTGAATTTTTAGGTTTCACTCTGTTTTCTCCTATATTTATAGATGTATTTGGAACTCTAAATCCAACACGGTTTGTGCTAGCTTCTTGAAACTTGATACAGTAAAGTAGTTTCACATTCTATCTCTATGTTTTGTTTCCTCTTGCTGTAGCCCTAAGCAGTGACTGGCGAGAACCACTTTCATGGAGAGGGGTTGCCAAGCATACAAAAATTACGAATCTCCAGAAATCTCAGCAAACATTTTTTCAGCCAAATTGGATGATACTTTCAGGTAATGATCAGTACACTAAGCCCACTTGGTTCCCCAAATTTCGTTCTTCTATGTTGAAGCGTTCGTTTCCAGCAACAGTTTGAATTTTGGCATTTCACACTGTTTTCTCCTATATTGATAGATGTATTTGGAACTCTAAATCCAACACGGTTTGTGCTAGCTTCATGAAACTTGACAAAGTGAAGTAGTTTCACGTTCTATCTCTATATTCTGTTTCCTCTTGATGTAGCCCTAAGCAGTGACTGGCGAGAAACACTTTCATGGAAAGGGGTTGCCAAGCTTCAAAAAAATTACGAATCTCCAGAAATCTCAGCAAATATTTTTTAACCCAAACTGGATGATACTTTCAGGTAATGATCAGTACACTAAGGCAACTTGGTTCCCTAAATTTCGTTCTTCTATTTTGAAGCGTTCATTTCCAGTAACAGTTTGAATTTTTAGGTTTCACTCTGTTTTCTCCTATATTGATACATGTATTTGGAACTCTAAATCCAACAAGGTTTGTGCTAGCTTCTTGAAACTTGACACAGTAGTTTCACGTTCTATCTCTATGTTTTGTTTCCTCTTGCTGTAGCCCTAAGCAGTGACTGGCGAGAACCACTTTAATGGAGAGGGGTTGCCAAGCTTCCAAAAATTACGAATCTCCAGAAATCTCAGCAAATATTTTTTTCACCCAAGCTGGATGATACTTTCAGGTAATGATCAGTACACTAAGGCGACTTGGTTCCCCAAATTTCGTTCTTCTATGTTGAAGCGTTCATTTCCAGTAACAGTTTGAATTTTTAGGTTTCACTCTGTTTTCTCCTATATTGATACATGTATTTGGAACTCTAAATCCAACACGGTTTGTGCTAGCTTCTTGAAACTTGACACAGTAAAGTAGTTTCACGTTCTATCTCTAGGTTTTGTTTCCTCTTGATGTAGCCCTAAGCAGTGACTGGCGAGAACCACTTTCATGGAGAGGGGTTGCCAAGCTTCCAAAAATTACGAATCTCGAAAAATCTCAGCAAATATTTTTTCACCCAAACTGGATGATACTTTCAGGTAATGATTAGTACACTAAGGCGACTTGGTTCCCCAAAGTTCGTTCTTCTATGTTGAAGCGTTCATTTCCAGTAACAGTTTGAATTTTTAGGTTTCACTCTGTTTTCTCCTATATTGATACATGTATTTGGAACTCTAAATCCAACACGTTTTGTGCTAGCTTCTTGAAACTTGACACAGTAAAGTAGTTTCACGTTCTATCTCTATGTTTTGTTTCCTCTTGCTGTAGCCCTAAGCAGTGACTGGCGAGAAACACTTTCATGGAAAAAGGTTGCCAAGCTTCCAAAAGTTACGAATCTCCAGAAATCTCAGCAAATATTTTTTCACCCAAACTGGATGATACTTTCAGGTAATGATCAGAACACGAAGGCGACTTGGTTCCCCAAATGTCGTTCTTCTATGTTGAAGCGTTCATTTCCAGTAACACTTTGAATTTTTAGGTTTCACTCTGTTTTCTCCTATATTGATAGATGTATTTGGAACTCTAAATCCAACACGGTTTGTGCTAGCTTCATGAAACTTGACAAAGTAAAGTAGTTTCAAGTTCTATCTCTATATTCTGTTTCCTCTTGATGTAGCCCTAAGCAGTGACTGGTGAGAAACACTTTCATGGAAAAAGGTTGCCAAGCTTCCAAAAGTTACGAATCTCCAGAAATCTCAGCAAATATTTGTTCACCCAAACTGGATGATACTTTCAGGTAATGATCAGTACACGAAGGCGACTTGGTTCCCCAAATTTCGTTCTTCTATGTTGAAGCGTTCATTTCCAGTAACAGTTTGAATTTTTAGGTTTCACTCTGTTTTCTCCTATATTGATACATGTATTTGGAACTCTAAATCCAACCCGGTTTGTGCTAGCCTCTTGAAACTTGACACAGTAAAGTAGTTTCACGTTCTATCTCTATGTTTTGTTTCCTCTTGCTGTAGCCCTAAGCAGTGACTGGCGAGAACCACTTTCATGGAGAGGGGTTGCCAAGCTTCCAAAAATTACGAATCTCCAGAAATCTCAGCAAATATTTTTTCACCCAACCTGGATGATACTTTCAGGTAATGATCAGTACACTAAGGCGACTTGGTTCCCCAAATGTCGTTCTTCTATGTTGAAGCGTTCATTTCCTGTAACAGTTTGAATTTTTAGGTTTCACTCTGTTTTCTCCTATATTGATACATGTATTTGGAACTCTAAATCCAACACGGTTTGTGCTAGCTTCTTGAAACTTGACACAATAAAGTAGTTTCACGTTCTATCTCTATGTTTTGTTTCCTCTTGATGTAACCCTAAGCAGTGACTGGCGAGTAACACTTTCATGGAGAGGGGTTGCCAAGCTTCCAAAAATTACGAATGTCCAGAAATCTCAGCAAATATTTTTTCACCCAAACTGGATGATACTTTCTGGTAATGATCAGTACACGAAGGCGACTTGGTTCCCCAAATGTAGTTCTTCTATGTGGAAGCATTCATTTCCAGTAACACTTTGAATTTTTAGGTTTCACTCTGTTTCTCCTATATTGATAGATGTATTTGGAACTCTAAATCCAACACGGTTTGTGCTAGCTTCATGAAACTTGACAAAGTAAAGTAGTTTCACGTTCTATCTCTATATTCTGTTTCCTCTTGATGTAGCCCTAATCAGTGACTGGTGAGAAACACTTTCATGGAAAAAGGTTGCCAAACTTCCAAAAATTTCGAATCTCCAGAAATCTCAGCAAATATTTTTTCACCCAAACTGGATGATACTTTCAGGTAATGATCAGTACACTAAGGCGACTTGGTTCCCCAAATGTCGTTCTTCTATGTTGAAGCGTTCATTTCCAGTAACAGTTTGAATTTTTAGGTTTCACTCTGTTTTCTCCTATATTGATACATGTATTTGGAACTCTAAATCCAACACGGTTTGTGCAAGCTTCTTGAAACTTGATACAGTAAAGTAGTTTCACGTTCTATCTCTATGTTTTGTTTCCTCTTGCTGTAGCCCTAAGCAGTGACTGGCGAGAACCACTTTCATGGAGAGGGGTTGCCAAGCATACAAAAATTACGAATCTCCAGAAATCTCAGCAAACATTTTTTCAGCCAAATTGGATGATACTTTCAGGTAATGATCAGTACACTAAGCCCACTTGGTTCCCCAAATTTCGTTCTTCTATGTTGAAGCGTTCGTTTCCAGCAACAGTTTGAATTTTGGCATTTCACACTGTTTTCTCCTATATTGATAGATGTATTTGGAACTCTAAATCCAACACGGTTTGTGCTAGCTTCGTGAAACATGACACAGTAAAGTAGTTTCAAGTTCTATCTCGATGTTTTGTTTCCTCTTGATGTAGCATTAAGCAGTGACTGGACAGAAACACTTTCATTGAAAGGGGTTGCCAAGCATACAAAAATAACGAATCTCCAGAAATCTCAGCAAATATTTTTTCACCCAAACTGGATGACACTTTCAGGTAATGATCAGTACACGAAGGCGACTTGGTTCCCCAAATTTCGTTCTTCTATGTTGAAGCGTTCATTTCCAGTAACAGTTTCAATTTTTAGGTTTCACTCTGTTTTCTCCTATATTGATACATGTATTTGGAACTCTAAATCCAACACGGTTTGTGCTAGCTTCTTGAAACTTGATACAGTAAAGTAGTTTCACGTTCTATCTCTATGTTTTGTTTCCTCTTGCTGTAGCCTTAAGCAGTGACTGGACAGAAACTCTTTCATTGAAAGGGGTTGCCAAGCATACAAAAATAACGAATCTCCAGAAATCTCAGCAAATATTTTTTCACCCAAACTGGATGATACTTTCAGGTAATGATCAGTACACTAAGCCCACTTGGTTCCCCAAGTTTCGTTCTTCTATGTTGAAGCGTTCGTTTCCAGCAACAGTTTGAATTTTGGCATTTCACACTGTTTTCTCCTATATTGATAGATGTATTTGGAACTCTAAATCCAACACGGTTTGTGCTAGCTTCTTGAAACTTGACACAGTAAAGTAGTTTCCAGGTCTATCTTTATGTTTTGTTTCCTCTTGATGTAGCCCTAAGCAGTGACCTGCAAGAAACACTTTCATTGAAAGGGGTTGCCAAGCATACAAAAATTACGAATCTCCAGAAATCTCAGCAAACATTTTTTCAGCCAAATTGGATGATACTTTCAGGTAATGATCAGTACACTAAGCCCACTTGGTTCCCCAAATTTCGTTCTTCTATGTTGAAGCGTTCGTTTCCAGTAACACTTTGAATTTTGGCGTTTCACACTGTTTTCTCCTATATTGATAGATGTATTTGGAACTCTAAATCCAACACGGTTTGTGCTAGCTTCTTGAAACTTGACACAGTAAAGTAGTTTCACGTTCTATCTCTATGTTTTGTTTCCTCTTCCTGTACCCTAAGCAGTGACTGGCGAGAACCACTTTCATGGAGAGGGGTTGCCAAGCTTCCAAAAATTACGAATCTCCAGAAATCTCAGCAAATATTTTTTCACCCAAACTGGATGATACTTTCAGGTAATGATCAGTACACTAAGGCGACTTGGTTCCCCAAAGTTCGTTCTTCTATGTTGAAGCGTTCATTTCCAGTAACAGTTTGAATTTTTAGGTTTCACTCTGTTTTCTCCTATATTGATACATGTATTTGGAACTCTAAATCCAACACGGTTTGTGCTAGCTTCTTGAAACTTGATACAGTAAAGTAGTTTCACGTTCTATCTCTATATTCTGTTTCCTCTTGATGTAGCCCTAAGCAGTGACTGGCGAGAACCACTTTCATGGAGAGGGGTTGCCAAGCTTCCAAAAATTACGAATCTCCAGAAATCTCAGCAAATAATTTTACACCCAAACTGGATGATACTTTCAGGTAATGATCAGTACACTAAGGTGACTTGGTTCCCCAAATATCGTTCTTCAATGTTGAAGCGTTCATTTCCAGTAACAGTTTGAATTTTTAGGTTTCACTCTGTTTTCTCCTATATTTATAGATGTATTTGGAACTCTAAATTCAACACGGTTTGTGCTAGCTTCTTGAAACTTGATACAGTAAAGTAGTTTCACGTTCTATCTCTATGTTTTGTTTCCTCTTGCTGTAGCCCTAAGCAGTGACTGGCGAGAACCACTTTCATGGAGAGGGGTTGCCAAGCATACAAAAATTACGAATCTCCAGAAATCTCAGCAAACATTTTTTCAGCCAAATTGGATGATACTTTCAGGTAATGATCAGTACACTAAGCCCACTTGGTTCCCCAAATTTCGTTCTTCTATGTTGAAGCGTTCGTTTCCAGCAACAGTTTGAATTTTGGCATTTCACACTGTTTTCTCCTATATTGATAGATGTATTTGGAACTCTAAATCCAACACGGTTTGTGCTAGCTTCTTGAAACTTGACACAGTAAAGCAGTTTCACGTTCTATCTCTATATTCTGTTTCCTCTTGATGTAGCCCTAAGCAGTGACTGGTGAGAAACACTTTCATGGAAAAAGGTTGCCAAGCTTCCAAAAGTTACGAATCTCCAGAAATCTCAGCAAATATTTTTTCACCCAAACTGGATGATACTTTCAGGTAATGATCAGTACACTAAGGCGACTTGGTTCCCCAAATTTCGTTCTTCTATGTTGAAGCGTTCATTTCCTGTAACAGTTTGAATTTTTAGGTTTCACTCTGTTTTCTCCTATATTGATACATGTATTTGGAACTCTAAATCCAACACGGTTTGTGCTACCTTCTTGAAACTTGATACAGTAAAGTAGTTTCACGTTCTATCTCTATGTTTTGTTTCCTCTTGCTGTAGCCTTAAGCAGTGACTGGACAGAAACTCTTTCATTGAAAGGGGTTGCCAAGCACACAAAAATAACGAATCTCCAGAAATCTCAGCAAATATTTTTTCACCCAAACTGGATGATACTTTCAGGTAATGATCAGTACACTAAGCCCACTTGGTTCCCCAAGTTTCGTTCTTCTATGTTGAAGCGTTCGTTTCCAGCAACAGTTTGAATTTTGGCATTTCACACTGTTTTCTCCTATATTGATAGATGTATTTGGAACTCTAAATCCAACACGGTTTGTGCTAGCTTCTTGAAACTTGACACAGTAAAGTAGTTTCCAGGTCTATCTTTATGTTTTGTTTCCTCTTGATGTAGCCCTAAGCAGTGACCTGCAAGAAACACTTTCATTGAAAGGGGTTGCCAAGCATACAAAAATTACGAATCTCCAGAAATCTCAGCAAATATTTTTTCACCCAAACTGGATGATACTTTCAGGTAATGATCAGTACACTAAGCCCACTTGGTTCCCCAAATTTCGTTCTTCTATGTTGAAGCGTTCGTTTCCAGTAACACTTTGAATTTTGGCGTTTCACACTGTTTTCTCCTATATTGATAGATGTATTTGGAACTCTAAATCCAACACGGTTTGTGCTAGCTTCTTGAAACTTGACACAGTAAAGTAGTTTCACGTTCTATCTCTATGTTTTGTTTCCTCTTCCTGTACCCTAAGCAGTGACTGGCGAGAACCACTTTCATGGAGAGGGGTTGCCAAGCTTCCAAAAATTACGAATCTCCAGAAATCTCAGCAAATATTTTTTCACCCAAACTGGATGATACTTTCAGGTAATGATCAGTACACTAAGGCGACTTGGTTCCCCAAAGTTCGTTCTTCTATGTTGAAGCGTTCATTTCCAGTAACAGTTTGAATTTTTAGGTTTCACTCTGTTTTCTCCTATATTGATACATGTATTTGGAACTCTAAATCCAACACGGTTTGTGCTAGCTTCTTGAAACTTGATACAGTAAAGTAGTTTCACGTTCTATCTCTATATTCTGTTTCCTCTTGATGTAGCCCTAAGCAGTGACTGGCGAGAACCACTTTCATGGAGAGGGGTTGCCAAGCTTCCAAAAATTACGAATCTCCAGAAATCTCAGCAAATAATTTTACACCCAAACTGGATGATACTTTCAGGTAATGATCAGTACACTAAGGTGACTTGGTTCCCCAAATTTCGTTCTTCTATGTTGAAGCGTTCATTTCCAGTAACAGTTTGAATTTTTAGGTTTCACTCTGTTTTCTCCTATATTTATAGATGTATTTGGAACTCTAAATCCAACACGGTTTGTGCTAGCTTCTTGAAACTTGATACAGTAAAGTAGTTTCACGTTCTATCTCTATGTTTTGTTTCCTCTTGCTGTAGCCCTAAGCAGTGACTGGCGAGAACCACTTTCATGGAGAGGGGTTGCCAAGCATACAAAAATTACGAATCTCCAGAAATCTCAGCAAACATTTTTTCAGCCAAATTGGATGATACTTTCAGGTAATGATCAGTACACTAAGCCCACTTGGTTCCCCAAATTTCGTTCTTCTATGTTGAAGCGTTCGTTTCCAGCAACAGTTTGAATTTTGGCATTTCACACTGTTTTCTCCTATATTGATAGATGTATTTGGAACTCTAAATCCAACACGGTTTGTGCTAGCTTCTTGAAACTTGACACAGTAAAGCAGTTTCACGTTCTATCTCTGTTTTGTTTCCTCTTGATGTAGCCCTAAGCAGTGACTGGCGAGAAACACTTTCATGGAAAGGGGTTGCCAAGCTTCCAAAAATTACGAATCTCCAGAAATCTCAGCCAATATTTTTTCACCCAAACTGGATGATACTTTCAGGTAATGATCAGTACACTAAGGTGACTTGGTTCCCCAAATTTCGTTCTTCTATGTTGAAGCGTTCATTTCCTGTAACAGTTTGAATTTTTAGGTTGCACTCTGTTTTCTCCTATATTGATACATGTATTTGGAACTCTAAGTCCATCACGGTTTGTGCTAGCTTCTTGAAACTTGATACAGTAAAGTAGTTTCACGTTCTATCTCTATGTTTTGTTTCCTCTTGCTGTAGCCCTAAGCAGTAACTGGCGAGAACCACTTTCATGGAGAGGGGTTGCCAAGCATACAAAAATTACGAATCTCCAGAAATCTCAGCAAACATTTTTTCAGCCAAATTGGATGATACTTTCAGGTAATGATCAGTACACTAAGCCCACTTGGTTCCCCAAATTTCGTTCTTCTATGTTGAAGCGTTCGTTTCCAGCAACAGTTTGAATTTTGGCATTTCACACTGTTTTCTCCTATATTGATAGATGTATTTGGAACTCTAAATCCAACACGGTTTGTGCTAGCTTCGTGAAACATGACACAGTAAAGTAGTTTCAAGTTCTATCTCGATGTTTTGTTTCCTCTTGATGTAGCCTTAAGCAGTGACTGGACAGAAACACTTTCATTGAAAGGGGTTGCCAAGCATACAAAAATAACGAATCTCCAGAAATCTCAGCAAATATTTTTTCACCCAAACTGGATGATACTTTCAGGTAATGATCAGTACACTAAGCCCACTTGGTTCCCCAAATTTCGTTTTTCTATGTTGAAGCGTTCGTTTCCAGCAACAGTTTGAATTTTGGCATTACACACTGTTTTCTCCTATATTGATAGATGTATTTGGAACTCTAAATCCAACACGGTTTGTGCTAGCTTCTTGAAACTTGACACAGTAAAGTAGTTTCACGTTCTATCTCTATATTCTGTTTCCTCTTGATGTAGCCCTAAGCAGTGACTGGTGAGAAACACTTTCATGGAAAAAGGTTGCCAAGCTTCCAAAAGTTACGAATCTCCAGAAATCTCAGCAAATATTTTTTCACCCAAACTGGATGACACTTTCAGGTAATGATCAGTACACGAAGGCGACTTGGTTCCCCAAATTTCGTTCTTCTATGTTGAAGCGTTCATTTCCAGTAACAGTTTCAATTTTTAGGTTTCACTCTGTTTTCTCCTATATTGATACATGTATTTGGAACTCTAAATCCAACACGGTTTGTGCTAGCTTCTTGAAACTTGATACAGTAAAGTAGTTTCACGTTCTATCTCTAGGTTTTGTTTCCTCTTGATGTAGCCCTAAGCAGTGACTGGCGAGAACCACTTTCATGGAAAGGGGTTGCCAAGCTTCCAAAAATTACGAATCTCCAGAAATCTCAGCAAATATTTTTTCACCCAAACTGGATGATACTTTCAGGTAATGATCAGTACACTAAGGCGACTTGGTTCCCCTAATTTCGTTCTTCTATGTTGAAGCGTTCATTTCCAGTAACAGTTTGAATTTTTAGGTTTCACTCTGTTTTCTCCTATATTGATACATGTATTTGGAACTCTAAATCCAACACGGTTTGTGCTAGCTTCTTGAAACTTGACACAGTAAAGTAGTTTCACGTTCTATCTCTGTTTTGTTTCCTCTTGCTGTAGCCCTAAGCAGTGACTGGCGAGAACCACTTTCATGGAGAGGGGTTGCCAAGCTTCCAAAAATTACGAATCTCCAGAAATCTCAGCAAATATTTTTTCACCCAAACTGGATGATACTTTCAGGTAATGATCAGTACACGAAGGCGACTTGGTTCCCCAAATGTCGTTCTTCTATGTTGAAGCGTTCATTTCCAGTAACACTTTGAATTTTTAGGTTTCACTCTGTTTTCTCCTATATTGATAGATGTATTTGGAACTCTAAACCCAACACGGTTTGTGCTAGCTTCTTGAAACTTGATACAGTAAAGTAGTTTCACGTTCTATCTCTATGTTTTCTTTCCTCTTGCTGTAGCCCTAAGCAGTGACTGGCGAGAACCACTTTCATGAGGAGGGGTTGCCAAGCTTCCAAAAATTACGAATCTCCAGAAATCTCAGCAAATATTTTTTCACCCAAACTGGATGATACTTTCAGGTAATGATCAGTACACTAAGGCGACTTGGTTCCCCAAATGTCGTTCTTCTATGTTGAAGCGTTCATTTCCTGTAACAGTTTGAATTTTTAGGTTTCACTCTGTTTTCTCCTATGTTGATACATGTATTTGGAACTCTAAATCCAACACGGTTTGTGCTAGCTTCTTGAAACTTGACACAATAAAGTAGTTTCACGTTCTATCTCTGTTTTGTTTCCTCTTGATGTAGCCCTAAGCAGTGACTGGCGAGAAACACTTTCATGGAAAGGGGTTGCCAAGCTTCCAAAAATTACGAATCTCCAGAAATCTCAGCCAATATTTTTTCACCCAAACTGGATGATACTTTCAGGTAATGATCAGTACACTAAGGCGACTTGGTTCCCCAAATGTCGTTCTTCTATGTTGAAGCGTTCATTTCCTGTAACAGTTTGAATTTTTAGGTTTCACTCTGTTTTCTCCTATATTGATACATGTATTTGGAACTCTAAGTCCATCACGGTTTGTGCTAGCTTCTTGAAACTTGATACAGTAAAGTAGTTTCACGTTCTATCTCTATGTTTTGTTTCCTCTTGCTGTAGCCCTAAGCAGTGACTGGCGAGAACCACTTTCATGGAGAGGGGTTGCCAAGCTTCCAAAAATTACGAATCTCCAGAAATCTCAGCAAATATTTTTTCACCCAAACTGGATGATACTTTCAGGTAATGATCAGTACACGAAGGCGACTTGGTTCCCCAAATGTCGTTCTTCTATGTTGAAGCGTTCATTTCCAGTAACACTTTGAATTTTTAGGTTTCACTCTGTTTTCTCCTATATTGATTGATGTGTTTGGAACTCTAAATCCAACACGGTTTGTGCTAGCTTCGTGAAACATGACACAGTAAAGAAGTTTCAAGTTCTATCTCGATGTTTTGTTTCCTCTTGATGTAGCCTTAAGCAGTGACTGGACAGAAACACTTTCATTGAAAGGGGTTGCCAAGCATACAAAAATAACGAATCTCCAGAAATCTCAGCAAATATTTTTTCACCGAAACTGGATGATACTTTCAGGTAATGATCAGTACACTAAGCCCACTTGGTTCCCCAAATGTCGTTCTTCTATGTTGAAGCGTTCATTTCCAGTAACAGTTTGAATTTTTAGGTTTCACTCTGTTTTCTCCTATATTGATACATGTATTTGGAACTCTAAATCCAACATGGTTTGTGCTAGCTTCTTGAAACTTGACAGAGTAAAGTAGTTTCACGTTCTATCTCTATGTTTTGTTTCCTCTTAATGTAGCCCTAAGCAGTGACTGGCGAGAACCACTTTCATGGAGAGGGGTTGCCAAGCTTCCAAAAATTACGAATCTCCAGAAATCTCAGCAAATATTTTTTCACCCAAACTGGATGATACTTTCAGGTAATGATCAGTACACGAAGGCGACTTGGTTCCCCAAATGTCGTTCTTCTGTGTTGAAGCGTTCATTTCCAGTAACAGTTTGAATTTTTAGGTTTCACTCTGTTTTCTCCTTTATTGATAGATGTATTTGGAACTCTAAATCCAACACGGTTTGTGCTAGCTTCTTGAAACTTGACACAGTAAAGTAGTTTCATGTTCTATCTCTATGTTTTGTTTCCTCTTGATGTAGCCCTAAGCAGTGACTGGCGAGAAACACTTTCATGGAAAGGGGTTGCCAAGCTTCCAAAAGTTACGAATCTCCAGAAATCTCAGCAAATATTTTTTCACCCAAACTGGATGATACTTTCAGGTAATGATCAGTACACTAAGGCGACTTGGTTCCCCAAGTGTCGTTCTTCTATGTTGAAGCGTTCATTTCCTGTAACAGTTTGAATTTTTAGGTTTCACTCTGTTTTCTCCTATATTGATACATGTATTTGGAACTCTAAATCCAACACGGTTTGTGCTAGCTTCTTGAAACTTGATACAGTAAAGTAGTTTCACGTTCTATCTCTATGTTTTGTTTCCTCTTGCTGTAGCCCTAAGCAGTGACTGGCGAGAACCACTTTCATGGAGAGGGGTTGCCAAGCATACAAAAATTACGAATCTCCAGAAATCTCAGCAAACATTTTTTCAGCCAAATTGGATGATACTTTCAGGTAATGATCAGTACACTAAGCCCACTTGGTTCCCCAAATTTCGTTCTTCTATGTTGAAGCGTTCGTTTCCAGCAACAGTTTGAATTTTGGCATTTCACACTGTTTTCTCCTATATTGATAGATGTATTTGGAACTCTAAATCCAACACGGTTTGTGCTAGCTTCGTGAAACATGACACAGTAAAGTAGTTTCAAGTTCTATCTCGATGTTTTGTTTCCTCTTGATGTAGCATTAAGCAGTGACTGGACAGAAACACTTTCATTGAAAGGGGTTGCCAAGCATACAAAAATAACGAATCTCCAGAAATCTCAGCAAATATTTTTTCACCCAAACTGGATGACACTTTAAGGTAATGATCAGTACACTACGGCGACTTGGTTCCCCAAATGTCGTTCTTCTATGTTGAAGCGTTCATTTCCTGTAACAGTTTGAATTTTTAGGTTTCACTCTGTTTTCTCCTATATTGATACATGTATTTGGAACTCTAAATCCAACACGGTTTTTGCTACCTTCTTGAAACTTGATACAGTAAAGTAGTTTCACGTTCTATCTCTATGTTTTGTTTCCTCTTGCTGTAGCCTTAAGCAGTGACTGGACAGAAACTCTTTCATTGAAAGGGGTTGCCAAGCATACAAAAATAACGAATCTCCAGAAATCTCAGCAAATATTTTTTCACCCAAACTGGATGATACTTTCAGGTAATGATCAGTACACTAAGCCCACTTGGTTCCCCAAGTTTCGTTCTTCTATGTTGAAGCGTTCGTTTCCAGCAACAGTTTGAATTTTGGCATTTCACACTGTTTTCTCCTATATTGATAGATGTATTTGGAACTCTAAATCCAACACGGTTTGTGCTAGCTTCTTGAAACTTGACACAGTAAAGTAGTTTCCAGGTCTATCTTTATGTTTTGTTTCCTCTTGATGTAGCCCTAAGCAGTGACCTGCAAGAAACACTTTCATTGAAAGGGGTTGCCAAGCATACAAAAATTACGAATCTCCAGAAATCTCAGCAAACATTTTTTCAGCCAAATTGGATGATACTTTCAGGTAATGATCAGTACACTAAGCCCACTTGGTTCCCCAAATTTCGTTCTTCTATGTTGAAGCGTTCGTTTCCAGTAACACTTTGAATTTTGGCGTTTCACACTGTTTTCTCCTATATTGATAGATGTATTTGGAACTCTAAATCCAACACGGTTTGCGCTAGCTTCTTGAACCTTGACACAGTAAAGTAGTTTCACGTTCTATCTCTATGTTTTGTTTCCTCTTGCTGTAGCCCTAAGCAGTGACTGGCGAGAACCACTTTCATGGAGAGGGGTTGCCAAGCTTCCAAAAATTACGAATCTCCAGAAATCTCAGCAAATATTTTTTCACCCAAACTGGATGATACTTTCAGGTAATGATCAGTACACTAAGTCGACTTGGTTCCCCAAAGTTCGTTCTTCTATGTTGAAGCGTTCATTTCCAGTAACAGTTTGAATTTTTAGGTTTCACTCTGTTTTCTCCTATATTGATACATGTATTTGGAACTCTAAATCCAACACGGTTTGTGCTAGCTTCTTGAAACTTGATAGAGTAAAGTAGTTTCACGTTCTATCTCTATGTTTTGTTTCCTCTTGCTGTAGCCCTAAGCAGTGACTGGCGAGAACCACTTTCATGGAGAGGGGTTGCCAAGCTTCCAAATATTACGAATCTCCAGAAATCTCAGCAAATATTTTTTCACCCAAACTGGATGATACTTTCAGGTAATGATCAGTACACGAAGGCGACTTGGTTCCCCAAATGTCGTTCTTCTATGTTGAAGCGTTCATTTCCAGTAACAGTTTGAATTTTTAGGTTTCACTCTGTTTTCTCCTATATTGATAGATGTATTTGGAACTCTAAATCCAACACGGTTTGTGCTAGCTTCTTGAAACTTGACACAGTAAAGTAGTTTCACGTTCTATCTCTATGTTTTGTTTCCTCTTGATGTAGCCCTAAGCAGTGACTGGCAAGAAACACTCTCATGGAAAGGGGTTGCCAAGCTTCCAAAAATTACGAATCTCCAGAAATCTCAGCAAATATTTTTTCACCCAAACTGGATGATAATTTCAGGTAATGATCAGTACACTAAGGCGACTTGGTTCCCCAAAGTTCGTTCTTCTATGTTGAAGCGTTCATTTCCAGTAACAGTTTGAATTTTTAGGTTTCACTCTGTTTTCTCCTATATTGATACATGTATTTGGAACTCTAAATCCAACACGGTTTGTGCTAGCTTCTTGAAACTTGATACAGTAAAGTAGTTTCACGTTCTATCTCTATGTTTTGTTTCCTCTTGCTGTAGCCCTAAGCAGTGACTGGCGAGAACCACTTTCATGGAGAGGGGTTGCCAAGCTTCCAAAAATTACGAATCTCCAGAAATC
The DNA here is from genome assembly GCF_964194105.1 of Spermophilus citellus. Classification (NCBI taxonomy): domain Eukaryota; kingdom Metazoa; phylum Chordata; class Mammalia; order Rodentia; family Sciuridae; genus Spermophilus; species Spermophilus citellus. The sequence continues at coordinate 13,297,441 of NC_138197.1, read as the reverse complement.
TCAGCAAATATTTTTTCACCCAAACTGGATGATACTTTCAGGTAATGATCAGTACACGAAGGCGACTTGGTTCCCCAAATGTCGTTCTTCTATGTTGAAGCGTTCATTTCCAGTAACAGTTTGAATTTTTAGGTTTCACTCTGTTTTCTCCTATATTGATAGATGTATTTGGAACTCTAAATCCAACACGGTTTGTGCTAGCTTCTTGAAACTTGACACAGTAAAGTAGTTTCACGTTCTATCTCTATGTTTTGTTTCCTCTTAATGTATCCCTAAGCAGTGACTGGCGAGAAACACTTTCATGGAAAGGGGTTGCCAAGCTTCCAAAAATTACGAATCTCCAAAAATCTCAGCAAATATTTTTTCACCCAAACTGGATGATACTTTCAGGTAATGATCAGTACACTAAGGCGACTTGGTTCCCCAAATTTCGTTCTTCTATGTTGAAGCGTTCATTTCCAGTAACAGTTTGAATTTTTAGGTTTCACTCTGTTTTCTCCTATATTGATACATGTATTTGGAACTCTAAATCCAACACGGTTTGTGCTAGCTTCTTGAAACTTGACACAGTAAAGTAGTTTCTCGTTCTATCTCTATGTTTTGTTTCCTCTTGATGTAGCCCTAAGCAGTGACTGGCGAGAACCACTTTCATGGAGAGGGGTTGCCAAGCTTCCAAAAATTACGAATCTCCAAAAATCTCAGCAAATATTTTTTCACCCAAACTGGATGATACTTTCAGGTAATCATCAGTACACTAAGGCGACTTGGTTCCCCTAATTTCGTTCTTCTATGTTGAAGCGTTCATTTCCAGTAACAGTTTGAATTTTTAGGTTTCACTCTGTTTTCTCCTATATTGATAGATGTATTTGGAACTCTAAATCCAACACGGTTTGTGCTAGCTTCTTGAAACTTGACACAGTAAAGTAGTTTCAAGTTCTATCTCTATGTTTTGTTTCCTCTTGATGTAGCCCTAAGCAGTGACTGGCGAGAAACACTTTCATGGAAAGGGGTTGCCAAGCTTCCAAAAATTACGAATCTCCAGAAATCTCAGCAAATATTTTTTCACCCAAACTGGATGATACTTCCAGGTAATGATCAGTACACTAAGGCGACTTGGTTCCCCAAATGTCGTTCTTCTATGTTGAAGCGTTCATTTCCTGTAACAGTTTGAATTTTTAGGTTTCACTCTGTTTTCTCCTATATTGATACATGTATTTGGAACTCTAAATCCAACACGGTTTGTGCTAGCTTCTTGAAACTTGACACAGTAAAGTAGTTTCACGTTCTATCTCTATGATTTGTTTCCTCTTCCTGTACCCTAAGCAGTGACTGGCGAGAACCACTTTCATGGAGAGGGGTTGCCAAGCTTCCAAAAATTACGAATCTCCAGAAATCTCAGCAAATGTTTTTTCACCCAAACTGGATGATACTTTCAGGTAATGATCAGTACACTAAGGCGACTTGGTTCCCCAAAGTTCGTTCTTCTATGTTGAAGCGTTCATTTCCTGTAACAGTTTGAATTTTTAGGTTTCACTCTGTTTTCTCCTATATTGATACATGTATTTGGAACTCTAAATCCAACACGGTTTGTGCTAGCTTCTTGAAACTTGACACAGTAAAGTAGTTTCACGTTCTATCTCTATGTTTTGTTTCCTCTTGATGTAGCCCTAAGCAGTGACTGGCGAGAAACACTTTCATGGAAAGGGGTAGCCAAGCTTCCAAAAATTACGAATCTCCAGAAATCTCAGCAAATATTTTTTCACCCAAACTGGATGATACTTTCAGGTAATGATCAGTACACTAAGGCGACTTGGTTCCCCAAAGTTCGTTCTTCTATGTTGAAGCGTTCATTTCCAGTAACAGTTTGAATTTTTAGGTTTCACTCTGTTTTCTCCTATATTGATACATGTATTTGGAACTCTAAATCCAACACGGTTTGTGCTAGCTTCTTGAAACTTGATACAGTAAAGTAGTTTCACGTTCTATCTCTATGTTTTGTTTCCTCTTGCTGTAGCCCTAAGCAGTGACTGGCGAGAACCACTTTCATGTAGAGGGGTTGCCAAGCTTCCAAAAATTACGAATCTCCAGAAATCTCAGCAAATATTTTTGCACCCAAACTGGATGATACTTTCAGATAATGATCAGTACACGAAGGCCACTTGGTTCCCCAAATGTCGTTCTTCTATGTTGAAGCGTTCATTTCCAGTAACACTTTGAATTTTTAGGTTTCACTCTGTTTTCTCCTATATTGATACATGTATTTGGAACTCTAAATCCAACACGGTTTGTGCTAGCTTCATGAAACTTGACAAAGTGAAGTAGTTTCACGTTCTATCTCTATATTCTGTTTCCTCTTGATGTAGCCCTAAGCAGTGACTGGCGAGAAACACTTTCATGGAAAAAGGTTGCCAAGCTTCCAAAAGTTACGAATCTCCAGAAATCTCAGCAAATATTTTTTCACCCAAACTGGATGATACTTTCAGGTAATGATCAGTACACGTAGGCGACTTGGTTCCCCAAATTTCGTTCTTCTATGTTGAAGCGTTCATTTCCAGTAACAGTTTGAATTTTTAGGTTTCACTCTGTTTTCTCCTATATTGATACATGTATTTGGAACTCTAAATCCAACACGGTTTGTGCTAGCTTCTTGAAACTTGATACAGTAAAGTAGTTTCACGTTCTATCTCTATGTTTTGTTTCCTCTTGCTGTAGCCCTAAGCAGTGACTGACGAGAACCACTTTCATGGAGAGGGGTTGCCAAGCTTCCAAAGATTACGAATCTCCAGAAATCTCAGCAAATATTTTTTCACCCAAACTGGATGATACTTTCAGGTAATGATCAGTACACGAAGGCGACTTGGTTCCCCAAATGTCGTTCTTCTATGTTGAAGCGTTCATTTCCAGTAACACTTTGAATTTTTAGGTTTCACTCTGTTTTCTCCTATATTGATACATGTATTTGGAACTCTAAATCCAACACGGTTTGTGCTAGCTTCTTGAAACTTGACACAGTAAAGTAGTTTCACGTTCTATCTCTAGGTTTTGTTTCCTCTTGATGTAGCCCTAAGCAGTGACTGGCGAGAAACACTTTCATGGAAAGGGGTTGCCAAGCTTCAAAAAAATTACGAATCTCCAGAAATCTCAGCAAATATTTTTTAACCCAAACTGGATGATACTTTCAGGTAATGATCAGTACACTAAGGCAACATGGTTCCCTAAATTTCGTTCTTCTATTTTGAAGCGTTCATTTCCAGTAACAGTTTGAATTTTTAGGTTTCACTCTGTTTTCTCCTATATTGATACATGTATTTGGAACTCTAAATCCAACACGGTTTGTGCTAGCTTCTTGAAACTTGATACAGTAAAGTAGTTTCACGTTCTATCTCTATGTTTTGTTTCCTCTTGCTGTAGCCCTAAGCAGTGACTGGCGAGAACCACTTTCATGGAGAGGGGTTGCCAAGCTTCCAAAAATTACGAATCTCCAGAAATCTCAGCAAATATTTTTTCACCCAAACTGGATGATACTTTCAGGTAATGATCAGTACACGAAGGCGACTTGGTTCCCCAAATGTCGTTCTTCTTTGTTGAAGCGTTCATTTCCTGTAACAGTTTGAATTTTTAGGTTTCACTCTGTTTTCTCCTATATTCATACATGTATTTGGAACTCTAAATCCAACACGGTTTGTGCTAGCTTCTTGAAACTTGACACAGTAAAGTAGTTTCACGTTCTATCTCTATGTTTTTTTTCCTCTTGATGTAGCCCTAAGCAGTGACTGGCGAGAAACACTTTCATGGAAAGGGGTTGCCAAGCTTCCAAAAATTACGAATCTCCAGAAATCTCAGCAAATATTTTTTCACCCAAACTGGATGATACTTTCAGGTAATGATCAGTACACTAAGGCGACTTGGTTCCCCAAAGTTCGTTCTTCTATGTTGAAGCGTTCATTTCCAGTAACAGTTTGAATTTTCAGGTTTCACTCTGTTTTCTCCTATATTCATACATGTATTTGGAACTCTAAATCCAACACGGTTTGTGCTAGCTTCTTGAAACTTGACACAGTAAAGTAGTTTCACGTTCTATCTCTATGTTTTGTTTCCTCTTGCTGTAGCCCTAAGCAGTGACTGGCGAGAACCACTTTCATGGAGAGGGGTTGCCAAGCTTCCAAAAATTACGAATCTCCAGAAATCTCAGCAAATATTTTTTCACCCAAACTGGATGATACTTTCAGGTAATGATCAGTACACTAAGGCGACTTGGTTCCCCAAATGTCGTTCTTCTATGTTGAAGCGTTCATTTCCAGTAACACTTTGAATTTTTAGGTTTCACTCTGTTTTCTCCTATATTGATACATGTATTTGGAACTCTAAATCCAACACGGTTTGTGCTAGCTTCTTGAAACTTGACACAGTAAAGTAGTTTCACGTTCTATCTCTAGGTTTTGTTTCCTCGTGATGTAGCCCAAAGCAGTGACTGGCGAGAAACACTTTCATGGAAAGGGGTTGCCAAGCTTCAAAAAAATTACGAATCTCCAGAAATCTCAGCAAATATTTTTTAACCCAAACTGGATGATACTTTCAGGTAATGATCAGTACACTAAGGCAACTTGGTTCCCCAAAGTTCGTTCTTCTATGTTGAAGCATTCATTTCCAGTAACAGTTTGAATTTTTAGGTTTCACTCCGTTTTCTCCTATATTGATACATGTATTTGGAACTCTAAATCCAACACGGTTTGTGCTAGCTTCTTGAAACTTGACACAGTAAAGTAGTTTCACGTTCTATCTCTATGTTTTGTTTCCTCTTGCTGTAGCGCTAAGCAGTGACTGGCGAGAACCACTTTCATGGAGAGGGGTTGCCAAACTTCCAAAAATTACGAATCTCCAGAAATCTCAGCAAATATTTTTTCACCCAAACTGGATGATACCTTCAGGTAATGATCAGTACACTAAGGCGACTTGGTTCCCCAAATGTCGTTCTTCTATGTTGAAGTGTTCATTTCCAGTAACAGTTTGAATTTTTAGGTTTCACTCTGTTTTCTCCTATATTGATACATGTATTTGGAACTCTAAATCCAACACGGTTTGTGCTAGCTTCTTGAAACTTGATACAGTAAAGTAGTTTCACGTTATATCTCTATGTTTTGTTTCCTCTTGCTGTAGCCCTAAGCAGTGACTGGCGAGAACCACTTTCATGGAGAGGGGTTGCCAAGCATACAAAAATTACGAATCTCCAGAAATCTCAGCAAACATTTTTTCAGCCAAATTGGATGATACTTTCAGGTAATGATCAGTACACTAAGCCCACTTGGTTCCCCAAATTTCGTTCTTCTATGTTGAAGCGTTCGTTTCCAGCAACAGTTTGAATTTTGGCATTTCACACTGTTTTCTCCTATATTGATAGATGTATTTGGAACTCTAAATCCAACACGGTTTGTGCTAGCTTCGTGAAACATGACACAGTAAAGTAGTTTCAAGTTCTATCTCGATGTTTTGTTTCCTCTTGATGTAGCATTAAGCAGTGACTGGACAGAAACACTTTCATTGAAAGGGGTTGCCAAGCATACAAAAATAACGAATCACCAGAAATCTCAGCAAATATTTTTTCACCCAAACTGGATGACACTTTCAGGTAATGATCAGTACACTACGGCGACTTGGTTCCCCAAATGTCGTTCTTCTATGTTGAAGCGTTCATTTCCTGTAACAGTTTGAATTTTTAGGTTTCACTCTGTTTTCTCCTATATTGATACATGTATTTGGAACTCTAAATCCAACACGGTTTTTGCTACCTTCTTGAAACTTGATACAGTAAAGTAGTTTCACGTTCTATCTCTATGTTTTGTTTCCTCTTGCTGTAGCCTTAAGCAGTGACTGGACAGAAACTCTTTCATTGAAAGGGGTTGCCAAGCATACAAAAATAACGAATCTCCAGAAATCTCAGCAAATATTTTTTCACCCAAACTGGGTGATACTTTCAGGTAATGATCAGTACACTAAGCCCACTTGGTTCCCCAAGTTTCGTTCTTCTATGTTGAAGCGTTCGTTTCCAGCAACAGTTTGAATTTTGGCATTTCACACTGTTTTCTCCTATATTGATAGATGTATTTGGAACTGTAAATCCAACACGGTTTGTGCTAGCTTCTTGAAACTTGACACAGTAAAGTAGTTTCCAGGTCTATCTTTATGTTTTGTTTCCTCTTGATGTAGCCCTAAGCAGTGACCTGCAAGAAACACTTTCATTGAAAGGGGTTGCCAAGCATACAAAAATTACGAATCTCCAGAAATCTCAGCAAACATTTTTTCAGCCAAATTGGATGATACTTTCAGGTAATGATCAGTACACTAAGCCCACTTGGTTCCCCAAATTTCGTTCTTCTATGTTGAAGCGTTCGTTTCCAGTAACACTTTGAATTTTGGCGTTTCACACTGTTTTCTCCTATATTGATAGATGTATTTGGAACTCTAAATCCAACACGGTTTGCGCTAGCTTCTTGAACCTTGACACAGTAAAGTAGTTTCACGTTCTATCTCTATGTTTTGTTTCCTCTTGCTGTAGCCCTAAGCAGTGACTGGCGAGAACCACTTTCATGGAGAGGGGTTGCCAAGCTTCCAAAAATTACGAATCTCCAGAAATCTCAGCAAATATTTTTTCACCCAAACTGGATGATACTTTCAGGTAATGATCAGTACACAAAGGCGACTTGGTTCCCCAAATGTCGTTCTTCTATGTTGAAGCGTTCATTTCCAGTAACAGTTTGAATTTTTAGGTTTCACTCTGTTTTCTCCTATATTGATAGATGTATTTGGAACTCTAAATCCAACACGGTTTGTGCTAGCTTCTTGAAACTTGACACAGTAAAGTAGTTTCACGTTCTATCTCTATGTTTTGTTTCCTCTTAATGTATCCCTAAGCAGTGACTGACGAGAAACACTTTCATGGAAAGGGGTTGCCAAGCTTCCAAAAATTACGAATCTCCAAAAATCTCAGCAAATATTTTTTCACCCAAACTGGATGATACTTTCAGGTAATGATCAGTACACTAAGGCGACTTGGTTCCCCAAATTTCGTTCTTCTATGTTGAAGCGTTCATTTCCAGTAACAGTTTGAATTTTTAGGTTTCACTCTGTTTTCTCCTATATTGATACATGTATTTGGAACTCTAAATCCAACACGGTTTGTGCTAGCTTCTTGAAACTTGACACAGTAAAGTAGTTTCATGTTCTATATCTATGTTTTGTTTCCTCTTGATGTAGCCCTAAGCAGTGACTGGCGAGAAACACTCTCATGGAAAGGGGTTGCCAAGCTTCCAAAAATTACGAATCTCTAGAAATCTCAGCAAATATTTTTTCACCCAAACTGGATGATAATTTCAGGTAATGAACAGTACACTAAGGCGACTTGGTTCCCCAAAGTTCGTTCTTCTATGTTGAAGCGTTCATTTCCAGTAACAGTTTGAATTTTTAGGTTTCACTCTGTTTTCTCCTATATTGATACATGTATTTGGAACTCTAAATCCAACACGGTTTGTGCTAGCTTCTTGAAACTTGATACAGTAAAGTAGTTTCACGTTCTATCTCTATGTTTTGTTTCCTCTTGCTGTAGCCCTAAGCAGTGACTGGCGAGAACCACTTTCATGGAGAGGGGTTGCCAAGCTTCCAAAAATTACGAATCTCCAGAAATCTCAGCAAATATTTTTTCACCCAAACTGGATGATACTTTCAGGTAATGATCAGTACACGAAGGCGACTTGGTTCCCCAAATGTCGTTCTTCTATGTTGAAGCGTTCATTTCCAGTAACAGTTTGAATTTTTAGGTTTCACTCTGTTTTCTCCTATATTGATAGATGTATTTGAAACTCTAAATCCAACACGGTTTGTGCTAGCTTCTTGAAACTTGACACAGTAAAGTAGTTTCACGTTCTATCTCTATGTTTTGTTTCCTCTTAATGTAGCCCTAAGCAGTGACTGGCGAGAAACACTTTCATGGAAAGGGGTTGCCAAGCTTCCAAAAATTACGAATCTCCAAAAATCTCAGCAAATATTTTTTCACCCAAACTGGATGATACTTTCAGGTAATGATCAGTACACTAAGGCGACTTGGTTCCCCAAATTTCGTTCTTCTATGTTGAAGCGTTCATTTCCAGTAACAGTTTGAATTTTTAGGTTTCACTCTGTTTTCTCCTATATTGATACATGTATTTGGAACTCTAATACCAACATGGTTTGTGCTAGCTTCTTGAAACTTGACACAGTAAAGTAGTTTCTCGTTCTATCTCTATGTTTTGTTTCCTCTTGCTGTAGCCCTAAGCAGTGACTGGCGAGAACCACTTTCATGGAGAGGGGTTGCCAAGCTTCCAAAAATTACGAATCTCCAAAAATCTCAGCAAATATTTTTTCACCCAAACTGGATGATACTTTCAGGTAATGATCAGTACACTAAGGCGACTTGGTTCCCCAAATTTCGTTCTTCTATGTTGAAGCGTTCATTTCCAGTAACAGTTTGAATTTTTAGATTTCACTCTGTTTTCTCCTATATTGATAGATGTATTTGGAACTCTAAATCCAACACGGTTTGTGCTAGCTTCTTGAAACTTGACACAGTAAAGTAGTTTCAAGTTCTATCTCTATGTTTTGTTTCCTCTTGATGTAGCCCTAAGCAGTGACTGGCGAGAAACACTTTCATGGAAAGGGGTTGCCAAGCTTCCAAAAATTACGAATCTCCAGAAATCTCAGCAAATATTTTTTCACCCAAACTGGATGATACTTTCAGGTAATGATCAGTACACTAAGGCGACTTGGTTCCCCAAATGTCGTTCTTCTATGTTGAAGCGTTCATTTCCTGTAACAGTTTGAATTTTTAGGTTTCACTCTGTTTTCTCCTATATTGATACATGTATTTGGAACTCTAAATCCAACACGGTTTGTGCTAGCTTCTTGAAACTTGACAGAGTAAAGTAGTTTCACGTTCTATCTCTATGTTTTGTTTCCTCTTCCTGTACCCTAAGCAGTGACTGGCGAGAACCACTTTCATGGAGAGGGGTTGCCAAGCTTCCAAAAATTACGAATCTCCAGAAATCTCAGCAAATGTTTTTTCACCCAAACTGGATGATACTTTCAGGTAATGATCAGTACACTAAGGCGACTTGGTTCCCAAAAGTTCGTTCTTCTATGTTGAAGCGTTCATTTCCTGTAACAGTTTGAATTTTTAGGTTTCACTCTGTTTTCTCCTATATTGATACATGTATTTGGAACTCTAAATCCAACACGGTTTGTGCTAGCTTCTTGAAACTTGACACAGTAAAGTAGTTTCACGTTCTATCTCTATGTTTTGTTTCCTCTTGATGTAGCCCTAAGCAGTGACTGGCGAGAAACACTTTCATGGAAAGGGGTTGCCAAGCTTCCAAAAATTACGAATCTCCAGAAATCTCAGCAAATATTTTTTCACCCAAACTGGATGATACTTTCAGGTAATGATCAGTACACTAAGGCGACTTGGTTCCCCAAAGTTCGTTCTTCTATGTTGAAGCGTTCATTTCCAGTAACAGTTTGAATTTTTAGGTTTCACTCTGTTTTCTCCTATATTGATACATGTATTTGGAACTCTAAATCCAACACGGTTTGTGCTAGCTTCTTGAAACTTGATACAGTAAAGTAGTTTCACGTTCTATCTCTATGTTTTGTTTCCTCTTGCTGTAGCCCTAAGCAGTGACTGGCGAGAACCACTTTCATGTAGAGGGGTTGCCAAGCTTCCAAAAATTACGAATCTCCAGAAATCTCAGCAAATATTTTTGCACCCAAACTGGATGATACTTTCAGATAATGATCAGTACACGAAGGCGACTTGGTTCCCCAAATGTCGTTCTTCTATGTTGAAGCGTTCATTTCCAGTAACACTTTGAATTTTTAGGTTTCACTCTGTTTTCTCCTATATTGATACATGTATTTGGAACTCTAAATCCAACACGGTTTGTGCTAGCTTCATGAAACTTGACAAAGTGAAGTAGTTTCACGTTCTATCTCTATATTCTGTTTCCTCTTGATGTAGCCCTAAGCAGTGACTGGCGAGAAACACTTTCATGGAAAAAGGTTGCCAAGCTTCCAAAAGTTACGAATCTCCAGAAATCTCAGCAAATATTTTTTCACCCAAACTGGATGATACTTTCAGGTAATGATCAGTACACTAAGGCAACTTGGTTCCCCAAATTTCGTTCTTCTATTTTGAAGCGTTCATTTCCAGTAACAGTTTGAATTTTTAGATTTCACTCTGTTTTCTCCTATATTGATAGATGTATTTGGAACTCTAAATCCAACACGGTTTGTGCTAGCTTCTTGAAACTTGACACAGTAAAGTAGTTTCAAGTTCTATTTCTATGTTTTGTTTCCTCTTGATGTAGCCCTAAGCAGTGACTGGCGAGAAACACTTTCATGGAAAGGGGTTGCCAAGCTTCCAAAAATTACGAATCTCCAGAAATCTCAGCAAATATTTTTTCACCCAAACTGGATGATACTTTCAGGTAATGATCAGTACACTAAGGCGACTTGGTTCCCCAAATGTCGTTCTTCTATGTTGAAGCGTTCATTTCCTGTAACAGTTTGAATTTTTAGGTTTCACTCTGTTTTCTCCTATATTGATACATGTATTTGGAACTCTAAATCCAACACGGTTTGTGCTAGCTTCTTGAAACTTGACAGAGTAAAGTAGTTTCACGTTCTATCTCTATGTTTTGTTTCCTCTTCCTGTACCCTAAGCAGTGACTGGCGAGAACCACTTTCATGGAGAGGGGTTGCCAAGCTTCCAAAAATTACGAATCTCCAGAAATCTCAGCAAATGTTTTTTCACCCAAACTGGATGATACTTTCAGGTAATGATCAGTACACTAAGGCGACTTGGTTCCCAAAAGTTCGTTCTTCTATGTTGAAGCGTTCATTTCCTGTAACAGTTTGAATTTTTAGGTTTCACTCTGTTTTCTCCTATATTGATACATGTATTTGGAACTCTAAATCCAACACGGTTTGTGCTAGCTTCTTGAAACTTGACACAGTAAAGTAGTTTCACGTTCTATCTCTATGTTTTGTTTCCTCTTGATGTAGCCCTAAGCAGTGACTGGCGAGAAACACTTTCATGGAAAGGGGTTGCCAAGCTTCCAAAAATTACGAATCTCCAGAAATCTCAGCAAATATTTTTTCACCCAAACTGGATGATACTTTCAGGTAATGATCAGTACACTAAGGCGACTTGGTTCCCCAAAGTTCGTTCTTCTATGTTGAAGCGTTCATTTCCAGTAACAGTTTGAATTTTTAGGTTTCACTCTGTTTTCTCCTATATTGATACATGTATTTGGAACTCTAAATCCAACACGGTTTGTGCTAGCTTCTTGAAACTTGATACAGTAAAGTAGTTTCACGTTCTATCTCTATGTTTTGTTTCCTCTTGCTGTAGCCCTAAGCAGTGACTGGCGAGAACCACTTTCATGTAGAGGGGTTGCCAAGCTTCCAAAAATTACGAATCTCCAGAAATCTCAGCAAATATTTTTGCACCCAAACTGGATGATACTTTCAGATAATGATCAGTACACGAAGGCGACTTGGTTCCCCAAATGTCGTTCTTCTATGTTGAAGCGTTCATTTCCAGTAACACTTTGAATTTTTAGGTTTCACTCTGTTTTCTCCTATATTGATACATGTATTTGGAACTCTAAATCCAACACGGTTTGTGCTAGCTTCATGAAACTTGACAAAGTGAAGTAGTTTCACGTTCTATCTCTATATTCTGTTTCCTCTTGATGTAGCCCTAAGCAGTGACTGGCGAGAAACACTTTCATGGAAAAAGGTTGCCAAGCTTCCAAAAGTTACGAATCTCCAGAAATCTCAGCAAATATTTTTTCACCCAAACTGGATGATACTTTCAGGTAATGATCAGTACACTAAGGCAACTTGGTTCCCCAAATTTCGTTCTTCTATGTTGAAGCGTTCATTTCCAGTAACAGTTTGAATTTTTAGGTTTCACTCTGTTTTCTCCTATATTGATACATGTATTTGGAACTCTAAATCCAACACGGTTTGTGCTAGCTTCTTGAAACTTGACACAGTAAAGTAGTTTCACGTTCTATCTCTAGGTTTTGTTTCCTCTTGATGTAGCCCTAAGCAGTGACTGGCGAGAAACACTTTCATGGAAAGGGGTTGCCAAGCTTCAAAAAAATTACGAATCTCCAGAAATCTCAGCAAATATTTTTTAACCCAAACTGGATGATACTTTCAGGTAATGATCAGTACACTAAGGCAACTTGGTTCCCTAAATTTCGTTCTTCTATTTTGAAGCGTTCATTTCCAGTAACAGTTTGAATTTTTAGGTTTCACTCTGTTTTCTCCTATATTGATACATGTATTTGGAACTCTAAATCCAACAAGGTTTGTGCTAGCTTCTTGAAACTTGACACAGTAGTTTCACGTTCTATCTCTATGTTTTGTTTCCTCTTGCTGTAGCCCTAAGCAGTGACTGGCGAGAACCACTTTAATGGAGAGGGGTTGCCAAGCTTCCAAAAATTACGAATCTCCAGAAATCTCAGCAAATATTTTTTTCACCCAAACTGGATGATACTTTCAGGTAATGATCAGTACACTAAGGCGACTTGGTTCCCCAAATTTCGTTCTTCTATGTTGAAGCGTTCATTTCCAGTAACAGTTTGAATTTTTAGGTTTCACTCTGTTTTCTCCTATATTGATACATGTATTTGGAACTCTAAATCCAACACGGTTTGTGCTAGCTTCTTGATACTTGACACAGTAAAGTAGTTTCACGTTCTCCCTTTATGTTTTGTTTCCTCTTGATGTAGCCCTAAGCAGTGACTGGCGAGAAACACTTTCATGGAAAGGGGTTGCCAAGCTTCGAAAAATTACGAATCTCCAGAAATCTCAGCAAATATTTTTTCACCCAAACTGGATGATACTTTCAGGTAATGATCAGTACACGAAGGCGACTTGGTTCCCCAAATGTCGTTCTTCTTTGTTGAAGCGTTCATTTCCTGTAACAGTTTGAATTTTTAGGTTTCACTCTGTTTTCTCTTATATTCATACATGTATTTGGAACTCTAAATCCAACACGGTTTGTGCTAGCTTCTTGAAACTTGACACAGTAAAGTAGTTTCACGTTCTATCTCTATGTTTTTTTTCCTCTTGATGTAGCCCTAAGCAGTGACTGGCGAGAAACACTTTCATGGAAAGGGGTTGCCAAGCTTCCAAAAATTACGAATCTCCAGAAATCTCAGCAAATATTTTTTCACCCAAACTGGATGATACTTTCAGGTAATGATCAGTACACTAAGGCGACTTGGTTCCCCAAAGTTCGTTCTTCTATGTTGAAGCGTTCATTTCCAGTAACAGTTTGAATTTTCAGGTTTCACTCTGTTTTCTCCTATATTCATACATGTATTTGGAACTCTAAATCCAACACGGTTTGTGCTAGCTTCTTGAAACTTGACACAGTAAAGTAGTTTCACGTTCTATCTCTATGTTTTGTTTCCTCTTGCTGTAGCCCTAAGCAGTGACTGGCGAGAACCACTTTCATGGAGAGGGGTTGCCAAGCTTCCAAAAATTACGAATCTCCAGAAATCTCAGCAAATATTTTTTCACCCAAACTGGATGATACTTTCAGGTAATGATCAGTACACTAAGGCGACTTGGTTCCCCAAATGTCGTTCTTCTTTGTTGAAGCGTTCATTTCCAGTAACACTTTGAATTTTTAGGTTTCACTCTGTTTTCTCCTATATTGATAGATGTATTTGGAACTCTAAATCCAACACGGTTTGTGCTAGCTTCTTGAAACTTGACACAGTAAAGTAGTTTCACGTTCTATCTCTAGGTTTTGTTTCCTCTTGATGTAGCCCTAAGCAGTGACTGGCGAGAAACACTTTCATGGAAAAAGGTTGCCAAGCTTCAAAAAAATTAGGAATCTCCAGAAATCTCAGCAAATATTTTTTCACCCAAACTGGATGATACTTTCAGGTAATGATCAGTACACTAAGGCAACTTGGTTCCCCAAAGTTCGTTCTTCTATGTTGAAGCGTTCATTTCCAGTAACAGTTTGAATTTTTAGGTTTCACTCCGTTTTCTCCTATATTGATACATGTATTTGGAACTCTAAATCCAACAAGGTTTGTGCTAGCTTCTTGAAACTTGACACAGTAAAGTAGTTTCACATTCTATCTCTATGTTTTGTTTCCTCTTGCTGTAGCGCTAAGCAGTGACTGGCGAGAACCACTTTCATGGAGAGGGGTTGCCAAGCTTCCAAAAATTACGAATCTCCAGAAATCTCAGCAAATATTTTTTTCACCCAAAGTGGATGATACTTTCAGGTAATGATCAGTACACTAAGGCGACTTGGTTCCCCAAATGTCGTTCTTCTGTGTTGAAGCGTTCATTTCCAGTAACAGTTTGAATTTTTAGGTTTCACTCTGTTTTCTCCTATATTGATACATGTATTTGGAACTCTAAATCCAACACGGTTTGTGCTAGCTTCTTGAAACTTGACACAGTAAAGTAGTTTCACGTTCTACCTCTATGTTTTGTTTCCTCTTGATGTAGCCCTAAGCAGTGACTGGCGAGAAACGCTTTCATGGAAAGGGGTTGCCAAGCTTCGAAAAATTACGAATCTCCAGAAATCTCAGCAAATATTTTTTCACCCAAACTGGATGATACTTTCAGGTAATGATCAGTACACTAAGGCGACTTGGTTCCCCAAATGTCGTTCTTCTTTGTTGAAGCGTTCATTTCCTGTAACAGTTTGAATTTTTAGGTTTCACTCTGTTTTCTCCTATATTGATACATGTATTTGGAACTCTAAATCCAACACGGTTTGTGCTAGCTTCTTGAAACTTGACACAGTAAAGTAGTTTCACGTTCTATCTCTATGTTTTTTTTCCTCTTGATGTAGCCCTAAGCAGTGACTGGCGAGAAACACTTTCATGGAAAGGGGTTGCCAAGCTTCCAAAAATTACGAATCTCCAGAAATCTCAGCAAATATTTTTTCACCCAAACTGGATGATACTTTCAGGTAATGATCAGTACACTAAGGCGACTTGGTTCCCCAAAGTTCGTTCTTCTATGTTGAAGCGTTCATTTCCAGTAACAGTTTGAATTTTCAGGTTTCACTCTGTTTTCTCCTATATTCATACATGTATTTGGAACTCTAAATCCAACACGGTTTGTGCTAGCTTCTTGAAACTTGACACAGTAAAGTAGTTTCACGTTCTATCTCTATGTTTTGTTTCCTCTTGCTGTAGCCCTAAGCAGTGACTGGCGAGAACCACTTTCATGGAGAGGGGTTGCCAAGCTTCCAAAAATTACGAATCTCCAGAAATCTCAGCAAATATTTTTTCACCCAAACTGGATGATACTTTCAGGTAATGATCAGTACACTAAGGCGACTTGGTTCCCCAAATGTCGTTCTTCTATGTTGAAGCGTTCATTTCCAGTAACACTTTGAATTTTTAGGTTTCACTCTGTTTTCTCCTATATTGATAGATGTATTTGGAACTCTAAATCCAACACGGTTTGTGCTAGCTTCTTGAAACTTGACACAATAAAGTAGTTTCACGTTCTATGTCTGTTTTGTTTCCTCTTGATGTAGCCCTAAGCAGTGACTGGCGAGAACCACTTTCATGGAGAGGGGTTGCCAAGCTTCCAAAAATTACGAATCTCGAAAAATCTCAGCAAATATTTTTTCACCCAAACTGGATGATACTTTCAGGTAATGATCAGTACACTAAGGCGACTTGGTTCCCCAAAGTTCGTTCTTCTATGTTGAAGCGTTCATTTCCAGTAACAGTTTGAATTTTTAGGTTTCACTCTGTTTTCTCCTATATTGATACATGTATTTGGAACTCTAAATCCAACACGTTTTGTGCTAGCTTCTTGAAACTTGATACAGTAAAGTAGTTTCACGTTCTATCTCTATGTTTTGTTTCCTCTTGCTGTAGCCCTAAGCAGTGACTGTCGAGAAACACTTTCATGGAAAAAGGTTGCCAAGCTTCCAAAAGTTACGAATCTCCAGAAATCTCAGCAAATATTTTTTCACCCAAACTGGATGATACTTTCAGGTAATGATGAGTACACGAAGGCGACTTGGTTCCCCAAATGTCGTTCTTCTATGTTGAAGCGTTCATTTCCAGTAACAGTTTGAATTTTTAGGTTTCACTCTGTTTCCTCCTATATTGATAGATGTATTTGGAACTCTAAATCCAACACGGTTTGTGCTAGCTTCATGAAACTTGACAAAGTAAAGTAGTTTCACGTTCTATCTCCATATTCTGTTTCCTCTTGATGTAGCCCTAAGCAGTGACTGGTGAGAAACACTTTCATGGAAAAAGGTTGCCAAGCTTCCAAAAGTTACGAATCTCCAGAAATCTCAGCAAATATTTGTTCACCCAAACTGGATGATACTTTCAGGTAATGATCAGTACACGAAGGCGACTTGGTTCCCCAAATTTCGTTGTTCTATGTTGAAGCGTTCATTTCCAGTAACAGTTTGAATTTTTAGGTTTCACTCTGTTTTCTCCTATATTGATAGATGTATTTGGAACTCTAAATCCAACACGGTTTGTGCTAGCTTCTTGAAACTTGACACAGTAAAGTAGTTTCACGTTCTATCTCTATGTTTTGTTTCCTCTTGATGTAGCCCTAAGCAGTGACTGGCGAGAACCACTTTCATGGAGAGGGGTTGCCAAGCTTCCAAAAATTACGAATCTCCAGAAATCTCAGCAAATATTTTTTCACCCAAACTGGATGATAATTTCAGGTAATGATCAGTACACTAAGGCGACTTGGTTCCCCAAAGTTCGTTCTTCTATGTTGAAGCGTTCATTTCCAGTAACAGTTTGAATTTTTAGGTTTCACTCTGTTTTCTCCTATATTGATACATGTATTTGGAACTCTAAATCCAACACGGTTTGTGCTAGCTTCTTGAAACTTGATACAGTAAAGTAGTTTCACGTTCTATCTCTATGTTTTGTTTCCTCTTGCTGTAGCCCTAAGCAGTGACTGGCGAGAACCACTTTCATGGAGAGGGGTTGCCAAGCTTCCAAAAATTACGAATCTCCAGAAATCTCAGCAAATATTTTTTCACCCAAACTGGATGATACTTTCAGGTAATGATCAGTACACAAAGGCGACTTGGTTCCCCAAATGTCGTTCTTCTATGTTGAAGCGTTCATTTCCAGTAACAGTTTGAATTTTTAGGTTTCACTCCGTTTTCTCCTATATTGATACATGTATTTGGAACTCTAAATCCAACAAGGTTTGTGCTAGCTTCTTGAAACTTGACACAGTAAAGTAGTTTCACGTTCTATCTCTATGTTTTGTTTCCTCTTGCTGTAGCGCTAAGCAGTGACTGGCGAGAACCACTTTCATGGAGAGGGGTTGCCAAGCTTCCAAAAATTACGAATCTCCAGAAATCTCAGCAAATATTTTTTTCACCCAAAGTGGATGATACTTTCAGGTAATGATCAGTACACTAAGGCGACTTGGTTCCCCAAATGTCGTTCTTCTGTGTTGAAGCGTTCATTTCCAGTAACAGTTTGAATTATTAGGTTTCACTCTGTTTTCTCCTATATTGATACATGTATTTGGAACTCTAAATCCAACACGGTTTGTGCTAGCTTCTTGAAACTTGACACAGTAAAGTAGTTTCACGTTCTACCTCTATGTTTTGTTTCCTCTTGATGTAGCCCTAAGCAGTGACTGGCGAGAAACACTTTCATGGAAAGGGGTTGCCAAGCTTCGAAAAATTACGAATCTCAAGAAATCTCAGCAAATATTTTTTCACCCAAACTGGATGATACTTTCAGGTAATGATCAGTACACTAAGGCGACTTGGTTCCCCAAAGTTCGTTCTTCTATGTTGAAGCGTTCATTTCCAGTAACAGTTTGAATTTTCAGGTTTCACTCTGTTTTCTCCTATATTCATACATGTATTTGGAACTCTAAATCCAACACGGTTTGTGCTAGCTTCTTGAAACTTGACACAGTAAAGTAGTTTCACGTTCTATCTCTATGTTTTGTTTCCTCTTGCTGTAGCCCTAAGCAGTGACTGGCGAGAACCACTTTCATGGAAAAAGTTTGCCAAGCTTCCAAAAGTTACGAATCTCCAGAAATCTCAGCAAATATTTGTTCACCCAAACTGGATGATACTTTCAGGTAATGATCAGTACACGAGGGCGACTTGGTTCCCCAAATTTCGTTCTTCTATGTTGAAGCGTTCATTTCCAGTAACAGTTTGAATTTTTAGGTTTCACTCTGTTTTCTCCTATATTGATAGATGTATTTGGAACTCTAAATCCAACACGGTTTGTGCTAGCTTCTTGAAACTTGACACAGTAAAGTAGTTTCACGTTCTATCTCTATGTTTTGTTTCCTCTTGCTGTAGCCCTAAGCAGTGACTGGCGAGAACCACTTTCATGGAGAGGGGTTGCCAAGCTTCCAAAAATTACGAATCTCCAGAAATCTCAGCAAATATTTTTTCACCCAAACTGGATGATACTTTCAGGTAATGATCAGTACACTAAGGCGACTTGGTTCCCCAAAGTTCGTTCTTCTATGTTGAAGCGTTCATTTCCAGTAACAGTTTGAATTTTTAGGTTTCACTCTGTTTTCTCCTATATTGATACATGTATTTGGAACTCTAAATCCAACACGTTTTGTGCTAGCTTCTTGAAACTTGATACAGTAAAGTAGTTTCACGTTCTATCTCTATGTTTTGTTTCCTCTTGCTGTAGCCCTAAGCAGTGACTGTCGAGAAACACTTTCATGGAAAAAGGTTGCCAAGCTTCCAAAAGTTACGAATCTCCAGAAATCTCAGCAAATATTTTTTCACCCAAACTGGATGATACTTTCAGGTAATGATGAGTACACGAAGGCGACTTGGTTCCCCAAATGTCGTTCTTCTATGTTGAAGCGTTCATTTCCAGTAACAGTTTGAATTTTTAGGTTTCACTCTGTTTCCTCCTATATTGATAGATGTATTTGGAACTCTAAATCCAACACGGTTTGTGCTAGCTTCATGAAACTTGACAAAGTAAAGTAGTTTCACGTTCTATCTCCATATTCTGTTTCCTCTTGATGTAGCCCTAAGAAGTGACTGGTGAGAAACACTTTCATGGAAAAAGGTTGCCAAGCTTCCAAAAGTTACGAATCTCCAGAAATCTCAGCAAATATTTGTTCACCCAAACTGGATGATACTTTCAGGTAATGATCAGTACACGAAGGCGACTTGGTTCCCCAAATTTCGTTGTTCTATGTTGAAGCGTTCATTTCCAGTAACAGTTTGAATTTTTAGGTTTCACTCTGTTTTCTCCTATATTGATAGATGTATTTGGAACTCTAAATCCAACACGGTTTGTGCTAGCTTCTTCAAACTTGACACAGTAAAGTAGTTTCACGTTCTATCTCTAGGTTTTGTTTCCTCTTGATGTAGCCCTAAGCAGTGACTGGCGAGAACCACTTTCATGGAGAGGGGTTGCCAAGCTTCCAAAAATTACGAATCTCCAGAAATCTCAGCAAATATTTTTTCACCCAAACTGGATGATAATTTCAGGTAATGATCAGTACACTAAGGCGACTTGGTTCCCCAAAGTTCGTTCTTCTATGTTGAAGCGTTCATTTCCAGTAACAGTTTGAATTTTTAGGTTTCACTCTGTTTTCTCCTATATTGATACATGTATTTGGAACTCTAAATCCAACACGGTTTGTGCTAGCTTCTTGAAACTTGATACAGTAAAGTAGTTTCACGTTATATCTCTATGTTTTGTTTCCTCTTGCTGTAGCCCTAAGCAGTGACTGGCGAGAACCACTTTCATGGAGAGGGGTTGCCAAGCTTCCAAAAATTACGAATCTCCAGAAATCTCAGCAAATATTTTTTCACCCAAACTGGATGATACTTTCAGGTAATGATCAGTACACAAAGGCGACTTGGTTCCCCAAATGTCGTTCTTCTATGTTGAAGCGTTCATTTCCAGTAACAGTTTGAATTTTTAGGTTTCACTCCGTTTTCTCCTATATTGATACATGTATTTGGAACTCTAAATCCAACAAGGTTTGTGCTAGCTTCTTGAAACTTGACACAGTAAAGTAGTTTCACGTTCTATCTCTATGTTTTGTTTCCTCTTGCTGTAGCGCTAAGCAGTGACTGGCGAGAACCACTTTCATGGAGAGGGGTTGCCAAGCTTCCAAAAATTACGAATCTCCAGAAATCTCAGCAAATATTTTTTTCACCCAAAGTGGATGATACTTTCAGGTAATGATCAGTACACTAAGGCGACTTGGTTCCCCAAATGTCGTTCTTCTGTGTTGAAGCGTTCATTTCCAGTAACAGTTTGAATTATTAGGTTTCACTCTGTTTTCTCCTATATTGATACATGTATTTGGAACTCTAAATCCAACACGGTTTGTGCTAGCTTCTTGAAACTTGACACAGTAAAGTAGTTTCACGTTCTACCTCTATGTTTTGTTTCCTCTTGATGTAGCCCTAAGCAGTGACTGGCGAGAAACACTTTCATGGAAAGGGGTTGCCAAGCTTCGAAAAATTACGAATCTCCAGAAATCTCAGCAAATATTTTTTCACCCAAACTGGATGATACTTTCAGGTAATGATCAGTACACTAAGGCGACTTGGTTCCCCAAAGTTCGTTCTTCTATGTTGAAGCGTTCATTTCCAGTAACAGTTTGAATTTTCAGGTTTCACTCTGTTTTCTCCTATATTCATACATGTATTTGGAACTCTAAATCCAACACGGTTTGTGCTAGCTTCTTGAAACTTGACACAGTAAAGTAGTTTCACGTTCTATCTCTATGTTTTGTTTCCTCTTGCTGTAGCCCTAAGCAGTGACTGGCGAGAACCACTTTCATGGAAAAAGTTTGCCAAGCTTCCAAAAGTTACGAATCTCCAGAAATCTCAGCAAATATTTGTTCACCCAAACTGGATGATACTTTCAGGTAATGATCAGTACACGAGGGCGACTTGGTTCCCCAAATTTCGTTCTTCTATGTTGAAGCGTTCATTTCCAGTAACAGTTTGAATTTTTAGGTTTCACTCTGTTTTCTCCTATATTGATAGATGTATTTGGAACTCTAAATCCAACACGGTTTGTGCTAGCTTCTTGAAACTTGACACAGTAAAGTAGTTTCACGTTCTACCTCTATGTTTTGTTTCCTCTTGATGTAGCCCTAAGCAGTGACTGGCGAGAAACACTTTCATGGAAAGGGGTTGCCAAGCTTCGAAAAATTACGAATCTCCAGAAATCTCAGCAAATATTTTTTCACCCAAACTGGATGATACTTTCAGGTAATGATCAGTACACTAAGGCGACTTGGTTCCCCAAATGTCGTTCTTCTTTGTTGAAGCGTTCATTTCCTGTAACAGTTTGAATTTTTAGGTTTCACTCTGTTTTCTCCTATATTGATACATGTATTTGGAACTCTAAATCCAACACGGTTTGTGCTAGCTTCTTGAAACTTGACACAGTAAAGTAGTTTCACGTTCTATCTCTAGGTTTTGTTTCCTCTTGATGTAGCCCTAAGCAGTGACTGGCGAGAAACACTTTCATGGAAAGGGGTTGCCAAGCTTCAAAAAAATTACGAATCTCCAGAAATCTCAGCAAATATTTTTTAACCCAAACTGGATGATACTTTCAGGTAATGATCAGTACACTAAGGCAACTTGGTTCCCCAAAGTTCGTTCTTCTATGTTGAAGCGTTCATTTCCAGTAACGGTTTGAATTTTTAGGTTTCACTCTGTTTTCTCCTATATTGATACATGTATTTGGAACTCTAAATCCAACAAGGTTTGTGCTAGCTTCTTGAAACTTGACACAGTAAAGTAGTTTCACGTTCTATCTCTATGTTTTGTTTCCTCTTGCTGTAGCGCTAAGCAGTGACTGGCGAGAACCACTTTCATGGAGAGGGGTTGCCAAGCTTCCAAAAATTACGAATCTCCAGAAATCTCAGCAAATATTTTTTTCACCCAAAGTGGATGATACTTTCAGGTAATGATCAGTACACTAAGGCGACTTGGTTCCCCAAATGTCGTTCTTCTGTGTTGAAGCGTTCATTTCCAGTAACAGTTTGAATTTTTAGGTTTCACTCTGTTTTCTCCTATATTGATACATGTATTTGGAACTCTAAATCCAACAAGGTTTGTGCTAGCTTCTTGAAACTTGACACAGTAAAGTAGTTTCACGTTCTACCTCTATGTTTTGTTTCCTCTTGATGTAGCCCTAAGCAGTGACTGGCGAGAAACACTTTCATGGAAAGGGGTTGCCAAGCTTCGAAAAATTACGAATCTCCAGAAATCTCAGCAAATATTTTTTCACCCAAACTGGATGATACTTTCAGGTAATGATCAGTACACTAAGGCGACTTGGTTCCCCAAATGTCGTTCTTCTTTGTTGAAGCGTTCATTTCCTGTAACAGTTTGAATTTTTAGGTTTCACTCTGTTTTCTCCTATATTGATACATGTATTTGGAACTCTAAATCCAACACGGTTTGTGCGAGCTTCTTGAAACTTGACACAGTAAAGTAGTTTCACGTTCTATCTCTAGGTTTTGTTTCCTCTTGATGTAGCCCTAAGCAGTGACTGGCGAGAAACACTTTCATGGAAAGGGGTTGCCAAGCTTCAAAAAAATTACGAATCTCCAGAAATCTCAGCAAATATTTTTTAACCCAAACTGGATGATACTTTCAGGTAATGATCAGTACACTAAGGCAACTTGGTTCCCCAAAGTTCGTTCTTCTATTTTGAAGCGTTCATTTCCAGTAACAGTTTGAATTTTTAGGTTTCACTCTGTTTTCTCCTATATTGATACATGTATTTGGAACTCTAAATCCAACAAGGTTTGTGCTAGCTTATTGAAACTTGACACAGTAGTTTCACGTTCTATCTCTATGTTTTCTTTCCTCTTAATGTAGCCCTAAGCAGTGACTGGCGAGAACCACTTTCATGGAGAGGGGTTGCCAAGCTTCCAAAAATTACGAATCTCCAGAAATCTCAGCAAATATTTTTTTCACCCAAACTGGATGATACTTTCAGGTAATGATCAGTACACTAAGGCGACTTGGTTCCCCAAATGTCGTTCTTCTGTGTTGAAGCGTTCATTTCCAGTAACAGTTTGAATTTTTAGGTTTCACTCTGTTTTCTCCTATATTGATACATGTATTTGGAACTCTAAATCCAACACGGTTTGTGCTAGCTTCTTGAAACTTGACACAGTAAAGTAGTTTCACGTTCTACCTCTAGGTTTTGTTTCCTCTTGATGTAGCCCTAAGCAGTGACTGGCGAGAAACACTTTCATGGAAAGGGGTTGCCAAGCTTCGAAAAATTACGAATCTCCAGAAATCTCAGCAAATATTTTTTCACCCAAACTGGATGATACTTTCAGGTAATGATCAGTACACTAAGGCGACTTGGTTCCCCAAATGTCGTTCTTCTTTGTTGAAGCGTTCATTTCCTGTAACAGTTTGAATTTTTAGGTTTCACTCTGTTTTCTCCTATATTGATACATGTATTTGGAACTCTAAATCCAACACGGTTTGTGCTAGCTTCTTGAAACTTGACACAGTAAAGTAGTTTCACGTTCTATCTCTAGGTTTTGTTTCCTCTTGATGTAGCCCTAAGCAGTGACTGGCGAGAACCACTTTCATGGAGAGGGGTTGCCAAGCTTCCACAAATTACGAATCTCGAAAAATCTCAGCAAATATTTTTTCACCCAAACTGGATGATACTTTCAGGTAATGATCAGTACACTAAGGCGACTTGGTTCCCCAAAGTTCGTTCTTCTATGTTGAAGCGTTCATTTCCAGTAACAGTTTGAATTTTTAGGTTTCACTCTGTTTTCTCCTATATTGATACATGTATTTGGAACTCTAAATCCAACACGTTTTGTGCTAGCTTCTTGAAACTTGATACAGTAAAGTAGTTTCACGTTCTATCTCTATGTTTTGTTTCCTCTTGCTGTAGCCCTAAGCAGTGACTGGCGAGAAACACTTTCATGGAAAAAGGTTGCCAAGCTTCCAAAAGTTACGAATCTCCAGAAATCTCAGCAAATATTTTTTCACCCAAACTGGATGATACTTTCAGGTAATGATCAGAACACGAAGGCGACTTGGTTCCCCAAATGTCGTTCTTCTATGTTGAAGCGTTCATTTCCAGTAACACTTTGAATTTTTAGGTTTCACTCTGTTTTCTCCTATATTGATAGATGTATTTGGAACTCTAAATCCAACACGGTTTGTGCTAGCTTCTTGAAACTTGACACAGTAAAGTAGTTTCACGTTCTATCTCTATGTTTTGTTTCCTCTTGCTGTAGCCCTAAGCAGTGACTGGCGAGAACCACTTTCATGGAGAGGGGTTGCCAAGCTTCCAAAAATTACGAATCTCCAGAAATCTCAGCAAATATTTTTTCACCCAAACTGGATGATACTTTCAGGTAATGATCAGTACACTAAGAAGACTTGGTTCCCCAAATGTCGTTCTTCTATGTTGAAGCGTTCATTTCCTGTAACAGTTTCAATTTTTAGGTTTCACTCTGTTTTCTCCTATATTGATACATGTATTTGGAACTCTAAATCCAACACGGTTTGTGCTAGCTTCTTGAAACTTGACACCATAAAGTAGTTTCACGTTCTATCTGTATGTTTTGTTTCCTCTTGATGTAGCCCTAAGCAGTGACTGGCGAGAAACACTTTCATGGAAAGGGGTTGCCAAGCTTCCAAAAATTACGAATCTCCAGAAATCTCAGCAAATATTTTTTCACCCAAACTGGATGATACTTTCAGGTAATGATCAGTACACTAAGGCGACTTGGTTCCCCAAATGTCGTTCTTCTATGCTGAAGCGTTCATTTCCTGTAACAGTTTGAATTTTTAGGTTTCACTCTGTTTTCTCCTATATTGATACATGTATTTGGAACTCTAAATCCAACACGGTTTGTGCTAGCTTCTTGAAACTTGACACAGTAAAGTAGTTTCACGTTCTATCTCTATGTTTTGTTTCCTTTTGCTGTAGCAATAAGCAGTGACTGGCGAGAACCACTTTCATGGAGAGGGGTTGCCAAGCTTCCAAAAATTATGAATCTCCAGAAATCTCAGCAAATATTTTTTCACCCAAACTGGATGATACTTTCAGGTAATGATCAGTACACTAAGGCGACTTGGTTCCCCAAATGTCGTTCTTCTATGTTGAAGCGTTCATTTCCAGTAACCCTTTGAATTTTTAGGTTTCACTCTGTTTTCTCCTATATTGATACATGTATTTGGAACTCTAAATCCAACACGGTTTGTGCTAGCTTCATGAAACTTGACAAAGTAAAGTAGTTTCACGTTCTATCTCTATATTCTGTTTCCTCTTGATGTAGCCCTAAGCAGTGACTGGTGAGAAACACTTTCATGGAAAAAGGTTGCCAAGCTTCCAAAAGTTACGAATCTCCAGAAATCTCAGCAAATATTTGTTCACCCAAACTGGATGATACTTTCAGGTAATGATCAGTACATGAAGGCGACTTGGTTCCCCAAATTTCGTTCTTCTATGTTGAAGCGTTCATTTCCAGTAACAGTTTGAATTTTTAGGTTTCACTCTGTTTTCTCCTATATTGATAGATGTATTTGGAACTCTAAATCCAACACGGTTTGTGCTAGCTTCTTGAAACTTGACACAGTAAAGTAGTTTCACGTTCTATCTCTATGTTTTGTTTCCTCTTGCTGTAGCCCTAAGCAGTGACTGGCGAGAACCACTTTCATGGAGAGGGGTTGCCAAGCTTCCAAAAATTACGAATCTCCAGAAATCTCAGCAAATATTTTTTCACCCAAACTGGATGATACTTTCAGGTAATGATCAGTACACTAAGGCGACTTGGTTCCCCAAATGTCGTTCTTCTATGTTGAAGCGTTCATTTCCTGTAACAGTTTCAATTTTTAGGTTTCACTCTGTTTTCTCCTATATTGATAGATGTATTTGGAACTCTAAATCCAACACGGTTTGTGCTACCTTCTTGAAACTTGACACAGTAAAGTAGTTTCACGTTCTATCTCTATGTTTTGTTTCCTCTTGATGTAGCCCTAAGCAGTGACTGGCGAGAAACACTTTCATGGAAAGGGGTTGCCAAGCTTCCAAAAATTACGAATCTCCAGAAATCTCAGCAAATATTTTTTCACCCAAACTGGATGATACTTTCAGGTAATGATCAGTACACTAAGGCGACTTGGTTCCCCAAATGTCGTTCTTCTATGCTGAAGCGTTCATTTCCTGTAACAGTTTGAATTTTTAGGTTTCACTCTGTTTTCTCCTATATTGATACATGTATTTGGAACTCTAAATCCAACACGGTTTGTGCTAGCTTCTTGAAACTTGACACAGTAAAGTAGTTTCACGTTCTATCTCTATGTTTTGTTTCCTTTTGCTGTCGCCCTAAGCAGTGACTGGCGAGAACCACTTTCATGGAGAGGGGTTGCCAAGCTTCCAAAAATTATGAATCTCCAGAAATCTCAGCAAATATTTTTTCACCCAAACTGGATGATACTTTCAGGTAATGATCAGTACACTAAGGCGACTTGGTTCCCCAAAGTTCGTTCTTCTCTGTTGAAGCGTTCATTTCCAGTAACAGTTTGAATTTTTAGGTTTCACTCTGTTTTCTCCTATATTGATACATGTATTTGGAACTCTAAATCCAACACGGTTTGTGCTAGCTTCTTGAAACTTGATACAGTAAAGTAGTTTCACGTTCTATCTCTATGTTTTGTTTCCTCTTCCTGTAGCCCTAAGCAGTGACTGGCGAGAACCACTTTCATGGAGAGGGGTTGCCAAGCTTCCAAAAATTACGAATCTCCAGAAATCTCAGCAAATATTTTTTCACCCAAACTGGATGATACTTTCAGGTAATGATCAGTACACGAAGGCGACTTGGTTCCCCCAATGTCGTTCTTCTATGTTGAAGCGTTCATTTCCAGTAACACTTTGAATTTTTAGGTTTCACTCTGTTTTCTCCTATATTGATAGATGTATTTGGAACTCTAAATCCAACCCGGTTTGTGCTAGCTTCATGAAACTTGACAAAGTAAAGTAGTTTCACGTTCTATCTCTATATTCTGTTTCCTCTTGATGTAGCCCTAAGCAGTGACTGGCGAGAAACACTTTCATGGAAAAAGGTTGCCAAGCTTCCAAAAGTTACGAATCTCCAGAAATCTCAGCAAATATTTGTTCACCCAAACTGGATGATACTTTCAGGTAATGATCAGTACACGAAGGCGACTTGGTTCCCCAAATTTCGTTCTTCTATGTTGAAGCGTTCATTTCCAGTAACAGTTTGAATTTTTAGGTTTCACTCTGTTTTCTCCTATATTGATAGATGTATTTGGAACTCTAAATCCAACACGGTTTGTGCTAGCTTCTTGAAACTTGACACAGTAAAGTAGTTTCACGTTCTATCTCTAGGTTTTGTTTCCTCTTGATGTAGCCCTAAGCAGTGACTGGCGAGAACCACTTTCATGGAGAGGGGTTGCCAAGCTTCCAAAAATTACGAATCTCGAAAAATCTCAGCAAATATTTTTTCACCCAAACTGGATGATACTTTCAGGTAATGATCAGTACACTAAGGCGACTTGGTTCCCCAAAGTTCGTTCTTCTATGTTGAAGCGTTCATTTCCAGTAACAGTTTGAATTTTTAGGTTTCACTCTGTTTTCTCCTATATTGATACATGTATTTGGAACTCTAAATCCAACACGGTTTGTGCTAGCTTCTTGAAACTTGATACAGTAAAGTAGTTTCACGTTCTATCTCTATGTTTTGTTTCCTCTTGCTGTAGCCCTAAGCAGTGACTGGCGAGAAACACTTTCATGGAAAAAGGTTGCCAAGCTTCCAAAAGTTACGAATCTCCAGAAATCTCAGCAAATATTTTTTCACCCAAACTGGATGATACTTTCAGGTAATGATCAGAACACGAAGGCGACTTGGTTCCCCAAATGTCGTTCTTCTATGTTGAAGCGTTCATTTCCAGTAACCCTTTGAATTTTTAGGTTTCACTCTGTTTTCTCCTATATTGATAGATGTATTTGGAACTCTAAATCCAACACGGTTTGTGCTAGCTTCATGAAACTTGACAAAGTAAAGTAGTTTCACGTTCTATCTCTATATTCTGTTTCCTCTTGATGTAGCCCTAAGCAGTGACTGGTGAGAAACACTTTCATGGAAAAAGGTTGCCAAGCTTCCAAAAGTTACGAATCTCCAGAAATCTCAGCAAATATTTGTTCACCCAAACTGGATGATACTTTCAGGTAATGATCAGTACACGAAGGCGACTTGGTTCCCCAAATTTCGTTCTTCTATGTTGAAGCGTTCATTTCCAGTAACAGTTTGAATTTTTAGGTTTCACTCTGTTTTCTCCTATATTGATACATGTATTTGGAACTCTAAATCCAACCCGGTTTGTGCTAGCTTCTTGAAACTTGACACAGTAAAGTAGTTTCACGTTCTATCTCTATGTTTTGTTTCCTCTTGCTGTAGCCCTAAGCAGTGACTGGCGAGAACCACTTTCATGGAGAGGGGTTGCCAAGCTTCCAAAAATTACGAATCTCCAGAAATCTCAGCAAATATTTTTTCACCCAACCTGGATGATACTTTCAGGTAATGATCAGTACACGAAGGCGACTTGGTTCCCCAAATGTCATTCTTCTATGTTGAAGCGTTCATTTCCTGTAACAGTTTGAATTTTTAGGTTTCACTCTGTTTTCTCCTATATTGATACATGTATTTGGAACTCTAAATCCAACCCGGTTTGTGCTAGCTTCTTGAAACTTGACACAGTAAAGTAGTTTCACGTTCTATCTCTATGTTTTGTTTCCTCTTGCTGTAGCCCTAAGCAGTGACTGGCGAGAACCACTTTCATGGAGAGGGATCGCCAAGCTTCCAAAAATTACGAATCTCCAGAAATCTCAGCAAATATTTTTTCACCCAACCTGGATGATACTTTCAGGTAATGATCAGTACACGAAGGCGACTTGGTTCCCCAAATGTCGTTCTTCTATGTTGAAGCGTTCATTTCCTGTAACAGTTTGAATTTTTAGGTTTCACTCTGTTTTCTCCTATATTGATACATGTATTTGGAACTCTAAATCCAACCCGGTTTGTGCTAGCTTCTTGAAACTTGACACAGTAAAGTAGTTTCACGTTCTACCTCTATGTTTTGTTTCCTCTTGATGTAGCCCTAAGCAGTGACTGGTGAGAAACACTTTCATGGAAAAAGGTTGCCAAGCTTCCAAAAGTTACGAATCTCCAGAAATCTCAGCAAATATTTGTTCACCCAAACTGGATGATACTTTCAGGTAATGATCAGTACACGAAGGCGACTTGGTTCCCCAAATGTCGTACTTCTATGTTGAAGCGTTCATTTCCAGTAACACTTTGAATTTTTAGGTTTCACTCTGTTTTCTCCTATATTGATAGATGTATTTGGAACTCTAAATCCAACACGGTTTGTGCTAGCTTCTTGAAACTTGACACAGTAAAGTAGTTTCACGTTCTATCTCTAGGTTTTGTTTCCTCTTGATGTAGCCCTAAGCAGTGACTGGTGAGAAACACTTTCATGGAAAAAGGTTGCCAAGCTTCCAAAAGTTACGAATCTCCAGAAATCTCAGCAAATATTTGTTCACCCAAACTGGATGATACTTTCAGGTAATGATCAGTACACTAAGGCGACTTGGTTCCCCAAAGTTCGTTCTTCTATGTTGAAGCGTTCATTTCCAGTAACAGTTTGAATTTTTAGGTTTCACTCTGTTTTCTCCTATATTGATACATGTATTTGGAACTCTAAATCCAACACGGTTTGTGCTAGCTTCTTGAAACTTGATACAGTAAAGTAGTTTCACGTTCTATCTCTATGTTTTGTTTCCTCTTGCTGTAGCCCTAAGCAGTGACTGGCGAGAAACGCTTTCATGGAAAAAGGTTGCCAAGCTTCCAAAAGTTACGAATCTCCAGAAATCTCAGCAAATATTTTTTCACCCAAACTGGATGATACTTTCAGGTAATGATCAGAACACGAAGGCGACTTGGTTCCCCAAATGTCGTTCTTCTATGTTGAAGCGTTCATTTCCTGTAACAGTTTGAATTTTTAGGTTTCACTCTGTTTTCTCCTATATTGATAGATGTATTTGGAACTCTAAATCCAACACGGTTTGTGCTAGCTTCATGAAACTTGACAAAGTAAAGTAGTTTCACGTTCTATCTCTATATTCTGTTTCCTCTTGATGTAGCCCTAAGCAGTGACTGGTGAGAAACACTTTCATGGAAAAAGGTTGCCAAGCTTCCAAAAGTTACGAATCTCCAGAAATCTCAGCAAATATTTGTTCACCCTAACTGGATGATACTTTCAGGTAATGATCAGTACACGAAGGCGACTTGGTTCCCCAAATTTCGTTCTTCTATGTTGAAGCGTTCATTTCCAGTAACAGTTTGAATTTTTAGGTTTCACTCTGTTTTCTCCTATATTGATAGATGTATTTGGAACTCTAAATCCAACACGGTTTGTGCTAGCTTCTTGAAACTTGACACAGTAAAGTAGTTTCACGTTCTATCTCTATGTTTTGTTTCCTCTTGCTGTAGCCCTAAGCAGTGACTGGCGAGAACCACTTTCATGGAGAGGGGTTGCCAAGCTTCCAAAAATTACGAATCTCCAGAAATATCAGCAAATATTTTTTCACCCAAACTGGATGATACTTTCAGGTAATGATCAGTACACTAAGGCGACTTGGTTCCCCAAATGTCGTTCTTCTATGTTGAAGCGTTCATTTCCTGTAACAGTTTCAATTTTTAGGTTTCACTCTGTTTTCTCCTATATTGATACATGTATTTGGAACTCTAAATCCAACACGGTTTGTGCTAGCTTCTTGAAACTTGATACAGTAAAGTAGTTTCACGTTCTATCTCTATGTTTTGTTTCCTCTTGCTGTAGCCCTAAGCAGTGACTGGCGAGAAACACTTTCATGGAAAAAGGTTGCCAAGCTTCCAAAAGTTACGAATCTCCAGAAATCTCAGCAAATATTTTTTCACCCAAACTGGATGATACTTTCAGGTAATGATCAGAACACGAAGGCGACTTGGTTCCCCAAATGTCGTTCTTCTATGTTGAAGCGTTCATTTCCAGTAACACTTTGAATTTTTAGGTTTCACTCTGTTTTCTCCTATATTGATACATGTATTTGGAACTCTAAATCCAACACGGTTTGTGCTAGCTTCTTGAAACTTGACACCGTAAAGTAGTTTCACGTTCTATCTCTATGTTTTTTTTCCTCTTGATGTAGCCCTAAGCAGTGACTGGCGAGAAACACTTTCATGGAAAGGGGTTGCCAAGCTTCCAAAAATTACGAATCTCCAGAAATCTCAGCAAATATTTTTTCACCCAAACTGGATGATACTTTCAGGTAATGATCAGTACACTAAGGCGACTTGGTTCCCCAAATGTCGTTCTTCTATGCTGAAGCGTTCATTTCCTGTAACAGTTTGAATTTTTAGGTTTCACTCTGTTTTCTCCTATATTGATACATGTATTTGGAACTCTAAATCCAACACGGTTTGTGCTAGCTTCTTGAAACTTGACACAGTAAAGTAGTTTCACGTTCTATCTCTATGTTTTGTTTCCTCTTGCTGTAGCCCTAAGCAGTGACTGGCGAGAACCACTTTCATGGAGAGGGGTTGCCAAGCTTCCAAAAATTACGAATCTCCAGAAATCTCAGCAAATATTTTTTCACCCAACCTGGATGATACTTTCAGGTAATGATCAGTACACGAAGGCGACTTGGTTCCCCAAATGTCGTTCTTCTATGTTGAAGCGTTCATTTCCTGTAACAGTTTGAATTTTTAGGTTTCACTCTGTTTTCTCCTATATTGATACATGTATTTGGAACTCTAAATCCAACCCGGTTTGTGCTAGCTTCTTGAAACTTGACACAGTAAAGTAGTTTCACGTTCTACCTCTATGTTTTGTTTCCTCTTGATGTAGCCCTAAGCAGTGACTGGTGAGAAACACTTTCATGGAAAAAGGTTGCCAAGCTTCCAAAAGTTACGAATCTCCAGAAATCTCAGCAAATATTTGTTCACCCAAACTGGATGATACTTTCAGGTAATGATCAGTACACTAAGGCGACTTGGTTCCCCAAAGTTCGTTCTTCTATGTTGAAGCGTTCATTTCCAGTAACAGTTTGAATTTTTAGGTTTCACTCTGTTTTCTCCTATATTGATACATGTATTTGGAACTCTAAATCCAACACGGTTTGTGCTAGCTTCTTGAAACTTGATACAGTAAAGTAGTTTCACGTTCTATCTCTATGTTTTGTTTCCTCTTGCTGTAGCCCTAAGCAGTGACTGGCGAGAAACGCTTTCATGGAAAAAGGTTGCCAAGCTTCCAAAAGTTACGAATCTCCAGAAATCTCAGCAAATATTTTTTCACCCAAACTGTATGATACTTTCAGGTAATGATCAGAACACGAAGGCGACTTGGTTCCCCAAATGTCGTTCTTCTATGTTGAAGCGTTCATTTCCTGTAACAGTTTGAATTTTTAGGTTTCACTCTGTTTTCTCCTAGATTGATAGATGTATTTGGAACTCTAAATCCAACACGGTTTGTGCTAGCTTCATGAAACTTGACAAAGTAAAGTAGTTTCACGTTCTATCTCTATATTCTGTTTCCTCTTGATGTAGCCCTAAGCAGTGACTGGTGAGAAACACTTTCATGGAAAAAGGTTGCCAAGCTTCCAAAAGTTACGAATCTCCAGAAATCTCAGCAAATATTTGTTCACCCTAACTGGATGATACTTTCAGGTAATGATCAGTACACGAAGGCGACTTGGTTCCCCAAATTTCGTTCTTCTATGTTGAAGCGTTCATTTCCAGTAACAGTTTGAATTTTTAGGTTTCACTCTGTTTTCTCCTATATTGATAGATGTATTTGGAACTCTAAATCCAACACGGTTTGTGCTAGCTTCTTGAAACTTGACACAGTAAAGTAGTTTCACGTTCTATCTCTATGTTTTGTTTCCTCTTGCTGTAGCCCTAAGCAGTGACTGGCGAGAACCACTTTCATGGAGAGGGGTTGCCAAGCTTCCAAAAATTACGAATCTCCAGAAATATCAGCAAATATTTTTTCACCCAAACTGGATGATACTTTCAGGTAATGATCAGTACACTAAGGCGACTTGGTTCCCCAAATGTCGTTCTTCTATGTTGAAGCGTTCATTTCCTGTAACAGTTTCAATTTTTAGGTTTCACTCTGTTTTCTCCTATATTGATACATGTATTTGGAACTCTAAATCCAACACGGTTTGTGCTAGCTTCTTGAAACTTGATACAGTAAAGTAGTTTCACGTTCTATCTCTATGTTTTGTTTCCTCTTGCTGTAGCCCTAAGCAGTGACTGGCGAGAAACACTTTCATGGAAAAAGGTTGCCAAGCTTCCAAAAGTTACGAATCTCCAGAA
The DNA here is from genome assembly GCF_964194105.1 of Spermophilus citellus. Taxonomy (NCBI): domain Eukaryota; kingdom Metazoa; phylum Chordata; class Mammalia; order Rodentia; family Sciuridae; genus Spermophilus; species Spermophilus citellus. The sequence goes on along the minus strand of NC_138197.1, from coordinate 13,263,943 downwards.
ATCTCAGCAAATATTTTTTCACCCAAACTGGATGATACTTTCAGGTAATGATCAGAACACGAAGGCGACTTGGTTCCCCAAATGTCGTTCTTCTATGTTGAAGCGTTCATTTCCAGTAACACTTTGAATTTTTAGGTTTCACTCTGTTTTCTCCTATATTGATACATGTATTTGGAACTCTAAATCCAACACGGTTTGTGCTAGCTTCTTGAAACTTGACACCGTAAAGTAGTTTCACGTTCTATCTCTATGTTTTGTTTCCTCTTGATGTAGCCCTAAGCAGTGACTGGCGAGAAACACTTTCATGGAAAGGGGTTGCCAAGCTTCCAAAAATTACGAATCTCCAGAAATCTCAGCAAATATTTTTTCACCCAAACTGGATGATACTTTCAGGTAATGATCAGTACACTAAGGCGACTTGGTTCCCCAAATGTCGTTCTTCTATGCTGAAGCGTTCATTTCCTGTAACAGTTTGAATTTTTAGGTTTCACTCTGTTTTCTCCTATATTGATACATGTATTTGGAACTCTAAATCCAACACGGTTTGTGCTAGCTTCTTGAAACTTGATACAGTAAAGTAGTTTCACGTTCTATCTCTATGTTTTGTTTCCTCTTGCTGTAGCCCTAAGCAGTGACTGGCGAGAAACACTTTCATGGAAAAAGGTTGCCAAGCTTCCAAAAGTTACGAATCTCCAGAAATCTCAGCAAATATTTTTTCACCCAAACTGGATGATACTTTCAGGTAATGATCAGAACACGAAGGCGACTTGGTTCCCCAAATGTCGTTCTTCTATGTTGAAGCGTTCATTTCCAGTAACCCTTTGAATTTTTAGGTTTCACTCTGTTTTCTCCTATATTGATAGATGTATTTGGAACTCTAAATCCAACACGGTTTGTGCTAGCTTCATGAAACTTGACAAAGTAAAGTAGTTTCACGTTCTATCTCTATATTCTGTTTCCTCTTGATGTAGCCCTAAGCAGTGACTGGTGAGAAACACTTTCATGGAAAAAGGTTGCCAAGCTTCCAAAAGTTACGAATCTCCAGAAATCTCAGCAAATATTTGTTCACCCAAACTGGATGATACTTTCAGGTAATGATCAGTACACGAAGGCGACTTGGTTCCCCAAATTTCGTTCTTCTATGTTGAAGCGTTCATTTCCAGTAACAGTTTGAATTTTTAGGTTTCACTCTGTTTTCTCCTATATTGATACATGTATTTGGAACTCTAAATCCAACCCGGTTTGTGCTAGCTTCTTGAAACTTGACACAGTAAAGTAGTTTCACGTTCTATCTCTATGTTTTGTTTCCTCTTGCTGTAGCCCTAAGCAGTGACTGGCGAGAACCACTTTCATGGAGAGGGGTTGCCAAGCTTCCAAAAATTACGAATCTCCAGAAATCTCAGCAAATATTTTTTCACCCAACCTGGATGATACTTTCAGGTAATGATCAGTACACGAAGGCGACTTGGTTCCCCAAATGTCATTCTTCTATGTTGAAGCGTTCATTTCCTGTAACAGTTTGAATTTTTAGGTTTCACTCTGTTTTCTCCTATATTGATACATGTATTTGGAACTCTAAATCCAACCCGGTTTGTGCTAGCTTCTTGAAACTTGACACAGTAAAGTAGTTTCACGTTCTATCTCTATGTTTTGTTTCCTCTTGCTGTAGCCCTAAGCAGTGACTGGCGAGAACCACTTTCATGGAGAGGGATCGCCAAGCTTCCAAAAATTACGAATCTCCAGAAATCTCAGCAAATATTTTTTCACCCAACCTGGATGATACTTTCAGGTAATGATCAGTACACGAAGGCGACTTGGTTCCCCAAATGTCGTTCTTCTATGTTGAAGCGTTCATTTCCTGTAACAGTTTGAATTTTTAGGTTTCACTCTGTTTTCTCCTATATTGATACATGTATTTGGAACTCTAAATCCAACCCGGTTTGTGCTAGCTTCTTGAAACTTGACACAGTAAAGTAGTTTCACGTTCTACCTCTATGTTTTGTTTCCTCTTGATGTAGCCCTAAGCAGTGACTGGTGAGAAACACTTACATGGAAAAAGGTTGCCAAGCTTCCAAAAGTTACGAATCTCCAGAAATCTCAGCAAATATTTGTTCACCCAAACTGGATGATACTTTCAGGTAATGATCAGTACACGAAGGCGACTTGGTTCCCCAAATGTCGTACTTCTATGTTGAAGCGTTCATTTCCAGTAACACTTTGAATTTTTAGGTTTCACTCTGTTTTCTCCTATATTGATAGATGTATTTGGAACTCTAAATCCAACACGGTTTGTGCTAGCTTCTTGAAACTTGACACAGTAAAGTAGTTTCACGTTCTATCTCTAGGTTTTGTTTCCTCTTGATGTAGCCCTAAGCAGTGACTGGTGAGAAACACTTTCATGGAAAAAGGTTGCCAAGCTTCCAAAAGTTACGAATCTCCAGAAATCTCAGCAAATATTTGTTCACCCAAACTGGATGATACTTTCAGGTAATGATCAGTACACTAAGGCGACTTGGTTCCCCAAAGTTCGTTCTTCTATGTTGAAGCGTTCATTTCCAGTAACAGTTTGAATTTTTAGGTTTCACTCTGTTTTCTCCTATATTGATACATGTATTTGGAACTCTAAATCCAACACGGTTTGTGCTAGCTTCTTGAAACTTGATACAGTAAAGTAGTTTCACGTTCTATCTCTATGTTTTGTTTCCTCTTGCTGTAGCCCTAAGCAGTGACTGGCGAGAAACGCTTTCATGGAAAAAGGTTGCCAAGCTTCCAAAAGTTACGAATCTCCAGAAATCTCAGCAAATATTTTTTCACCCAAACTGGATGATACTTTCAGGTAATGATCAGAACACGAAGGCGACTTGGTTCCCCAAATGTCGTTCTTCTATGTTGAAGCGTTCATTTCCTGTAACAGTTTGAATTTTTAGGTTTCACTCTGTTTTCTCCTATATTGATAGATGTATTTGGAACTCTAAATCCAACACGGTTTGTGCTAGCTTCATGAAACTTGACACAGTAAAGTAGTTTCACGTTCTATCTCGATGTTTTGTTTCCTCTTGCTGTAGCCCTAAGCAGTGACTGGCGAGAACCACTTTCATGGAGAGGGGTTGCCAAGCTTCCAAAAATTACGAATCTCCAGAAATATCAGCAAATATTTTTTCACCCAAACTGGATGATACTTTCAGGTAATGACCAGTACACTAAGGCGACTTGGTTCCCCAAATGTCGTTCTTCTATGTTGAAGCGTTCATTTCCTGTAACAGTTTCAATTTTTAGGTTTCACTCTGTTTTCTCCTATATTGATACATGTATTTGGAACTCTAAATCCAACACGGTTTGTGCTAGCTTCTTGAAACTTGATACAGTAAAGTAGTTTCACGTTCTATCTCTATGTTTTGTTTCCTCTTGCTGTAGCCCTAAGCAGTGACTGGCGAGAAACACTTTCATGGAAAAAGGTTGCCAAGCTTCCAAAAGTTACGAATCTCCAGAAATCTCAGCAAATATTTTTTCACCCAAACTGGATGATACTTTCAGGTAATGATCAGAACACGAAGGCGACTTGGTTCCCCAAATGTCGTTCTTCTATGTTGAAGCGTTCATTTCCAGTAACACTTTGAATTTTTAGGTTTCACTCTGTTTTCTCCTATATTGATACATGTATTTGGAACTCTAAATCCAACACGGTTTGTGCTAGCTTCTTGAAACTTGACACCGTAAAGTAGTTTCACGTTCTATCTCTATGTTTTTTTTCCTCTTGATGTAGCCCTAAGCAGTGACTGGCGAGAAACACTTTCATGGAAATGGTTGCCAAGCTTCCAAAAATTACGAATCTCCAGAAATCTCAGCAAATATTTTTTCACCCAAACTGGATGATACTTTCAGGTAATGATCAGTACACTAAGGCGACTTGGTTCCCCAAATGTCGTTCTTCTATGCTGAAGCGTTCATTTCCTGTAACAGTTTGAATTTTTAGGTTTCACTCTGTTTTCTCCTATATTGATACATGTATTTGGAACTCTAAATCCAACACGGTTTGTGCTAGCTTCTTGAAACTTGACACAGTAAAGTAGTTTCACGTTCTATCTCTATGTTTTGTTTCCTCTTGCTGTAGCCCTAAGCAGTGACTGGCGAGAACCACTTTCATGGAGAGGGGTTGCCAAGCTTCCAAAAATTACGAATCTCCAGAAATCTCAGCAAATATTTTTTCACCCAACCTGGATGATACTTTCAGGTAATGATCAGTACACGAAGGCGACTTGGTTCCCCAAATGTCGTTCTTCTATGTTGAAGCGTTCATTTCCTGTAACAGTTTGAATTTTTAGGTTTCACTCTGTTTTCTCCTATATTGATACATGTATTTGGAACTCTAAATCCAACCCGGTTTGTGCTAGCTTCTTGAAACTTGACACAGTAAAGTAGTTTCACGTTCTACCTCTATGTTTTGTTTCCTCTTGATGTAGCCCTAAGCAGTGACTGGTGAGAAACACTTTCATGGAAAAAGGTTGCCAAGCTTCCAAAAGTTACGAATCTCCAGAAATCTCAGCAAATATTTGTTCACCCAAACTGGATGATACTTTCAGGTAATGATCAGTACACGAAGGCGACTTGGTTCCCCAAATGTCGTACTTCTATGTTGAAGCGTTCATTTCCAGTAACATTTTGAATTTTTAGGTTTCACTCTGTTTTCTCCTATATTGATAGATGTATTTGGAACTCTAAATCCAACACGGTTTGTGCTAGCTTCTTGAAACTTGACACAGTAAAGTAGTTTCACGTTCTATCTCTAGGTTTTGTTTCCTCTTGATGTAGCCCTAAGCAGTGACTGGTGAGAAACACTTTCATGGAAAAAGGTTGCCAAGCTTCCAAAAGTTACGAATCTCCAGAAATCTCAGCAAATATTTGTTCACCCAAACTGGATGATACTTTCAGGTAATGATCAGTACACTAAGGCGACTTGGTTCCCCAAAGTTCGTTCTTCTATGTTGAAGCGTTCATTTCCAGTAACAGTTTGAATTTTTAGGTTTCACTCTGTTTTCTCCTATATTGATACATGTATTTGGAACTCTAAATCCAACACGGTTTGTGCTAGCTTCTTGAAACTTGATACAGTAAAGTAGTTTCACGTTCTATCTCTATGTTTTGTTTCCTCTTGCTGTAGCCCTAAGCAGTGACTGGCGAGAAACGCTTTCATGGAAAAAGGTTGCCAAGCTTCCAAAAGTTACGAATCTCCAGAAATCTCAGCAAATATTTTTTCACCCAAACTGGATGATACTTTCAGGTAATGATCAGAACACGAAGGCGACTTGGTTCCCCAAATGTCGTTCTTCTATGTTGAAGCGTTCATTTCCTGTAACAGTTTGAATTTTTAGGTTTCACTCTGTTTTCTCCTATATTGATAGATGTATTTGGAACTCTAAATCCAACACGGTTTGTGCTAGCTTCATGAAACTTGACAAAGTAAAGTAGTTTCACGTTCTATCTCTATATTCTGTTTCCTCTTGATGTAGCCCTAAGCAGTGACTGGTGAGAAACACTTTCATGGAAAAAGGTTGCCAAGCTTCCAAAAGTTACGAATCTCCAGAAATCTCAGCAAATATTTGTTCACCCTAACTGGATGATACTTTCAGGTAATGATCAGTACACGAAGGCGACTTGGTTCCCCAAATTTCGTTCTTCTATGTTGAAGCGTTCATTTCCAGTAACAGTTTGAATTTTTAGGTTTCACTCTGTTTTCTCCTATATTGATAGATGTATTTGGAACTCTAAATCCAACACGGTTTGTGCTAGCTTCTTGAAACTTGACACAGTAAAGTAGTTTCACGTTCTATCTCTATGTTTTGTTTCCTCTTGCTGTAGCCCTAAGCAGTGACTGGCGAGAACCACTTTCATGGAGAGGGGTTGCCAAGCTTCCAAAAATTACGAATCTCCAGAAATATCAGCAAATATTTTTTCACCCAAACTGGATGATACTTTCAGGTAATGATCAGTACACTAAGGCGACTTGGTTCCCCAAATGTCGTTCTTCTATGTTGAAGCGTTCATTTCCTGTAACAGTTTCAATTTTTAGGTTTCACTCTGTTTTCTCCTATATTGATACATGTATTTGGAACTCTAAATCCAACACGGTTTGTGCTAGCTTCTTGAAACTTGATACAGTAAAGTAGTTTCACGTTCTATCTCTATGTTTTGTTTCCTCTTGCTGTAGCCCTAAGCAGTGACTGGCGAGAAACACTTTCATGGAAAAAGGTTGCCAAGCTTCCAAAAGTTACGAATCTCCAGAAATCTCAGCAAATATTTTTTCACCCAAACTGGATGATACTTTCAGGTAATGATCAGAACACGAAGGCGACTTGGTTCCCCAAATGTCGTTCTTCTATGTTGAAGCGTTCATTTCCAGTAACACTTTGAATTTTTAGGTTTCACTCTGTTTTCTCCTATATTGATACATGTATTTGGAACTCTAAATCCAACACGGTTTGTGCTAGCTTCTTGAAACTTGACACCGTAAAGTAGTTTCACGTTCTATCTCTATGTTTTGTTTCCTCTTGATGTAGCCCTAAGCAGTGACTGGCGAGAAACACTTTCATGGAAAGGGGTTGCCAAGCTTCCAAAAATTACGAATCTCCAGAAATCTCAGCAAATATTTTTTCACCCAAACTGGATGATACTTTCAGGTAATGATCAGTACACTAAGGCGACTTGGTTCCCCAAATGTCGTTCTTCTATGCTGAAGCGTTCATTTCCTGTAACAGTTTGAATTTTTAGGTTTCACTCTGTTTTCTCCTATATTGATACATGTATTTGGAACTCTAAATCCAACACGGTTTGTGCTAGCTTCTTGAAACTTGACACAGTAAAGTAGTTTCACGTTCTATCTCTATGTTTTGTTTCCTCTTGCTGTAGCCCTAAGCAGTGACTGGCGAGAACCACTTTCATGGAGAGGGGTTGCCAAGCTTCCAAAAATTACGAATCTCCAGAAATCTCAGCAAATATTTTTTCACCCAACCTGGATGATACTTTCAGGTAATGATCAGTACACGAAGGCGACTTGGTTCCCCAAATGTCGTTCTTCTATGTTGAAGCGTTCATTTCCTGTAACAGTTTGAATTTTTAGGTTTCACTCTGTTTTCTCCTATATTGATACATGTATTTGGAACTCTAAATCCAACCCGGTTTGTGCTAGCTTCTTGAAACTTGACACAGTAAAGTAGTTTCACGTTCTATCTCTATGTTTTGTTTCCTCTTGCTGTAGCCCTAAGCAGTGACTGGCGAGAACCACTTTCATGGAGAGGGGTTGCCAAGCTTCCAAAAGTTACGAATCTCCAGAAATCTCAGCAAATATTTTTTCACCCAAACTGGATGATACTTTCAGGTAATGATCAGAACACGAAGGCGACTTGGTTCCCCAAATGTCGTTCTTCTATGTTGAAGCGTTCATTTCCTGTAACAGTTTGAATTTTTAGGTTTCACTCTGTTTTCTCCTATATTGATAGATGTATTTGGAACTCTAAATCCAACACGGTTTGTGCTAGCTTCATGAAACTTGACAAAGTAAAGTAGTTTCACGTTCTATCTCTATATTCTGTTTCCTCTTGATGTAGCCCTAAGCAGTGACTGGTGAGAAACACTTTCATGGAAAAAGGTTGCCAAGCTTCCAAAAGTTACGAATCTCCAGAAATCTCAGCAAATATTTGTTCACCCTAACTGGATGATACTTTCAGGTAATGATCAGTACACGAAGGCGACTTGGTTCCCCAAATTTCGTTCTTCTATGTTGAAGCGTTCATTTCCAGTAACAGTTTGAATTTTTAGGTTTCACTCTGTTTTCTCCTATATTGATAGATGTATTTGGAACTCTAAATCCAACACGGTTTGTGCTAGCTTCTTGAAACTTGACACAGTAAAGTAGTTTCACGTTCTATCTCTATGTTTTGTTTCCTCTTGCTGTAGCCCTAAGCAGTGACTGGCGAGAACCACTTTCATGGAGAGGGGTTGCCAAGCTTCCAAAAATTACGAATCTCCAGAAATCTCAGCAAATATTTTTTCACCCAAACTGGATGATACTTTCAGGTAATGATCAGTACACTAAGGCGACTTGGTTCCCCAAATGTCGTTCTTCTATGTTGAAGCGTTCATTTCCTGTAACAGTTTCAATTTTTAGGTTTCACTCTGTTTTCTCCTATATTGATACATGTATTTGGAACTCTAAATCCAACACGGTTTGTGCTAGCTTCTTGAAACTTGACACAGTAAAGTAGTTTCACGTTCTATCTCTATGTTTTGTTTCCTTTTACTGTAGCCGAAAGCAGTGACTGGCAAGAACCACTTTCATGGAGAGGGGTTGCCAAGCTTCCAAAAATTATGAATCTCCAGAAATCTCAGCAAATATTTTTTCACCCAAACTGGATGATACTTTCAGGTAATGATCAGTACACTAAGGCGACTTGGTTCCCCAAATGTCGTTCTTCTATGTTGAAGCGTTCATTTCCAGTAACAGTTTGAATTTTTAGGTTTCACTCTGTTTTCTCCTATATTGATACATGTATTTGGAACTCTAAATCCAACACGGTTTGTGCTAGCTTCTTGAAACTTGACACAGTAAAGTAGTTTCACGTTCTATCTCTATGTTTTGTTTCCTCTTGCTGTAGCCCTAAGCAGTGACTGGCGAGAACCACTTTCATGGAAAGGGGTTGCCAAGCTTCCAAAAATTTGGAATCTCCAGAAATCTCAGCAAATATTTTTTCACCCAAACTGGATGATACTTTCAGGTAATGATCAGTACACTAAGGCGACTTGGTTCCCCAAAGTTCGTTCTTCTATGTTGAAGCGTTCATTTCCAGTAACAGTTTGAATTTTTAGGTTTCACTCTGTTTTCTCCTATATTGATACATGTATTTGGAACTCTAAATCCAACACGGTTGGTGCTAGCTTCTTGAAACTTGACACAGTAAAGTAGTTTCACGTTCTATCTCTATGTTTTGTTTCCTCTTGCTGTAGCCCTAAGCAGTGACTGGCGAGAACCACTTTCATGGAGAGGGGTTGCCAAGCTTCCAAAAATTACGAATCTCCAGAAATCTCAGCAAATATTTTTTCACCCAACCTGGATGATACTTTCAGGTAATGATCAGTACACGAAGGCGACTTGGTTCCCCAAATGTCGTTCTTCTATGTTGAAGCGTTCATTTCCTGTAACAGTTTGAATTTTTAGGTTTCACTCTGTTTTCTCCTATATTGATACATGTATTTGGAACTCTAAATCCAACCCGGTTTGTGCTAGCTTCTTGAAACTTGACACAGTAAAGTAGTTTCACGTTCTATCTCTATGTTTTGTTTCCTCTTGCTGTAGCCCTAAGCAGTGACTGGCGAGAACCACTTTCATGGAGAGGGGTTGCCAAGCTTCCAAAAATTACGAATCTCCAGAAATCTCAGCAAATATTTTTTCACCCAACCTGGATGATACTTTCAGGTAATGATCAGTACACGAAGGCGACTTGGTTCCCCAAATGTCGTTCTTCTATGTTGAAGCGTTCATTTCCTGTAACAGTTTGAATTTTTAGGTTTCACTCTGTTTTCTCCTATATTGATACATGTATTTGGAACTCTAAATCCAAGCCGGTTTGTGCTAGCTTCTTGAAACTTGACACAGTAAAGTGGTTTTACGTTCTACCTCTATGTTTTGTTTCCTCTTGATGTAGCCCTAAGCAGTGACTGGCGAGAAACACTTTCATGGAAAGGGGTTGCCAAGCTTCGAAAAATTACGAATCTCCAGAAATCTCAGCAAATATTTTTTCACCCAAACTGGATGATACTTTCAGGTAATGATCAGTACACTAAGGCGACTTGGTTCCCCAAATGTCGTTCTTCTTTGTTGAAGCGTTCATTTCCTGTAACAGTTTGAATTTTTAGGTTTCACTCTGTTTTCTCCTATATTGATACATGTATTTGGAACTCTAAATCCAACACGGTTTGTGCTAGCTTCTTGAAACTTGACACAGTAAAGTAGTTTCACGTTCTATCTCTATGTTTTTTTTCCTCTTGATGTAGCCCTAAGCAGTGACTGGCGAGAAACACTTTCATGGAAAGGGGTTGCCAAGCTTCCAAAAATTACGAATCTCCAGAAATCTCAGCAAATATTTTTTCACCCAAACTGGATGATACTTTCAGGTAATGATCAGTACACTAAGGCGACTTGGTTCCCCAAAGTTCGTTCTTCTATGTTGAAGCGTTCATTTCCAGTAACAGTTTGAATTTTTAGGTTTCACTCTGTTTTCTCCTATATTGATACATGTATTTGGAACTCTAAATCCAACACGGTTTGTGCTAGCTTCTTGAAACTTGATACAGTAAAGTAGTTTCACGTTCTATCTCTATGTTTTGTTTCCTCTTGCTGTAGCCCTAAGCAGTGACTGGCGAGAACCACTTTCATGGAGAGGGGTTGCCAAGCTTCCAAAAATTACGAATCTCCAGAAATCTCAGCAAATATTTTTTCACCCAAACTGGATGATACTTTCAGGTAATGATCAGTACACGAAGGCGACTTGGTTCCCCCAATGTCGTTCTTCTATATTGAAGCGTTCATTTCCAGTAACACTTTGAATTTTTAGGTTTCACTCTGTTTTCTCCTATATTGATAGATGTATTTGGAACTCTAAATCCAACACGGTTTGTGCTAGCTTCATGAAACTTGACAAAGTAAAGTAGTTTCACGTTCTATCTCTATATTCTGTTTCCTCTTGATGTAGCCCTAAGCAGTGACTGGCGAGAAACACTTTCATGGAAAAAGGTTGCCAAGCTTCCAAAAGTTACGAATCTCCAGAAATCTCAGCAAATATTTGTTCACCCAAACTGGATGATACTTTCAGGTAATGATCAGTACACGAAGGCGACTTGGTTCCCCAAATTTCGTTCTTCTATGTTGAAGCGTTCATTTCCAGTAACAGTTTGAATTTTTAGGTTTCACTCTGTTTTCTCCTATATTGATAGATGTATTTGGAACTCTAAATCCAACACGGTTTGTGCTAGCTTCTTGAAACTTGACACAGTAAAGTAGTTTCACGTTCTATCTCTATGTTTTGTTTCCTCTTGCTGTAGCCCTAAGCAGTGACTGGCGAGAACCACTTTCATGGAGAGGGGTTGCCAAGCTTCCAAAAATTACGAATCTCGAAAAATCTCAGCAAATATTTTTTCACCCAAACTGGATGATACTTTCAGGTAATGATCAGTACACTAAGGCGACTTGGTTCCCCAAAGTTCGTTCTTCTATGTTGAAGCGTTCATTTCCAGTAACAGTTTGAATTTTTAGGTTTCACTCTGTTTTCTCCTATATTGATACATGTATTTGGAACTCTAAATCCAACACGGTTTGTGCTAGCTTCTTGAAACTTGATACAGTAAAGTAGTTTCACGTTCTATCTCTATGTTTTGTTTCCTCTTGCTGTAGCCCTAAGCAGTGACTGGCGAGAAACACTTTCATGGAAAAAGGTTGCCAAGCTTCCAAAAGTTACGAATCTCCAGAAATCTCAGCAAATATTTTTTCACCCAAACTGGATGATACTTTCAGGTAATGATCAGAACACGAAGGCGACTTGGTTCCCCAAATGTCGTTCTTCTATGTTGAAGCGTTCATTTCCAGTAACACTTTGAATTTTTAGGTTTCACTCTGTTTTCTCCTATATTGATACATGTATTTGGAACTCTAAATCCAACACGGTTTGTGCTAGCTTCTTGAAACTTGACACCATAAAGTAGTTTCACGTTCTATCTCTATGTTTTGTTTCCTCTTGATGTAGCCCTAAGCAGTGACTGGCGAGAAACACTTTCATGGAAAGGGGTTGCCAAGCTTCCAAAAATTACGAATCTCCAGAAATCTCAGCAAATATTTTTTCACCCAAACTGGATGATACTTTCAGGTAATGATCAGTACACTAAGGCGACTTGGTTCCCCAAATGTCGTTCTTCTATGCTGAAGCGTTCATTTCCTGTAACAGTTTGAATTTTTAGGTTTCACTCTGTTTTCTCCTATATTGATACATGTATTTGGAACTCTAAATCCAACACGGTTTGTGCTAGCTTCTTGAAACTTGACACAGTAAAGTAGTTTCACGTTCTATCTCTATGTTTTGTTTCCTTTTGCTGTAGCCCTAAGCAGTGACTGGCGAGAACCACTTTCATGGAGAGGGGTTGCCAAGCTTCCAAAAATTATGAATCTCCAGAAATCTCAGCAAATATTTTTTCACCCAAACTGGATGATACTTTCAGGTAATGATCAGTACACTAAGGCGACTTGGTTCCCCAAATGTCGTTCTTCTATGTTGAAGCGTTCATTTCCAGTAACAGTTTGAATTTTTAGGTTTCACTCTGTTTTCTCCTATATTGATACATGTATTTGGAACTCTAAATCCAACACGGTTTGTGCTAGCTTCTTGAAACTTGACACAGTAAAGTAGTTTCACGTTCTATCTCTATGTTTTGTTTCCTCTTGCTGTAGCCCTAAGCAGTGACTGGCGAGAACCACTTTCATGGAAAGGGGTTGCCAAGCTTCCAAAAATTAGGAATCTCCAGAAATCTCAGCAAATATTTTTTCACCCAAACTGGATGATACTTTCAGGTAATGATCAGTACACTAAGGCGACTTGGTTCCCCAAAGTTCGTTCTTCTATGTTGAAGCGTTCATTTCCAGTAACAGTTTGAATTTTTAGGTTTCACTCTGTTTTCTCCTATATTGATACATGTATTTGGAACTCTAAATCCAACACGGTTTGTGCTAGCTTCTTGAAACTTGACACAGTAAAGTAGTTTCACGTTCTATCTCTATGTTTTGTTTCCTCTTGCTGTAGCCCTAAGCAGTGACTGGCGAGAACCACTTTCATGGAGAGGGGTTGCCAAGCTTCCAAAAATTACGAATCTCCAGAAATCTCAGCAAATATTTTTTCACCCAACCTGGATGATACTTTCAGGTAATGATCAGTACACGAAGGCGACTTGGTTCCCCAAATGTCGTTCTTCTATGTTGAAGCGTTCATTTCCTGTAACAGTTTGAATTTTTAGGTTTCACTCTGTTTTCTCCTATATTGATACATGTATTTGGAACTCTAAATCCAACCCGGTTTGTGCTAGCTTCTTGAAACTTGACACAGTAAAGTAGTTTCACGTTCTATCTCTATGTTTTGTTTCCTCTTGCTGTAGCCCTAAGCAGTGACTGGCGAGAACCACTTTCATGGAGAGGGGTTGCCAAGCTTCCAAAAATTACGAATCTCCAGAAATCTCAGCAAATATTTTTTCACCCAACCTGGATGATACTTTCAGGTAATGATCAGTACACGAAGGCGACTTGGTTCCCCAAATGTCGTTCTTCTATGTTGAAGCGTTCATTTCCTGTAACAGTTTGAATTTTTAGGTTTCACTCTGTTTTCTCCTATATTGATACATGTATTTGGAACTCTAAATCCAAGCCGGTTTGTGCTAGCTTCTTGAAACTTGACACAGTAAAGTAGTTTTACGTTCTACCTCTATGTTTTGTTTCCTCTTGATGTAGCCCTAAGCAGTGACTGGCGAGAAACACTTTCATGGAAAGGGGTTGCCAAGCTTCGAAAAATTACGAATCTCCAGAAATCTCAGCAAATATTTTTTCACCCAAACTGGATGATACTTTCAGGTAATGATCAGTACACTAAGGCGACTTGGTTCCCCAAATGTCGTTCTTCTTTGTTGAAGCGTTCATTTCCTGTAACAGTTTGAATTTTTAGGTTTCACTCTGTTTTCTCCTATATTGATACATGTATTTGGAACTCTAAATCCAACACGGTTTGTGCTAGCTTCTTGAAACTTGACACAGTAAAGTAGTTTCACGTTCTATCTCTATGTTTTTTTTCCTCTTGATGTAGCCCTAAGCAGTGACTGGCGAGAAACACTTTCATGGAAAGGGGTTGCCAAGCTTCCAAAAATTACGAATCTCCAGAAATCTCAGCAAATATTTTTTCACCCAAACTGGATGATACTTTCAGGTAATGATCAGTACACTAAGGCGACTTGGTTCCCCAAAGTTCGTTCTTCTATGTTGAAGCGTTCATTTCCAGTAACAGTTTGAATTTTTAGGTTTCACTCTGTTTTCTCCTATATTGATACATGTATTTGGAACTCTAAATCCAACACGGTTTGTGCTAGCTTCTTGAAACTTGATACAGTAAAGTAGTTTCACGTTCTATCTCTATGTTTTGTTTCCTCTTGCTGTAGCCCTAAGCAGTGACTGGCGAGAACCACTTTCATGGAGAGGGGTTGCCAAGCTTCCAAAAATTACGAATCTCCAGAAATCTCAGCAAATATTTTTTCACCCAAACTGGATGATACTTTCAGGTAATGATCAGTACACGAAGGCGACTTGGTTCCCCCAATGTCGTTCTTCTATGTTGAAGCGTTCATTTCCAGTAACACTTTGAATTTTTAGGTTTCACTCTGTTTTCTCCTATATTGATAGATGTATTTGGAACTCTAAATCCAACACGGTTTGTGCTAGCTTCATGAAACTTGACAAAGTAAAGTAGTTTCACGTTCTATCTCTATATTCTGTTTCCTCTTGATGTAGCCCTAAGCAGTGACTGGCGAGAAACACTTTCATGGAAAAAGGTTGCCAAGCTTCCAAAAGTTACGAATCTCCAGAAATCTCAGCAAATATTTGTTCACCCAAACTGGATGATACTTTCAGGTAATGATCAGTACACGAAGGCGACTTGGTTCCCCAAATTTCGTTCTTCTATGTTGAAGCGTTCATTTCCAGTAACAGTTTGAATTTTTAGGTTTCACTCTGTTTTCTCCTATATTGATAGATGTATTTGGAACTCTAAATCCAACACGGTTTGTGCTAGCTTCTTGAAACTTGACACAGTAAAGTAGTTTCACGTTCTATCTCTATGTTTTGTTTCCTCTTGCTGTAGCCCTAAGCAGTGACTGGCGAGAACCACTTTCATGGAGAGGGGTTGCCAAGCTTCCAAAAATTACGAATCTCGAAAAATCTCAGCAAATATTTTTTCACCCAAACTGGATGATACTTTCAGGTAATGATCAGTACACTAAGGCGACTTGGTTCCCCAAAGTTCGTTCTTCTATGTTGAAGCGTTCATTTCCAGTAACAGTTTGAATTTTTAGGTTTCACTCTGTTTTCTCCTATATTGATACATGTATTTGGAACTCTAAATCCAACACGGTTTGTGCTAGCTTCTTGAAACTTGATACAGTAAAGTAGTTTCACGTTCTATCTCTATGTTTTGTTTCCTCTTGCTGTAGCCCTAAGCAGTGACTGGCGAGAAACACTTTCATGGAAAAAGGTTGCCAAGCTTCCAAAAGTTACGAATCTCCAGAAATCTCAGCAAATATTTTTTCACCCAAACTGGATGATACTTTCAGGTAATGATCAGAACACGAAGGCGACTTGGTTCCCCAAATGTCGTTCTTCTATGTTGAAGCGTTCATTTCCAGTAACACTTTGAATTTTTAGGTTTCACTCTGTTTTCTCCTATATTGATACATGTATTTGGAACTCTAAATCCAACACGGTTTGTGCTAGATTCTTGAAACTTGACACCATAAAGTAGTTTCACGTTCTATCTCTATGTTTTGTTTCCTCTTGATGTAGCCCTAAGCAGTGACTGGCGAGAAACACTTTCATGGAAAGGGGTTGCCAAGCTTCCAAAAATTACGAATCTCCAGAAATCTCAGCAAATATTTTTCACCCAAACTGGATGATACTTTCAGGTAATGATCAGTACACTAAGGCGACTTGGTTCCCCAAATGTCGTTCTTCTATGCTGAAGCGTTCATTTCCTGTAACAGTTTGAATTTTTAGGTTTCACTCTGTTTTCTCCTATATTGATACATGTATTTGGAACTCTAAATCCAACACGGTTTGTGCTAGCTTCTTGAAACTTGACACAGTAAAGTAGTTTCACGTTCTATCTCTATGTTTTGTTTCCTTTTGCTGTAGCCCTAAGCAGTGACTGGCGAGAACCACTTTCATGGAGAGGGGTTGCCAAGCTTCCAAAAATTATGAATCTCCAGAAATCTCAGCAAATATTTTTTCACCCAAACTGGATGATACTTTCAGGTAATGATCAGTACACTAAGGCGACTTGGTTCCCCAAATGTCGTTCTTCTATGTTGAAGCGTTCATTTCCAGTAACAGTTTGAATTTTTAGGTTTCACTCTGTTTTCTCCTATATTGATACATGTATTTGGAACTCTAAATCCAACACGGTTTGTGCTAGCTTCTTGAAACTTGACACAGTAAAGTAGTTTCACGTTCTATCTCTATGTTTTGTTTCCTCTTGCTGTAGCCCTAAGCAGTGACTGGCGAGAACCACTTTCATGGAAAGGGGTTGCCAAGCTTCCAAAAATTAGGAATCTCCAGAAATCTCAGCAAATATTTTTTCACCCAAACTGGATGATACTTTCAGGTAATGATCAGTACACTAAGGCGACTTGGTTCCCCAAAGTTCGTTCTTCTATGTTGAAGCGTTCATTTCCAGTAACAGTTTGAATTTTTAGGTTTCACTCTGTTTTCTCCTATATTGATACATGTATTTGGAACTCTAAATCCAACACGGTTTGTGCTACCTTCTTGAAACTTGATACAGTAAAGTAGTTTCACGTTCTATCTCTATGTTTTGTTTCCTCTTGCTGTAGCCTTAAGCAGTGACTGGACAGAAACTCTTTCATTGAAAGGGGTTGCCAAGCATACAAAAATAACGAATCTCCAGAAATCTCAGCAAATATTTTTTCACCCAAACTGGATGATACTTTCAGGTAATGATCAGTACACTAAGCCCACTTGGTTCCCCAAGTTTCGTTCTTCTATGTTGAAGCGTTCGTTTCCAGCAACAGTTTGAATTTTGGCATTTCACACTGGTTTCTCCTATATTGATAGATGTATTTGGAACTCTAAATCCAACACGGTTTGTGCTAGCTTCTTGAAACTTGACACAGTAAAGTAGTTTCCAGGTCTATCTTTATGTTTTGTTTCCTCTTGATGTAGCCCTAAGCAGTGACCTGCAAGAAACACTTTCATTGAAAGGGGTTGCCAAGCATACAAAAATTACGAATCTCCAGAAATCTCAGCAAACATTTTTTCAGCCAAATTGGATGATACTTTCAGGTAATGATCAGTACACTAAGCCCACTTGGTTCCCCAAATTTCGTTCTTCTATGTTGAAGCGTTCATTTCCAGTAACAGTTTGAATTTTTAGGTTTCACTCTGTTTTCTCCTATATTGATACATGTATTTGGAACTCTAAATCCAACACGGTTTGTGCTAGCTTCTTGAAACTTGACACAGTAAAGTAGTTTCACGTTCTATCTCTATGTTTTGTTTCCTCTTGCTGTAGCCCTAAGCAGTGACTGGCGAGAACCACTTTCATGGAGAGGGGTTGCCAAGCTTCCAAAAATTACGAATCTCCAGAAATCTCAGCAAACATTTTTTCACCCAACCTGGATGATACTTTCAGGTAATGATCAGTACACGAAGGCGACTTGGTTCCCCAAATGTCGTTCTTCTATGTTGAAGCGTTCATTTCCTGTAACAGTTTGAATTTTTAGGTTTCACTCTGTTTTCTCCTATATTGATACATGTATTTGGAACTCTAAATCCAACCCGGTTTGTGCTAGCTTCTTGAAACTTGACACAGTAAAGTAGTTTCACGTTCTATCTCTATGTTTTGTTTCCTCTTGCTGTAGCCCTAAGCAGTGACTGGCGAGAACCACTTTCATGGAGAGGGGTTGCCAAGCTTCCAAAAATTACGAATCTCCAGAAATCTCAGCAAATATTTTTTCACCCAACCTGGATGATACTTTCAGGTAATGATCAGTACACGAAGGCGACTTGGTTCCCCAAATGTCGTTCTTCTATGTTGAAGCGTTCATTTCCTGTAACAGTTTGAATTTTTAGGTTTCACTCTGTTTTCTCCTATATTGATACATGTATTTGGAACTCTAAATCCAAGCCGGTTTGTGCTAGCTTCTTGAAACTTGACACAGTAAAGTAGTTTCACGTTCTACCTCTATGTTTTGTTTCCTCTTGATGTAGCCCTAAGCAGTGACTGGCGAGAAACACTTTCATGGAAAGGGGTTGCCAAGCTTCGAAAAATTACGAATCTCCAGAAATCTCAGCAAATATTTTTTCACCCAAACTGGATGATACTTTCAGGTAATGATCAGTACACTAAGGCGACTTGGTTCCCCAAATGTCGTTCTTCTTTGTTGAAGCGTTCATTTCCTGTAACAGTTTGAATTTTTAGGTTTCACTCTGTTTTCTCCTATATTGATACATGTATTTGGAACTCTAAATCCAACACGGTTTGTGCTAGCTTCTTGAAACTTGACACAGTAAAGTAGTTTCACGTTCTATCTCTATGTTTTTTTTCCTCTTGATGTAGCCCTAAGCAGTGACTGGCGAGAAACACTTTCATGGAAAGGGGTTGCCAAGCTTCCAAAAATTACGAATCTCCAGAAATCTCAGCAAATATTTTTTCACCCAAACTGGATGATACTTTCAGGTAATGATCAGTACACTAAGGCGACTTGGTTCCCCAAAGTTCGTTCTTCTATGTTGAAGCGTTCATTTCCTGTAACAGTTTGAATTTTTAGGTTTCACTCTGTTTTCTCCTATATTGATACATGTATTTGGAACTCTAAATCCAACACGGTTTGTGCTAGCTTCTTGAAACTTGATACAGTAAAGTAGTTTCACGTTCTATCTCTATGTTTTGTTTCCTCTTGCTGTAGCCCTAAGCAGTGACTGGCGAGAACCACTTTCATGGAGAGGGGTTGCCAAGCTTCCAAAAATTACGAATCTCCAGAAATCTCAGCAAATATTTTTTCACCCAAACTGGATGATACTTTCAGGTAATGATCAGTACACGAAGGCGACTTGGTTCCCCCAATGTCGTTCTTCTATGTTGAAGCGTTCATTTCCAGTAACACTTTTAATTTTTAGGTTTCACTCTGTTTTCTCCTATATTGATAGATGTATTTGGAACTCTAAATCCAACACGGTTTGTGCTAGCTTCATGAAACTTGACAAAGTAAAGTAGTTTCACGTTCTATCTCTTTATTCTGTTTCCTCTTGATGTAGCCCTAAGCAGTGACTGGCGAGAAACACTTTCATGGAAAAAGGTTGCCAAGCTTCCAAAAGTTACGAATCTCCAGAAATCTCAGCAAATATTTGTTCACCCAAACTGGATGATACTTTCAGGTAATGATCAGTACACGAAGGAGACTTGGTTCCCCAAATTTCGTTCTTCTATGTTGAAGCGTTCATTTCCAGTAACAGTTTGAATTTTTAGGTTTCACTCTGTTTTCTCCTATATTGATAGATGTATTTGGAACTCTAAATCGAACACGGTTTGTGCTAGCTTCTTGAAACTTGACACAGTAAAGTAGTTTCACGTTCTATCTCTATGTTTTGTTTCCTCTTGCTGTAGCCCTAAGCAGTGACTGGCGAGAACCACTTTCATGGAGAGGGGTTGCCAAGCTTCCAAAAATTACGAATCTCGAAAAATCTCAGCAAATATTTTTTCACCCAAACTGGATGATACTTTCAGGTAATGATCAGTACACTA
Source organism: Spermophilus citellus (assembly GCF_964194105.1). Classification (NCBI taxonomy): domain Eukaryota; kingdom Metazoa; phylum Chordata; class Mammalia; order Rodentia; family Sciuridae; genus Spermophilus; species Spermophilus citellus. The sequence goes on along the minus strand of NC_138197.1, from coordinate 13,244,339 downwards.
AGGCGACTTGGTTCCCCAAAGTTCGTTCTTCTATGTTGAAGCGTTCATTTCCAGTAACAGTTTGAATTTTTAGGTTTCACTCTGTTTTCTCCTATATTGATACATGTATTTGGAACTCTAAATCCAACACGGTTTGTGCTAGCTTCTTGAAACTTGATACAGTAAAGTAGTTTCACGTTCTATCTCTATGTTTTGTTTCCTCTTGCTGTAGCCCTAAGCAGTGACTGGCGAGAAACACTTTCATGGAAAAAGGTTGCCAAGCTTCCAAAAGTTACGAATCTCCAGAAATCTCAGCAAATATTTTTTCACCCAAACTGGATGATACTTTCAGGTAATGATCAGAACACGAAGGCGACTTGGTTCCCCAAATGTCGTTCTTCTATGTTGAAGCGTTCATTTCCAGTAACACTTTGAATTTTTAGGTTTCACTCTGTTTTCTCCTATATTGATACATGTATTTGGAACTCTAAATCCAACACGGTTTGTGCTAGCTTCTTGAAACTTGACACCATAAAGTAGTTTCACGTTCTATCTCTATGTTTTGTTTCCTCTTGATGTAGCCCTAAGCAGTGACTGGCGAGAAACACTTTCATGGAAAGGGGTTGCCAAGCTTCCAAAAATTACGAATCTCCAGAAATCTCAGCAAATATTTTTTCACCCAAACTGGATGATACTTTCAGGTAATGATCAGTACACTAAGGCGACTTGGTTCCCCAAATGTCGTTCTTCTATGCTGAAGCGTTCATTTCCTGTAACAGTTTGAATTTTTAGGTTTCACTCTGTTTTCTCCTATATTGATACATGTATTTGGAACTCTAAATCCAACACGGTTTGTGCTAGCTTCTTGAAACTTGACACAGTAAAGTAGTTTCACGTTCTATCTCTATGTTTTGTTTCCTTTTGCTGTAGCCCTTAGCAGTGACTGGCGAGAACCACTTTCATGGAGAGGGGTTGCCAAGCTTCCAAAAATTATGAATCTCCAGAAATCTCAGCAAATATTTTTTCACCCAAACTGGATGATACTTTCAGGTAATGATCAGTACACTAAGGCGACTTGGTTCCCCAAATGTCGTTCTTCTATGTTGAAGCGTTCATTTCCAGTAACAGTTTGAATTTTTAGGTTTCACTCTGTTTTCTCCTATATTGATACATGTATTTGGAACTCTAAATCCAACACGGTTTGTGCTAGCTTCTTGAAACTTGACACAGTAAAGTAGTTTCACGTTCTATCTCTATGTTTTGTTTCCTCTTGCTGTAGCCCTAAGCAGTGACTGGCGAGAACCACTTTCATGGAAAGGGGTTGCCAAGCTTCCAAAAATTAGGAATCTCCAGAAATCTCAGCAAATATTTTTTCACCCAAACTGGATGATACTTTCAGGTAATGATCAGTACACTAAGGCGACTTGGTTCCCCAAAGTTCGTTCTTCTATGTTGAAGCGTTCATTTCCAGTAACAGTTTGAATTTTTAGGTTTCACTCTGTTTTCTCCTATATTGATACATGTATTTGGAACTCTAAATCCAACACGGTTTGTGCTACCTTCTTGAAACTTGATACAGTAAAGTAGTTTCATGTTCTATCTCTATGTTTTGTTTCCTCTTGCTGTAGCCTTAAGCAGTGACTGGACAGAAACTCTTTCATTGAAAGGGGTTGCCAAGCATACAAAAATAACGAATCTCCAGAAATCTCAGCAAATATTTTTTCACCCAAACTGGATGATACTTTCAGGTAATGATCAGTACACTAAGCCCACTTGGTTCCCCAAGTTTCGTTCTTCTATGTTGAAGCGTTCGTTTCCAGCAACAGTTTGAATTTTGGCATTTCACACTGTTTTCTCCTATATTGATAGATGTATTTGGAACTCTAAATCCAACACGGTTTGTGCTAGCTTCTTGAAACTTGACACAGTAAAGTAGTTTCCAGGTCTATCTTTATGTTTTGTTTCCTCTTGATGTAGCCCTAAGCAGTGACCTGCAAGAAACACTTTCATTGAAAGGGGTTGCCAAGCATACAAACATTACGAATCTCCAGAAATCTCAGCAAACATTTTTTCAGCCAAATTGGATGATACTTTCAGGTAATGATCAGTACACTAAGCCCACTTGGTTCCCCAAATTTCGTTCTTCTATGTTGAAGCGTTCGTTTCCAGTAACACTTTGAATTTTGGCGTTTCACACTGTTTTCTCCTACATTGATACATGTATTTGGAACTCTAAATCCAACACGGTTTGTGCTAGCTTCTTGAAACTTGACACAGTAAAGTAGTTTCACGTTCTATCTCTAGGTTTTGTTTCCTCTTGATGTAGCCCTAAGCAGTGACTGGCGAGAACCACTTTCATGGAGAGGGGTTGCCAAGCTTCCTAAATTACGAATCTCGAAAAATCTCAGCAAATATTTTTTCACCCAAACTGGATGATACTTTCAGGTAATGATCAGAACACGAAGGCGACTTGGTTCCCCAAATGTCGTTCTTCTATGTTGAAGCGTTCATTTCCAGTAACACTTTGAATTTTTAGGTTTCACTCTGTTTTCTCCTATATTGATAGATGTATTTGGAACTCTAAATCCAACACGGTTTGTGCTAGCTTCATGAAACTTGACAAAGTAAAGTAGTTTCACGTTCTATCTCTATATTCTGTTTCCTCTTGATGTAGCCCTAAGCAGTGACTGGTGAGAAACACTTTCATGGAAAAAGGTTGCCAAGCTTCCAAAAGTTACGAATCTCCAGAAATCTCAGCAAATATTTGTTCACCCAAACTGGATGATACTTTCAGGTAATGATCAGTACACGAAGGCGACTTGGTTCCCCAAATTTCGTTCTTCTATGTTGAAGCGTTCATTTCCAGTAACAGTTTGAATTTTTAGGTTTCACTCTGTTTTCTCCTATATTGATACATGTATTTGGAACTCTAAATCCAACACGGTTTGTGCTAGCTTCTTGAAACTTGACACAGTAAAGTAGTTTCACGTTCTATCTCTATGTTTTGTTTCCTCTTGCTGTAGCCCTAAGCAGTGACTGGCGAGAACCACTTTCATGGAGAGGGGTTGCCAAGGTTCCAAAAATTACGAATCTCCAGAAATCTCAGCAAATATTTTTTCACCCAAACTGGATGATACTTTCAGGTAATGATCAGTACACTAAGGCGACTTGGTTCCCCAAATGTCGTTCTTCTATGTTGAAGCGTTCATTTCCTGTAACAGTTTCAATTTTTAGGTTTCACTCTGTTTTCTCCTATATTGATACATGTATTTGGAACTCTAAATCCAACACGGTTTGTGCTAGCTTCTTGAAACTTGACACCATAAAGTAGTTTCACGTTCTATCTCTATGTTTTGTTTTTTCTTGATGTAGCCCTAAGCAGTGACTGGCGAGAAACACTTTCATGGAAAGGGGTTGCCAAGCTTCCAAAAATTACGAATCTCCAGAAATCTCAGCAAATATTTTTTCACCCAAACTGGATGATACTTTCAGGTAATGATCAGTACACTAAGGCGACTTGGTTCCCCAAATGTCGTTCTTCTATGCTGAAGCGTTCATTTCCAGTAACACTTTGAATTTTTAGGTTTCACTCTGTTTTCTCCTATATTGATACATGTATTTGGAACTCTAAATCCAACACGGTTTGTGCTAGCTTCTTGAAACTTGACACAGTAAAGTAGTTTCACGTTCTATCTCTATGTTTTGTTTCCTTTTACTGTAGCCGTAAGCAGTGACTGGCGAGAACCACTTTCATGGAGAGGGGTTGCCAAGCTTCCAAAAATTATGAATCTCCAGAAATCTCAGCAAATATTTTTTCACCCAAACTGGATGATACTTTCAGGTAATGATCAGTACACTAAGGCGACTTGGTTCCCCAAAGTTCGTTCTTCTATGTTGAAGCATTCATTTCCAGTAACAGTTTGAATTTTTAGGTTTCACTCTGTTTTCTCCTATATTGATACATGTATTTGGAACTCTAAATCCAACACGGTTTGTGCTAGCTTCTTGAAACTTGACACAGTAAAGTAGTTTCACGTTCTATCTCTATGTTTTGTTTCCTCTTGCTGTAGCCCTAAGCAGTGACTGGCGAGAACCACTTTCATGGAGAGGGGTTGCCAAGCTTCCAAAAATTACGAATCTCCAGAAATCTCAGCAAATATTTTTTCACCCAACCTGGATGATACTTTCAGGTAATGATCAGTACACGAAGGCGACTTGGTTCCCCAAATGTCGTTCTTCTATGTTGAAGCGTTCATTTCCTGTAACAGTTTGAATTTTTAGGTTTCACTCTGTTTTCTCCTATATTGATACATGTATTTGGAACTCTAAATCCAACCCGGTTTGTGCTAGCTTCTTGAAACTTGACACAGTAAAGTAGTTTCACGTTCTATCTCTATGTTTTGTTTCCTCTTGCTGTAGCCCTAAGCAGTGACTGGCGAGAACCACTTTCATGGAGAGGGGTTGCCAAGCTTCCAAAAATTACGAATCTCCAGAAATCTCAGCAAATATTTTTTCACCCAACCTGGATGATACTTTCAGGTAATGATCAGTACACGAAGGCGACTTGGTTCCCCAAATGTCGTTCTTCTATGTTGAAGCGTTCATTTCCTGTAACAGTTTGAATTTTTAGGTTTCACTCTGTTTTCTCCTATATTGATACATGTATTTGGAACTCTAAATCCAACCCGTTTTGGGCTAGCTTCTTGAAACTTGACACAGTAAAGTAGTTTCACGTTCTACCTCTATGTTTTGTTTCCTCTTGATGTAGCCCTAAGCAGTGACTGGCGAGAAACACTTTCATGGAAAGGGGTTGCCAAGCTTCCAAAAATTACGAATCTCCAGAAATCTCAGCAAATATTTTTTCACCCAAACTGGATGATACTTTCAGGTAATGATCAGTACACTAAGGCGACTTGGTTCCCCAAATGTCGTTCTTCTTTGTTGAAGCGTTCATTTCCTGTAACAGTTTGAATTTTTAGGTTTCACTCTGTTTTCTCCTATATTGATACATGTATTTGGAACTCTAAATCCAACACGGTTTGTGCTAGCTTCTTGAAACTTGACACAGTAAAGTAGTTTCACGTTCTCTCTCTATGTTTTTTTTCCTCTTGATGTAGCCCTAAGCAGTGACTGGCGAGAAACACTTTTATGGAAAGGGGTTGCCAAGCTTCCAAAAATTACGAATCTCGAAAAATCTCAGCAAATATTTTTTCACCCAAACTGGATGATACTTTCAGGTAATGATCAGTACACTAAGGCGACTTGGTTCCCCAAAGTTCGTTCTTCTATGTTGAAGCGTTCATTTCCAGTAACAGTTTGAATTTTTAGGTTTCACTCTGTTTTCTCCTATATTGATACATGTATTTGGAACTCTAAATCCAACACGGTTTGTGCTAGCTTCTTGAAACTTGATACAGTAAAGTAGTTTCACGTTCTATCTCTATGTTTTGTTTCCTCTTGCTGTAGCCCTAAGCAGTGACTGGCGAGAACCACTTTCATGGAGAGGGGTTGCCAAGCTTCCAAAAATTACGAATCTCCAGAAATCTCAGCAAATATTTTTTCACCCAAACTGGATGATACTTTCAGGTAATGATCAGTACACGAAGGCGACTTGGTTCCCCCAATGTCGTTCTTCTATGTTGAAGCGTTCATTTCCAGTAACACTTTGAATTTTTAGGTTTCACTCTGTTTTCTCCTATATTGATAGATGTATTTGGAACTCTAAATCCAACACGGTTTGTGCTAGCTTCATGAAACTTGACAAAGTAAAGTAGTTTCACGTTCTATCTCTATATTCTGTTTCCTCTTGATGTAGCCCTAAGCAGTGACTGGCGAGAAACACTTTCATGGAAAAAGGTTGCCAAGCTTCCAAAAGTTACGAATCTCCAGAAATCTCAGCAAATATTTGTTCACCCAAACTGGATGATACTTTCAGGTAATGATCAGTACACGAAGGCGACTTGGTTCCCCAAATTTCGTTCTTCTATGTTGAAGCGTTCATTTCCAGTAACAGTTTGAATTTTTAGGTTTCACTCTGTTTTCTCCTATATTGATAGATGTATTTGGAACTCTAAATCCAACACGGTTTGTGCTAGCTTCTTGAAACTTGACACAGTAAAGTAGTTTCACGTTCTATCTCTATGTTTTGTTTCCTCTTGCTGTAGCCCTAAGCAGTGACTGGCGAGAACCACTTTCATGGAGAGGGGTTGCCAAGCTTCCAAAAATTACGAATCTCGAAAAATCTCAGCAAATATTTTTTCACCCAAACTGGATTATACTTTCAGGTAATGATCAGTACACTAAGGCGACTTGGTTCCCCAAAGTTCGTTCTTCTATGTTGAAGCGTTCATTTCCAGTAACAGTTTGAATTTTTAGGTTTCACTCTGTTTTCTCCTATATTGATACATGTATTTGGAACTCTAAATCCAACACGGTTTGTGCTAGCTTCTTGAAACTTGATACAGTAAAGTAGTTTCACGTTCTATCTCTATGTTTTGTTTCCTCTTGCTGTAGCCCTAAGCAGTGACTGGCGAGAAACACTTTCATGGAAAAAGGTTGCCAAGCTTCCAAAAGTTACGAATCTCCAGAAATCTCAGCAAATATTTTTTCACCCAAACTGGATGATACTTTCAGGTAATGATCAGAACACGAAGGCGACTTGGTTCCCCAAATGTCGTTCTTCTATGTTGAAGCGTTCATTTCCAGTAACACTTTGAATTTTTAGGTTTCACTCTGTTTTCTCCTATATTGATACATGTATTTGGAACTCTAAATCCAACACGGTTTGTGCTAGCTTCTTGAAACTTGACACCATAAAGTAGTTTCACGTTCTATCTCTATGTTTTGTTTCCTCTTGATGTAGCCCTAAGCAGTGACTGGCGAGAAACACTTTCATGGAAAGGGGTTGCCAAGCTTCCAAAAATTACGAATCTCCAGAAATCTCAGCAAATATTTTTTCACCCAAACTGGATGATACTTTCAGGTAATGATCAGTACACTAAGGCGACTTGGTTCCCCAAATGTCGTTCTTCTATGCTGAAGCGTTCATTTCCTGTAACAGTTTGAATTTTTAGGTTTCACTCTGTTTTCTCCTATATTGATACATGTATTTGGAACTCTAAATCCAACACGGTTTGTGCTAGCTTCTTGAAACTTGACACAGTAAAGTAGTTTCACGTTCTATCTCTAGGTTTTGTTTCCTTTTGCTGTAGCCCTAAGCAGTGACTGGCGAGAACCACTTTCATGGAGAGGGGTTGCCAAGCTTCCAAAAATTATGAATCTCCAGAAATCTCAGCAAATATTTTTTCACCCAAACTGGATGATACTTTCAGGTAATGATCAGTACACGAAGGCGACTTGGTTCCCCAAATTTCGTTCTTCTATGTTGAAGCGTTCATTTCCAGTAACAGTTTGAATTTTTAGGTTTCACTCTGTTTTCTCCTATATTGATAGATGTATTTGGAACTCTAAATCCAACACGGTTTGTGCTAGCTTCTTGAAACTTGACACAGTAAAGTAGTTTCACGTTCTATCTCTATGTTTTGTTTCCTCTTGCTGTAGCCCTAAGCAGTGACTGGCGAGAACCACTTTCATGGAGAGGGGTTGCCAAGCTTCCAAAAATTACGAATCTCGAAAAATCTCAGCAAATATTTTTTCACCCAAACTGGATTATACTTTCAGGTAATGATCAGTACACTAAGGCGACTTGGTTCCCCAAAGTTCGTTCTTCTATGTTGAAGCGTTCATTTCCAGTAACAGTTTGAATTTTTAGGTTTCACTCTGTTTTCTCCTATATTGATACATGTATTTGGAACTCTAAATCCAACACGGTTTGTGCTAGCTTCTTGAAACTTGATACAGTAAAGTAGTTTCACGTTCTATCTCTATGTTTTGTTTCCTCTTGCTGTAGCCCTAAGCAGTGACTGGCGAGAAACACTTTCATGGAAAAAGGTTGCCAAGCTTCCAAAAGTTACGAATCTCCAGAAATCTCAGCAAATATTTTTTCACCCAAACTGGATGATACTTTCAGGTAATGATCAGAACACGAAGGCGACTTGGTTCCCCAAATGTCGTTCTTCTATGTTGAAGCGTTCATTTCCAGTAACACTTTGAATTTTTAGGTTTCACTCTGTTTTCTCCTATATTGATACATGTATTTGGAACTCTAAATCCAACACGGTTTGTGCTAGCTTCTTGAAACTTGACACCATAAAGTAGTTTCACGTTCTATCTCTATGTTTTGTTTCCTCTTGATGTAGCCCTAAGCAGTGACTGGCGAGAAACACTTTCATGGAAAGGGGTTGCCAAGCTTCCAAAAATTACGAATCTCCAGAAATCTCAGCAAATATTTTTTCACCCAAACTGGATGATACTTTCAGGTAATGATCAGTACACTAAGGCGACTTGGTTCCCCAAATGTCGTTCTTCTATGCTGAAGCGTTCATTTCCTGTAACAGTTTGAATTTTTAGGTTTCACTCTGTTTTCTCCTATATTGATACATGTATTTGGAACTCTAAATCCAACACGGTTTGTGCTAGCTTCTTGAAACTTGACACAGTAAAGTAGTTTCACGTTCTATCTCTAGGTTTTGTTTCCTTTTGCTGTAGCCCTAAGCAGTGACTGGCGAGAACCACTTTCATGGAGAGGGGTTGCCAAGCTTCCAAAAATTATGAATCTCCAGAAATCTCAGCAAATATTTTTTCACCCAAACTGGATGATACTTTCAGGTAATGATCAGTACACTAAGGCGACTTGGTTCCCCAAATGTCGTTCTTCTATGTTGAAGCGTTCATTTCCAGTAACAGTTTGAATTTTTAGGTTTCACTCTGTTTTCTCCTATATTGATACATGTATTTGGAACTCTAAATCCAACACGGTTTGTGCTAGCTTCTTGAAACTTGACACAGTAAAGTAGTTTCACGTTCTATCTCTATGTTTTGTTTCCTATTGCTGTAGCCCTAAGCAGTGAATGGCGAGAACCACTTTCATGGAAAGGGGTTGCCAAGCTTCCAAAAATTACGAATCTCCAGAAATCTCAGCAAATATTTTTTCACCCAAACTGGATGATACTTTCAGGTAATGATCAGTACACTAAGGCGACTTGGTTCCCCAAAGTTCGTTCTTCTATGTTGAAGCGTTCATTTCCAGTAACAGTTTGAATTTTTAGGTTTCACTCTGTTTTCTCCTATATTGATACATGTATTTGGAACTCTAAATCCAACACGGTTTGTGCTAGCTTCTTGAAACTTGACACAGTAAAGTAGTTTCACGTTCTATCTCTATGTTTTGTTTCCTCTTGCTGTAGCCCTAAGCAGTGACTGGCGAGAACCACTTTCATGGAGAGGGGTTGCCAAGCTTCCAAAAATTACGAATCTCCAGAAATCTCAGCAAATATTTTTTCACCCAACCTGGATGATACTTTCAGGTAATGATCAGTACACGAAGGCGACTTGGTTCCCCAAATGTCGTTCTTCTATGTTGAAGCGTTCATTTCCTGTAACAGTTTGAATTTTTAGGTTTCACTCTGTTTTCTCCTATATTGATACATGTATTTGGAACTCTAAATCCAACCCGGTTTGTGCTAGCTTCTTGAAACTTGACACAGTAAAGTAGTTTCACGTTCTATCTCTATGTTTTGTTTCCTCTTGCTGTAGTCCTAAGCAGTGACTGGCGAGAACCACTTTCATGGAGAGGGGTTGCCAAGCTTCCAAAAATTACGAATCTCCAGAAATCTCAGCAAATATTTTTTCACCCAACCTGGATGATACTTTCAGGTAATGATCAGTACACGAAGGCGACTTGGTTCCCCAAATGTCGTTCTTCTATGTTGAAGCGTTCATTTCCTGTAACAGTTTGAATTTTTAGGTTTCACTCTGTTTTCTCCTATATTGATACATGTATTTGGAACTCTAAATCCAACCCGTTTTGGGCTAGCTTCTTGAAACTTGACACAGTAAAGTAGTTTCACGTTCTACCTCTATGTTTTGTTTCCTCTTGATGTAGCCCTAAGCAGTGACTGGCGAGAAACACTTTCATGGAAAGGGGTTGCCAAGCTTCGAAAAATTACGAATCTCCAGAAATCTCAGCAAATATATTTTCACCCAAACTGGATGATACTTTCAGGTAATGATCAGTACACTAAGGCGACTTGGTTCCCCAAATGTCGTTCTTCTATGTTGAAGCGTTCATTTCCTGTAACAGTTTGAAATTTTAGGTTTCACTCTGTTTTCTCCTATATTGATACATGTATTTGGAACTCTAAATCCAACACGGTTTGTGCTAGCTTCTTGAAACTTGATACAGTAAAGTAGTTTCACGTTCTATCTCTATGTTTTGTTTCCTCTTGCTGTAGCCCTAAGCAGTGACTGGCGAGAAACACTTTCATGGAAAAAGGTTGCCAAGCTTCCAAAAGTTACGAATCTCCAGAAATCTCAGCAAATATTTTTTCACCCAAACTGGATGATACTTTCAGGTAATGATCAGAACACGAAGGCGACTTGGTTCCCCAAATGTCGTTCTTCTATGTTGAAGCGTTCATTTCCAGTAACACTTTGAATTTTTAGGTTTCACTCTGTTTTCTCCTATATTGATAGATGTATTTGGAACTCTAAATCCAACACGGTTTGTCCTAGCTTCATGAAACTTGACAAAGTAAAGTAGTTTCACATTCTATCTCTATATTCTGTTTCCTCTTGATGTAGCCCTAAGCAGTGACTGGTGAGAAACACTTTCATGGAAAAAGGTTGCCAAGCTTCCAAAAGTTACGAATCTCCAGAAATCTCAGCAAATATTTGTTCACCCAAACTGGATGATACTTTCAGGTAATGATCAGTACACGAAGGCGACTTGGTTCCCCAAATTTCGTTCTTCTATGTTGAAGCGTTCATTTCCAGTAACATTTGAATTTTTAGGTTTCACTCTGTTTTCTCCTATATTGATAGATGTATTTGGAACTCTAAATCCAACACGGTTTGTGCTAGCTTCTTGAAACTTGACACAGTAAAGTAGTTTCACGTTCTATCTCTATGTTTTGTTTCCTCTTGCTGTAGCCCTGAGCAGTGACTGGTGAGAACCACTTTCATGGAGAGGGGTTGCCAAGCTTCCAAAAATTACGAATCTCCAGAAATCTCAGCAAATATTTTTTCACCCAAACTGGATGATACTTTCAGGTAATGATCAGTACACTAAGGCGACTTGGTTCCCCAAATGTCGCTCTTCTATGTTGAAGCGTTCATTTCCTGTAACAGTTTCAATTTTTAGGTTTCACTCTGTTTTCTCCTATATTGATACATGTATTTGGAACTCTAAATCCAACACGGTTTGTGCTAGCTTCTTGAAACTTGATACAGTAAAGTAGTTTCACGTTCTATCTCTATGTTTTGTTTCCTCTTGCTGTAGCCCTAAGCAGTGACTGGTGAGAACCACTTTCATGGAGAGGGGTTGCCAAGCTTCCAAAAATTACGAATCTCCAGAAATCTCAGCAAATATTTTTTCACCCAAACTGGATGATACTTTCAGGTAATGATCAGTACACGAAGGCGACTTGGTTCCCCCAATGTCGTTCTTCTATGTTGAAGCGTTCATTTCCAGTAACACTTTGAATTTTTAGGTTTCACTCTGTTTTCTCCTATATTGATAGATGTATTTGGAACTCTAAATCCAACACGGTTTGTGCTAGCTTCATGAAACTTGACAAAGTAAAGTAGTTTCACGTTCTATCTCTATATTTTGTTTCCTCTTGATGTAGCCCTAAGCAGTGACTGGCGAGAAACACTTTCATGGAAAAAGGTTGCCAAGCTTCCAAAAGTTACGAATCTCCAGAAATCTCAGCAAATATTTGTTCACCCAAACTGGATGATACTTTCAGGTAATGATCAGTACACGAAGGCGACTTGGTTCCCCAAATTTCGTTCTTCTATGTTGAAGCGTTCATTTCCAGTAACAGTTTGAATTTTTAGGTTTCACTCTGTTTTCTCCTATATTGATAGATGTATTTGGAACTCTAAATCCAACACGGTTTGTGCTAGCTTCTTGAAACTTGACACAGTAAAGTAGTTTCACGTTCTATCTCTATGTTTTGTTTCCTCTTGCTGTAGCCCTAAGCAGTGACTGGCGAGAACCACTTTCATGGAGAGGGGTTGCCAAGCTTCCAAAAATTACGAATCTCGAAAAATCTCAGCAAATATTTTTTCACCCAAACTGGATGATACTTTCAGGTAATGATCAGTACACTAAGGCGACTTGGTTCCCCAAAGTTCGTTCTTCTATGTTGAAGCGTTCATTTCCAGTAACAGTTTGAATTTTTAGGTTTCACTCTGTTTTCTCCTATATTGATACATGTATTTGGAACTCTAAATCCAACACGGTTTGTGCTAGCTTCTTGAAACTTGATACAGTAAAGTAGTTTCACGTTCTATCTCTATGTTTTGTTTCCTCTTGCTGTAGCCCTAAGCAGTGACTGGCGAGAAACACTTTCATGGAAAAAGGTTGCCAAGCTTCCAAAAGTTACGAATCTCCAGAAATCTCAGCAAATATTTTTTCACCCAAACTGGATGATACTTTCAGGTAATGATCAGAACACGAAGGCGACTTGGTTCCCCAAATGTCGTTCTTCTATGTTGAAGCGTTCATTTCCAGTAACACTTTGAATTTTTAGGTTTCACTCTGTTTTCTCCTATATTGATACATGTATTTGGAACTCTAAATCCAACACGGTTTGTGCTAGCTTCTTGAAACTTGACACCATAAAGTAGTTTCACGTTCTATCTCTATGTTTTGTTTCCTCTTGATGTAGCCCTAAGCAGTGACTGGCGAGAAACACTTTCATGGAAAGGGGTTGCCAAGCTTCCAAAAATTACGAATCTCCAGAAATCTCAGCAAATATTTTTTCACCCAAACTGGATGATACTTTCAGGTAATGATCAGTACACTAAGGCGACTTGGTTCCCCAAATGTCGTTCTTCTATGCTGAAGCGTTCATTTCCTGTAACAGTTTGAATTTTTAGGTTTCACTCTGTTTTCTCCTATATTGATACATGTATTTGGAACTCTAAATCCAACACGGTTTGTGCTAGCTTCTTGAAACTTGACACAGTAAAGTAGTTTCACGTTCTATCTCTAGGTTTTGTTTCCTTTTGCTGTAGCCCTAAGCAGTGACTGGCGAGAACCACTTTCATGGAGAGGGGTTGCCAAGCTTCCAAAAATTATGAATCTCCAGAAATCTCAGCAAATATTTTTTCACCCAAACTGGATGATACTTTCAGGTAATGATCAGTACACTAAGGCGACTTGGTTCCCCAAATGTCGTTCTTCTATGTTGAAGCGTTCATTTCCAGTAACAGTTTGAATTTTTAGGTTTCACTCTGTTTTCTCCTATATTGATACATGTATTTGGAACTCTAAATCCAACACGGTTTGTGCTAGCTTCTTGAAACTTGACACAGTAAAGTAGTTTCACGTTCTATCTCTATGTTTTGTTTCCTATTGCTGTAGCCCTAAGCAGTGAATGGCGAGAACCACTTTCATGGAAAGGGGTTGCCAAGCTTCCAAAAATTACGAATCTCCAGAAATCTCAGCAAATATTTTTTCACCCAAACTGGATGATACTTTCAGGTAATGATCAGTACACTAAGGCGACTTGGTTCCCCAAAGTTCGTTCTTCTATGTTGAAGCGTTCATTTCCAGTAACAGTTTGAATTTTTAGGTTTCACTCTGTTTTCTCCTATATTGATACATGTATTTGGAACTCTAAATCCAACACGGTTTGTGCTAGCTTCTTGAAACTTGACACAGTAAAGTAGTTTCACGTTCTATCTCTATGTTTTGTTTCCTCTTGCTGTAGCCCTAAGCAGTGACTGGCGAGAACCACTTTCATGGAGAGGGGTTGCCAAGCTTCCAAAAATTACGAATCTCCAGAAATCTCAGCAAATATTTTTTCACCCAACCTGGATGATACTTTCAGGTAATGATCAGTACACGAAGGCGACTTGGTTCCCCAAATGTCGTTCTTCTATGTTGAAGCGTTCATTTCCTGTAACAGTTTGAATTTTTAGGTTTCACTCTGTTTTCTCCTATATTGATACATGTATTTGGAACTCTAAATCCAACCCGGTTTGTGCTAGCTTCTTGAAACTTGACACAGTAAAGTAGTTTCACGTTCTATCTCTATGTTTTGTTTCCTCTTGCTGTAGCCCTAAGCAGTGACTGGCGAGAACCACTTTCATGGAGAGGGGTTGCCAAGCTTCCAAAAATTACGAATCTCCAGAAATCTCAGCAAATATTTTTTCACCCAACCTGGATGATACTTTCAGGTAATGATCAGTACACGAAGGCGACTTGGTTCCCCAAATGTCGTTCTTCTATGTTGAAGCGTTCATTTCCTGTAACAGTTTGAATTTTTATGTTTCACTCTGTTTTCTCCTATATTGATACATGTATTTGGAACTCTAAATCCAACCCGTTTTGGGCTAGCTTCTTGAAACTTGACACAGTAAAGTAGTTTCACGTTCTACCTCTATGTTTTGTTTCCTCTTGATGTAGCCCTAAGCAGTGACTGGCGAGAAACACTTTCATGGAAAGGGGTTGCCAAGCTTCGAAAAATTACGAATCTCCAGAAATCTCAGCAAATATATTTTCACCCAAACTGGATGATACTTTCAGGTAATGATCAGTACACTAAGGCGACTTGGTTCCCCAAATGTCGTTCTTCTATGTTGAAGCGTTCATTTCCTGTAACAGTTTGAATTTTTAGGTTTCACTCTGTTTTCTCCTATATTGATACATGTATTTGGAACTCTAAATCCAACACGGTTTGTGCTAGCTTCTTGAAACTTGATACAGTAAAGTAGTTTCACGTTCTATCTCTATGTTTTGTTTCCTCTTGCTGTAGCCCTAAGCAGTGACTGGCGAGAAACACTTTCATGGAAAAAGGTTGCCAAGCTTCCAAAAGTTACGAATCTCCAGAAATCTCAGCAAATATTTTTTCACCCAAACTGGATGATACTTTCAGGTAATGATCAGAACACGAAGGCGACTTGGTTCCCCAAATGTCGTTCTTCTATGTTGAAGCGTTCATTTCCAGTAACACTTTGAATTTTTAGGTTTCACTCTGTTTTCTCCTATATTGATAGATGTATTTGGAACTCTAAATCCAACACGGTTTGTCCTAGCTTCATGAAACTTGACAAAGTAAAGTAGTTTCACGTTCTATCTCTATATTCTGTTTCCTCTTGATGTAGCCCTAAGCAGTGACTGGTGAGAAACACTTTCATGGAAAAAGGTTGCCAAGCTTCCAAAAGTTACGAATCTCCAGAAATCTCAGCAAATATTTGTTCACCCAAACTGGATGATACTTTCAGGTAATGATCAGTACACGAAGGCGACTTGGTTCCCCAAATTTCGTTCTTCTATGTTGAAGCGTTCATTTCCAGTAACAGTTTGAATTTTTAGGTTTCACTCTGTTTTCTCCTATATTGATAGATGTATTTGGAACTCTAAATCCAACACGGTTTGTGCTAGCTTCTTGAAACTTGACACAGTAAAGTAGTTTCACGTTCTATCTCTATGTTTTGTTTCCTCTTGCTGTAGCCCTGAGCAGTGACTGGTGAGAACCACTTTCATGGAGAGGGGTTGCCAAGCTTCCAAAAATTACGAATCTCCAGAAATCTCAGCAAATATTTTTTCACCCAAACTGGATGATACTTTCAGGTAATGATCAGTACACTAAGGCGACTTGGTTCCCCAAATGTCGCTCTTCTATGTTGAAGCGTTCATTTCCTGTAACAGTTTCAATTTTTAGGTTTCACTCTGTTTTCTCCTATATTGATACATGTATTTGGAACTCTAAATCCAACACGGTTTGTGCTAGCTTCTTGAAACTTGACACCATAAAGTAGTTTCACGTTCTATCTCTATGTTTTGTTTCCTCTTGATGTAGCCCTAAGCAGTGACTGGCGAGAAACACTTTCATGGAAAGGGGTTGCCAAGCTTCCAAAAATTACGAATCTCCAGAAATCTCAGCAAATATTTTTTCACCCAAACTGGATGATACTTTCAGGTAATGATCAGTACACTAAGGCGACTTGGTTCCCCAAATGTCGTTCTTCTATGCTGAAGCGTTCATTTCCTGTAACAGTTTGAATTTTTAGGTTTCACTCTGTTTTCTCCTATATTGATACATGTATTTGGAACTCTAAATCCAACACGGTTTGTGCTAGCTTCTTGAAACTTGACACAGTAAAGTAGTTTCACGTTCTATCTCTAGGTTTTGTTTCCTTTTGCTGTAGCCCTAAGCAGTGACTGGCGAGAACCACTTTCATGGAGAGGGGTTGCCAAGCTTCCAAAAATTATGAATCTCCAGAAATCTCAGCAAATATTTTTTCACCCAAACTGGATGATACTTTCAGGTAATGATCAGTACACTAAGGCGACTTGGTTCCCCAAATGTCGTTCTTCTATGTTGAAGCGTTCATTTCCAGTAACAGTTTGAATTTTTAGGTTTCACTCTGTTTTCTCCTATATTGATACATGTATTTGGAACTCTAAATCCAACACGGTTTGTGCTAGCTTCTTGAAACTTGACACAGTAAAGTAGTTTCACGTTCTATCTCTATGTTTTGTTTCCTATTGCTGTAGCCCTAAGCAGTGACTGGCGAGAACCACTTTCATGGAAAGGGGTTGCCAAGCTTCCAAAAATTAGGAATCTCCAGAAATCTCAGCAAATATTTTTTCACCCAAACTGGATGATACTTTCAGGTAATGATCAGTACACTAGGCGACTTGGTTCCCCAAAGTTCGTTCTTCTATGTTGAAGCGTTCATTTCCAGTAACAGTTTGAATTTTTAGGTTTCACTCTGTTTTCTCCTATATTGATACATGTATTTGGAACTCTAAATCCAACACGGTTTGTGCTACCTTCTTGAAACTTGATACAGTAAAGTAGTTTCACGTTCTATCTCTATGTTTTGTTTCCTCTTGCTGTAGCCTTAAGCAGTGACTGGACAGAAACTCTTTCATTGAAAGGGGTTGCCAAGCATACAAAAATAACGAATCTCCAGAAATCTCAGCAAATATTTTTTCACCCAAACTGGATGATACTTTCAGGTAATGATCAGTACACTAAGCCCACTTGGTTCCCCAAGTTTCGTTCTTCTATGTTGAAGCGTTCGTTTCCAGCAACAGTTTGAATTTTGGCATTTCACACTGTTTTCTCCTATATTGATAGATGTATTTGGAACTCTAAATCCAACACGGTTTGTGCTAGCTTCTTGAAACTTGACACAGTAAAGTAGGTTCCAGGTCTATCTTTATGTTTTGTTTCCTCTTGATGTAGCCCTAAGCAGTGACCTGCAAGAAACACTTTCATTGAAAGGGGTTGCCAAGCATACAAAAATTACGAATCTCCAGAAATCTCAGCAAACATTTTTTCAGCCAAATTGGATGATACTTTCAGGTAATGATCAGTACACTAAGCCCACTTGGTTCCCCAAATTTCGTTCTTCTATGTTGAAGCGTTCGTTTCCAGTAACACTTTGAATTTTGGCGTTTCACACTGTTTTCTCCTATATTGATACATGTATTTGGAACTCTAAATCCAACACGGTTTGTGCTAGCTTCTTGAAACTTGACACAGTAAAGTAGTTTCACGTTCTATCTCTAGGTTTTGTTTCCACTTGATGTAGCCCTAAGCAGTGACTGGCGAGAACCACTTTCATGGAGAGGGGTTGCCAAGCTTCCAAAAATTACGAATCTCGAAAAATCTCAGCAAATATTTTTTCACCCAAACTGGATGATACTTTCAGGTAATGATCAGTACACTAAGGCGACTTGGTTCCCCAAAGTTCGTTCTTCTATGTTGAAGCGTTCATTTCCAGTAACAGTTTGAATTTTTAGGTTTCACTCTGTTTTCTCCTATATTGATACATGTATTTGGAACTCTAAATCCAACACGGTTTGTGCTAGCTTCTTGAAACTTGATACAGTAAAGTAGTTTCACGTTCTATCTCTATGTTTTGTTTCCTCTTGCTGTAGCCCTAAGCAGTGACTGGCGAGAAACACTTTCATGGAAAAAGGTTGCCAAGCTTCCAAAAGTTACGAATCTCCAGAAATCTCAGCAAATATTTTTTCACCCAAACTGGATGATACTTTCAGGTAATGATCAGTACACGAAGGCGACTTGGTTCCCCAAATGTCGTTCTTCTATGTTGAAGCGTTCATTTCCAGTAACACTTTGAATTTTTAGGTTTCACTCTGTTTTCTCCTATATTGATAGATGTATTTGGAACTCTAAATCCAACACGGTTTGTGCTAGCTTCATGAAACTTGACAAAGTAAAGTAGTTTCACGTTCTATCTCTATATTCTGTTTCCTCTTGATGTAGCCCTAAGCAGTGACTGGTGAGAAACACTTTCATGGAAAAAGGTTGCCAAGCTTCCAAAAGTTACGAATCTCCAGAAATCTCAGCAAATATTTGTTCACCCAAACTGGATGATACTTTCAGGTAATGATCAGTACACGAAGGCAACTTGGTTCCCCAAATTTCGTTCTTCTATGTTGAAGCGTTCATTTCCAGTAACAGTTTGAATTTTTAGGTTTCACTCTGTTTTCTCCTATATTGATAGATGTATTTGGAACTCTAAATCCAACACGGTTTGTGCTAGCTTCTTGAAACTTGACACAGTAGAGTAGTTTCACGTTCTATCTCTATGTTTTGTTTCCTCTTGCTGTAGCCCTAAGCAGTGACTGGCGAGAACCACTTTCATGGAGAGGGGTTGCCAAGCTTCCAAAAATTACGAATCTCCAGAAATCTCAGCAAATATTTTTTCACCCAACCTGGATGATACTTTCAGGTAATGATCAGTACACTAAGGCGACTTGGTTCCCCAAATGTCGTTCTTCTATGTTGAAGCGTTCATTTCCTGTAACAGTTTGAATTTTTAGGTTTCACTCTGTTTTCTCCTATATTGATACATGTATTTGGAACTCTAAATCCAACCCGGTTTGTGCTAGCTTCTTGAAACTTGACACAGTAAAGTAGTTTCACGTTCTATCTCTATGTTTTGTTTCCTCTTGCTGTAGCCCTAAGCAGTGACTGGCGAGAACCACTTTCATGGAGAGGGGTTGCCAAGCTTCCAAAAATTACGAATCTCCAGAAATCTCAGCAAATATTTTTTCACCCAACCTGGATGATACTTTCAGGTAATGATCAGTACACGAAGGCGACTTGGTTCCCCAAATGTCGTTCTTCTATGTTGAAGCGTTCATTTCCTGTAACAGTTTGAATTTTTAGGTTTCACTCTGTTTTCTCCTATATTGATACATGTATTTGGAACTCTAAATCCAACCCGGTTTGTGCTAGCTTCTTGAAACTTGACACAGTAAAGTAGTTTCACGTTCTATCTCTATGTTTTTTTCCCTCTTGATGTAGCCCTAAGCAGTGACTGGCGAGAAACACTTTCATGGAAAGGGGTTGCCAAGCTTCCAAAAATTACGAATCTCCAGAAATCTCAGCAAATATTTTTTCACCCAAACTGGATGATACTTTCAGGTAATGATCAGTACACTAAGGTGACTTGGTTCCCCAAAGTTCGTTCTTCTATGTTGAAGCGTTCATTTCCAGTAACAGTTTGAATTTTTAGGTTTCACTCTGTTTTCTCCTATATTGATAGATGTATTTGGAACTCTAAATCCAACACGGTTTGTGCTAGCTTCTTGAAACTTGACACAGTAGAGTAGTTTCACGTTCTATCTCTATGTTTTGTTTCCTCTTGCTGTAGCCCTAAGCAGTGACTGGCGAGAACCACTTTCATGGAGAGGGGTTGCCAAGCTTCCAAAAATTACGAATCTCCAGAAATCTCAGCAAATATTTTTTCACCCAACCTGGATGATACTTTCAGGTAATGATCAGTACACTAAGGCGACTTGGTTCCCCAAATGTCGTTCTTCTATGTTGAAGCGTTCATTTCCTGTAACAGTTTGAATTTTTAGGTTTCACTCTGTTTTCTCCTATATTGATACATGTATTTGGAACTCTAAATCCAACCCGGTTTGTGCTAGCTTCTTGAAACTTGACACAGTAAAGTAGTTTCACGTTCTATCTCTATGTTTTGTTTCCTCTTGCTGTAGCCCTAAGCAGTGACTGGCGAGAACCACTTTCATGGAGAGGGGTTGCCAAGCTTCCAAAAATTACGAATCTCCAGAAATCTCAGCAAATATTTTTTCACCCAACCTGGATGATACTTTCAGGTAATGATCAGTACACGAAGGCGACTTGGTTCCCCAAATGTCGTTCTTCTATGTTGAAGCGTTCATTTCCTGTAACAGTTTGAATTTTTAGGTTTCACTCTGTTTTCTCCTATATTGATACATGTATTTGGAACTCTAAATCCAACACGGTTTGTGCTAGCTTCTTGAAACTTGACACAGTAAAGTAGTTTCACGTTCTATCTCTATGTTTTGTTTCCTCTTGATGTAGCCCTAAGCAGTGACTGGCGAGAACCACTTTCATGGAGAGGGGTTGCCAAGCTTCCAAAAATTATGAATCTCCAGAAATCTCAGCAAATATTTTTTCACCCAAACTGGATGATACTTTCAGGTAATGATCAGTACACTAAGGCGACTTGGTTCCCCAAATGTCGTTCTTCTATGTTGAAGCGTTCATTTCCAGTAACAGTTTGAATTTTTAGGTTTCACTCTGTTTTCTCCTATATTGATACATGTATTTGGAACTCTAAATCCAACACGGTTTGTGCTAGCTTCTTGAAACTTGACACAGTAAAGTAGTTTCACGTTCTATCTCTATGTTTTGTTTCCTATTGCTGTAGCCCTAAGCAGTGACTGGCGAGAACCACTTTCATGGAAAGGGGTTGCCAAGCTTCCAAAAATTAGGAATCTCCAGAAATCTCAGCAAATATTTTTTCACCCAAACTGGATGATACTTTCAGGTAATGATCAGTACACTAGGCGACTTGGTTCCCCAAAGTTCGTTCTTCTATGTTGAAGCGTTCATTTCCAGTAACAGTTTGAATTTTTAGGTTTCACTCTGTTTTCTCCTATATTGATACATGTATTTGGAACTCTAAATCCAACACGGTTTGTGCTACCTTCTTGAAACTTGATACAGTAAAGTAGTTTCACGTTCTATCTCTATGTTTTGTTTCCTCTTGCTGTAGCCTTAAGCAGTGACTGGACAGAAACTCTTTCATTGAAAGGGGTTGCCAAGCATACAAAAATAACGAATCTCCAGAAATCTCAGCAAATATTTTTTCACCCAAACTGGATGATACTTTCAGGTAATGATCAGTACACTAAGCCCACTTGGTTCCCCAAGTTTCGTTCTTCTATGTTGAAGCGTTCGTTTCCAGCAACAGTTTGAATTTTGGCATTTCACACTGTTTTCTCCTATATTGATAGATGTATTTGGAACTCTAAATCCAACACGGTTTGTGCTAGCTTCTTGAAACTTGACACAGTAAAGTAGGTTCCAGGTCTATCTTTATGTTTTGTTTCCTCTTGATGTAGCCCTAAGCAGTGACCTGCAAGAAACACTTTCATTGAAAGGGGTTGCCAAGCATACAAAAATTACGAATCTCCAGAAATCTCAGCAAACATTTTTTCAGCCAAATTGGATGATACTTTCAGGTAATGATCAGTACACTAAGCCCACTTGGTTCCCCAAATTTCGTTCTTCTATGTTGAAGCGTTCGTTTCCAGTAACACTTTGAATTTTGGCGTTTCACACTGTTTTCTCCTATATTGATACATGTATTTGGAACTCTAAATCCAACACGGTTTGTGCTAGCTTCTTGAAACTTGACACAGTAAAGTAGTTTCACGTTCTATCTCTAGGTTTTGTTTCCACTTGATGTAGCCCTAAGCAGTGACTGGCGAGAACCACTTTCATGGAGAGGGGTTGCCAAGCTTCCAAAAATTACGAATCTCGAAAAATCTCAGCAAATATTTTTTCACCCAAACTGGATGATACTTTCAGGTAATGATCAGTACACTAAGGCGACTTGGTTCCCCAAAGTTCGTTCTTCTATGTTGAAGCGTTCATTTCCAGTAACAGTTTGAATTTTTAGGTTTCACTCTGTTTTCTCCTATATTGATACATGTATTTGGAACTCTAAATCCAACACGGTTTGTGCTAGCTTCTTGAAACTTGATACAGTAAAGTAGTTTCACGTTCTATCTCTATGTTTTGTTTCCTCTTGCTGTAGCCCTAAGCAGTGACTGGCGAGAAACACTTTCATGGAAAAAGGTTGCCAAGCTTCCAAAAGTTACGAATCTCCAGAAATCTCAGCAAATATTTTTTCACCCAAACTGGATGATACTTTCAGGTAATGATCAGTACACGAAGGCGACTTGGTTCCCCAAATGTCGTTCTTCTATGTTGAAGCGTTCATTTCCAGTAACACTTTGAATTTTTAGGTTTCACTCTGTTTTCTCCTATATTGATAGATGTATTTGGAACTCTAAATCCAACACGGTTTGTGCTAGCTTCATGAAACTTGACAAAGTAAAGTAGTTTCACGTTCTATCTCTATATTCTGTTTCCTCTTGATGTAGCCCTAAGCAGTGACTGGTGAGAAACACTTTCATGGAAAAAGGTTGCCAAGCTTCCAAAAGTTACGAATCTCCAGAAATCTCAGCAAATATTTGTTCACCCAAACTGGATGATACTTTCAGGTAATGATCAGTACACGAAGGCAACTTGGTTCCCCAAATTTCGTTCTTCTATGTTGAAGCGTTCATTTCCAGTAACAGTTTGAATTTTTAGGTTTCACTCTGTTTTCTCCTATATTGATAGATGTATTTGGAACTCTAAATCCAACACGGTTTGTGCTAGCTTCTTGAAACTTGACACAGTAGAGTAGTTTCACGTTCTATCTCTATGTTTTGTTTCCTCTTGCTGTAGCCCTAAGCAGTGACTGGCGAGAACCACTTTCATGGAGAGGGGTTGCCAAGCTTCCAAAAATTACGAATCTCCAGAAATCTCAGCAAATATTTTTTCACCCAACCTGGATGATACTTTCAGGTAATGATCAGTACACTAAGGCGACTTGGTTCCCCAAATGTCGTTCTTCTATGTTGAAGCGTTCATTTCCTGTAACAGTTTGAATTTTTAGGTTTCACTCTGTTTTCTCCTATATTGATACATGTATTTGGAACTCTAAATCCAACCCGGTTTGTGCTAGCTTCTTGAAACTTGACACAGTAAAGTAGTTTCACGTTCTATCTCTATGTTTTGTTTCCTCTTGCTGTAGCCCTAAGCAGTGACTGGCGAGAACCACTTTCATGGAGAGGGGTTGCCAAGCTTCCAAAAATTACGAATCTCCAGAAATCTCAGCAAATATTTTTTCACCCAACCTGGATGATACTTTCAGGTAATGATCAGTACACGAAGGCGACTTGGTTCCCCAAATGTCGTTCTTCTATGTTGAAGCGTTCATTTCCTGTAACAGTTTGAATTTTTAGGTTTCACTCTGTTTTCTCCTATATTGATACATGTATTTGGAACTCTAAATCCAACCCGGTTTGTGCTAGCTTCTTGAAACTTGACACAGTAAAGTAGTTTCACGTTCTATCTCTATGTTTTTTTCCCTCTTGATGTAGCCCTAAGCAGTGACTGGCGAGAAACACTTTCATGGAAAGGGGTTGCCAAGCTTCCAAAAATTACGAATCTCCAGAAATCTCAGCAAATATTTTTTCACCCAAACTGGATGATACTTTCAGGTAATGATCAGTACACTAAGGTGACTTGGTTCCCCAAAGTTCGTTCTTCTATGTTGAAGCGTTCATTTCCAGTAACAGTTTGAATTTTTAGGTTTCACTCTGTTTTCTCCTATATTGATAGATGTATTTGGAACTCTAAATCCAACACGGTTTGTGCTAGCTTCTTGAAACTTGACACAGTAGAGTAGTTTCACGTTCTATCTCTATGTTTTGTTTCCTCTTGCTGTAGCCCTAAGCAGTGACTGGCGAGAACCACTTTCATGGAGAGGGGTTGCCAAG
Organism: Spermophilus citellus; assembly: GCF_964194105.1. Lineage (NCBI taxonomy): Eukaryota > Metazoa > Chordata > Mammalia > Rodentia > Sciuridae > Spermophilus > Spermophilus citellus. Next base: position 13,220,350 of record NC_138197.1, on the reverse strand, counting down.
CTTCCAAAAATTACGAATCTCCAGAAATCTCAGCAAATATTTTTTCACCCAACCTGGATGATACTTTCAGGTAATGATCAGTACACTAAGGCGACTTGGTTCCCCAAATGTCGTTCTTCTATGTTGAAGCGTTCATTTCCTGTAACAGTTTGAATTTTTAGGTTTCACTCTGTTTTCTCCTATATTGATACATGTATTTGGAACTCTAAATCCAACCCGGTTTGTGCTAGCTTCTTGAAACTTGACACAGTAAAGTAGTTTCACGTTCTATCTCTATGTTTTGTTTCCTCTTGCTGTAGCCCTAAGCAGTGACTGGCGAGAACCACTTTCATGGAGAGGGGTTGCCAAGCTTCCAAAAATTACGAATCTCCAGAAATCTCAGCAAATATTTTTTCACCCAACCTGGATGATACTTTCAGGTAATGATCAGTACACGAAGGCGACTTGGTTCCCCAAATGTCGTTCTTCTATGTTGAAGCGTTCATTTCCTGTAACAGTTTGAATTTTTAGGTTTCACTCTGTTTTCTCCTATATTGATACATGTATTTGGAACTCTAAATCCAACCCGGTTTGTGCTAGCTTCTTGAAACTTGACACAGTAAAGTAGTTTCACGTTCTATCTCTATGTTTTGTTTCCTCTTGCTGTAGCCCTAAGCAGTGACTGGCGAGAACCACTTTCATGGAGAGTGGTTGCCAAGCTTCCAAAAATTACGAATCTCCAGAAATCTCAGCAAATATTTTTTCACCCAACCTGGATGATACTTTGAGGTAATGATCAGTACACGAAGGCGACTTGGTTCCCCAAATGTCGTTCTTCTATGTTGAAGCGTTCATTTCCTGTAACAGTTTGAATTTTTAGGTTTCACTCTGTTTTCTCCTATATTGATACATGTATTTGGAACTCTAAATCCAACCCGGTTTGTGCTAGCTTCTTGAAACTTGACACAGTAAAGTAGTTTCACGTTCTACCTCTATGTTTTGTTTCCTCTTGATGTAGCCCTAAGCAGTGACTGGCGAGAAACACTTTCATGGAAAGGGGTTGCCAAGCTTCGAAAAATTACGAATCTCCAGAAATCTCAGCAAATATTTTTTCACCCAAACTGGATGATACTTTCAGGTAATGATCAGTACACTAAGGCGACTTGGTTCCCCAAATGTCGTTCTTCTTTGTTGAAGCGTTCATTTCCTGTAACAGTTTGAATTTTTAGCTTTCACTCTGTTTTCTCCTATATTGATACATGTATTTGGAACTCTAAATCCAACACGGTTTGTGCTAGCTTCTTGAAACTTGACACAGTAAAGTAGTTTCACGTTCTATCTCTATGTTTTTTTCCCTCTTGATGTAGCCCTAAGCAGTGACTGGCGAGAAACACTTTCATGGAAAGGGGTTGCCAAGCTTCCAAAAATTACGAATCTCCAGAAATCTCAGCAAATATTTTTTCACCCAAACTGGATGATACTTTCAGGTAATGATCAGTACACTAAGGTGACTTGGTTCCCCAAAGTTCGTTCTTCTATGTTGAAGCGTTCATTTCCAGTAACAGTTTGAATTTTTAGGTTTCACTCTGTTTTCTCCTATATTGATACATGTATTTGGAACTCTAAATCCAACACGGTTTGTGCTAGCTTCTTGAAACTTGATACAGTAAAGTAGTTTCACGTTCTATCTCTATGTTTTCTTTCCTCTTGCTGTAGCCCTAAGCAGTGACTGGCGAGAACCACTTTCATGGAGAGGGGTTGCCAAGCTTCCAAAAATTACGAATCTCCAGAAATCTCAGCAAATATTTTTTCACCCAAACTGGATGATACTTTCAGGTAATGATCAGTACACGAAGGCGACTTGGTTCCCCAAATGTCGTTCTTCTATGTTGAAGCGTTCATTTCCAGTAACACTTTGAATTTTTAGGTTTCACTCTGTTTTCTCCTATATTGATAGATGTATTTGGAACTCTAAATCCAACACGGTTTGTGCTAGCTTCATGAAACTTGACAAAGTAAAGTAGTTTCACGTTGTATCTCTATATTCTGTTTCCTCTTGATGTACCCCTAAGCAGTGACTGGTGAGAAACACTTTCATGGAAAAAGGTTGCCAAGCTTCCAAAAGTTACGAATCTCCAGAAATCTCAGCAAATATTTGTTCACCCAAACTGGATGATACTTTCAGGTAATGATCAGTACACGAAGGCGACTTGGTTCCCCAAATTTCGTTCTTCTATGTTGAAGCGTTCATTTCCAGTAACAGTTTGAATTTTTAGGTTTCACTATGTTTTCTCCTATATTGATAGATGTATTTGGAACTCTAAATCCAACACGGTTTGTGCTAGCTTCTTGAAACTTGACACAGTAAAGTAGTTTCACGTTCTATCTCAAGGTTTTGTTTCCTCTTGATGTAGCCCTAAGCAGTGACTGGCGAGAACCACTTTCATGGAGAGGGGTTGCCAAGCTTCCAAAAATTACGAATCTCGAAAAATCTCAGCAAATATTTTTTCACCCAAACTGGATGATACTTTCAGGTAATGATCAGTACACTAAGGCGACTTGGTTCCCCAAAGTTCGTTCTTCTATGTTGAAGCGTTCATTCCCAGTAACAGTTTGAATTTTTAGGTTTCACTCTGTTTTCTCCTATATTGATACATGTATTTGGAACTCTAAATCCAACACGGTTTGTGCTAGCTTCTTGAAACTTGATACAGTAAAGTAGTTTCACGTTCTATCTCTATGTTTTGTTTCCTCTTGCTGTAGCCCTAAGCAGTGACTGGCGAGAAACACTTTCATGGAAAAAGGTTGCCAAGCTTCCAAAAGTTACGAATCTCCAGAAATCTCAGCAAATATTTTTTCACCCAAACTGGATGATACTTTCAGGTAATGATCAGAACACGAAGGCGACTTGGTTCCCCAAATGTCGTTCTTCTATGTTGAAGCGTTCATTTCCAGTAACACTTTGAATTTTTATGTTTCACTCTGTTTTCTCCTATATTGATAGATGTATTTGGAACTCTAAATCCAACACGGTTTGTGCTAGCTTCATGAAACTTGACAAAGTAAAGTAGTTTCACGTTCTATCTCTATATTCTGTTTCCTCTTGATGTAGCCCTAAGCAGTGACTGGTGAGAAACACTTTCATGGAAAAAGGTTGCCAAGCTTCCAAAAGTTACGAATCTCCAGAAATCTCAGCAAATATTTGTTCACCCAAACTGGATGATACTTTCAGGTAATGATCAGTACACGAAGGCGACTTGGTTCCCCAAATTTCGTTCTTCTATGTTGAAGCGTTCATTTCCAGTAACAGTTTGAATTTTTAGGTTTCACTCTGTTTTCTCCTATATTGATAGATGTATTTGGAACTCTAAATCCAACACGGTTTGTGCTAGCTTCTTGAAACTTGACACAGTAAAGTAGTTTCACGTTCTATCTCTATGTTTTGTTTCCTCTTGCTGTAGCCCTAAGCAGTGACTGGCGAGAACCACTTTCATGGAGAGGGGTTGCCAAGCTTCCAAAAATTACGAATCTCCAGAAATCGCAGCAAATATTTTTTCACCCAAACTGGATGATACTTTCAGGTAATGATCAGTACACTAAGGCGACTTGGTTCCCCAAATGTCGTTCTTCTATGTTGAAGCGTTCATTTCCTGTAACAGTTTCAATTTTTAGGTTTCACTCTGTTTTCTCCTATATTGATACATGTATTTGGAACTCTAAATCCAACACGGTTTGTGCTAGCTTCTTGAAACTTGACACCATAAAGTAGTTTCACGTTCTATCTCTATGTTTTGTTTCCTCTTGATGTAGCCCTAAGCAGTGACTGGCGAGAAACACTTTCATGGAAAGGGGTTGCCAAGCTTCCAAAAATTACGAATCTCCAGAAATCTCAGCAAATATTTTTTCACCCAAACTGGATGATACTTTCAGGTAATGATCAGTACACTAAGGCGACTTGGTTCCCCAAATGTCGTTCTTCTATGCTGAAGCGTTCATTTCCTGTAACAGTTTGAATTTTTAGGTTTCACTCTGTTTTCTCCTATATTGATACATGTATTTGGAACTCTAAATCCAACACGGTTTGTGCTAGCTTCTTGAAACTTGACACAGTAAAGTAGTTTCACGTTCTATCTCTATGTTTTGTTTCCTTTTGCTGTATCCCTAAGCAGTGACTGGCGAGAACCACTTTCATGGAGAGGGGTTGCCAAGCTTCCAAAAATTATGAATCTCCAGAAATCTCAGCAAATATTTTTTCACCCAAACTGGATGATACTTTCAGGTAATGATCAGTACACTAAGGCGACTTGGTTCCCCAAATGTCGTTCTTCTATGTTGAAGCGTTCATTTCCAGTAACAGTTTGAATTTTTAGGTTTCACTCTGTTTTCTCCTATATTGATAGATGTATTTGGAACTCTAAATCCAACACGGTTTGTGCTAGCTTCATGAAACTTGACAAAGTAAAGTAGTTTCACGTTCTATCTCTATATTCTGTTTCCTCTTGATGTAGCCCTAAGCAGTGACTGGTGAGAAACACTTTCATGGAAAAAGGTTGCCAAGCTTCCAAAAGTTACGAATCTCCAGAAATCTCAGCAAATATTTGTTCACCCAAACTGGATGATACTTTCAGGTAATGATCAGTACACGAAGGCGACTTGGTTCCCCAAATTTCGTTCTTCTATGTTGAAGCGTTCATTTCCAGTAACAGTTTGAATTTTTAGGTTTCACTCTGTTTTCTCCTATATTGATAGATGTATTTGGAACTCTAAATCCAACACGGTTTGTGCTAGCTTCTTGAAACTTGACACAGTAAAGTAGTTTCACGTTCTATCTCTATGTTTTGTTTCCTCTTGCTGTAGCCCTAAGCAGTGACTGGCGAGAACCACTTTCATGGAGAGGGGTTGCCAAGCTTCCAAAAATTACGAATCTCCAGAAATCGCAGCAAATATTTTTTCACCCAAACTGGATGATACTTTCAGGTAATGATCAGTACACTAAGGCGACTTGGTTCCCCAAATGTCGTTCTTCTATGTTGAAGCGTTCATTTCCTGTAACAGTTTCAATTTTTAGGTTTCACTCTGTTTTCTCCTATATTGATACATGTATTTGGAACTCTAAATCCAACACGGTTTGTGCTAGCTTCTTGAAACTTGACACCATAAAGTAGTTTCACGTTCTATCTCTATGTTTTGTTTCCTCTTGATGTAGCCCTAAGCAGTGACTGGCGAGAAACACTTTCATGGAAAGGGGTTGCCAAGCTTCCAAAAATTACGAATCTCCAGAAATCTCAGCAAATATTTTTTCACCCAAACTGGATGATACTTTCAGGTAATGATCAGTACACTAAGGCGACTTGGTTCCCCAAATGTCGTTCTTCTATGCTGAAGCGTTCATTTCCTGTAACAGTTTGAATTTTTAGGTTTCACTCTGTTTTCTCCTATATTGATACATGTATTTGGAACTCTAAATCCAACACGGTTTGTGCTAGCTTCTTGAAACTTGACACAGTAAAGTAGTTTCACGTTCTATCTCTATGTTTTGTTTCCTTTTGCTGTAGCCCTAAGCAGTGACTGGCGAGAACCACTTTCATGGAGAGGGGTTGCCAAGCTTCCAAAAATTATGAATCTCCAGAAATCTCAGCAAATATTTTTTCACCCAAACTGGATGATACTTTCAGGTAATGATCAGTACACTAAGGCGACTTGGTTCCCCAAATGTCGTTCTTCTATGTTGAAGCGTTCATTTCCAGTAACAGTTTGAATTTTTAGGTTTCACTCTGTTTTCTCCTATATTGATAGATGTATTTGGAACTCTAAATCCAACACGGTTTGTGCTAGCTTCATGAAACTTGACAAAGTAAAGTAGTTTCACGTTCTATCTCTATATTCTGTTTCCTCTTGATGTAGCCCTAAGCAGTGACTGGTGAGAAACACTTTCATGGAAAAAGGTTGCCAAGCTTCCAAAGTTACGAATCTCCAGAAATCTCAGCAAATATTTGTTCACCCAAACTGGATGATACTTTCAGGTAATGATCAGTACACGAAGGCGACTTGGTTCCCCAAATTTCGTTCTTCTATGTTGAAGCGTTCATTTCCAGTAACAGTTTGAATTTTTAGGTTTCACTCTGTTTTCTCCTATATTGATAGATGTATTTGGAACTCTAAATCCAACACGGTTTGTGCTAGCTTCTTGAAACTTGACACAGTAAAGTAGTTTCACGTTCTATCTCTATGTTTTGTTTCCTCTTGCTGTAGCCCTAAGCAGTGACTGGCGAGAACCACTTTCATGGAGAGGGGTTGCCAAGCTTCCAAAAATTACGAATCTCCAGAAATCTCAGCAAATATTTTTTCACCCAAACTGGATGATACTTTCAGGTAATGATCAGTACACTAAGGCGACTTGGTTCCCCAAATGTCGTTCTTCTATGTTGAAGCGTTCATTTCCTGTAACAGTTTCAATTTTTAGGTTTCACTCTGTTTTCTCCTATATTGATACATGTATTTGGAACTCTAAATCCAACACGGTTTGTGCTAGCTTCTTGAAACTTGACACCATAAAGTAGTTTCACGTTCTATCTCTATGTTTTGTTTCCTCTTGATGTAGCCCTAAGCAGTGACTGGCGAGAAACACTTTCATGGAAAGGGGTTGCCAAGCTTCCAAAAATTACGAATCTCCAGAAATCTCAGCAAATATTTTTTCACCCAAACTGGATGATACTTTCAGGTAATGATCAGTACACTAAGGCGACTTGGTTCCCCAAATGTCGTTCTTCTATGCTGAAGGGTTCATTTCCTGTAACAGTTTGAATTTTTAGGTTTCACTCTGTTTTCTCCTATATTGATACATGTATTTGGAACTCTAAATCCAACACGGTTTGTGCTAGCTTCTTGAAACTTGACACAGTAAAGTAGTTTCACGTTCTATCTCTAGGTTTTGTTTCCTTTTGCTGTAGCCCTAAGCAGTGACTGGCGAGAACCACTTTCATGGAGAGGGGTTGCCAAGCTTCCAAAAATTATGAATCTCCAGAAATCTCAGCAAATATTTTTTCACCCAAACTGGATGATACTTTCAGGTAATGATCAGTACACTAAGGCGACTTGGTTCCCCAAATGTCGTTCTTCTATGTTGAAGCGTTCATTTCCAGTAACAGTTTGAATTTTTAGGTTTCACTCTGTTTTCTCCTATATTGATACATGTATTTGGAACTCTAAATCCAACACGGTTTGTGCTAGCTTCTTGAAACTTGACACAGTAAAGTAGTTTCACGTTCTATCTCTATGTTTTGTTTCCTCTTGCTGTAGCCCTAAGCAGTGACTGGCGAGAACCACTTTCATGGAAAGGGGTTGCCAAGCTTCCAAAAATTAGGAATCTCCAGAAATCTCAGCAAATATTTTTTCACCCAAACTGGATGATACTTTCAGGTAATGATCAGTACACTAAGGCGACTTGGTTCCCCAAAGTTCGTTCTTCTATGTTGAAGTGTTCATTTCCAGTAACAGTTTGAATTTTTAGGTTTCACTCTGTTTTCTCCTATATTGATACATGTATTTGGAACTCTAAATCCAACCCGGTTTGTGCTAGCTTCTTGAAACTTGACACAGTAAAGTAGTTTCACGTTCTACCTCTATGTTTTGTTTCCTCTTGATGTAGCCCTAAGCAGTGACTGGCGAGAAACACTTTCATGGAAAGGGGTTGCCAAGCTTCGAAAAATTACGAATCTCCAGAAATCTCAGCAAATATTTTTTCACCCAAACTGGATGATACTTTCAGGTAATGATCAGTACACTAAGGCGACTTGGTTCCCCAAATGTCGTTCTTCTTTGTTGAAGCGTTCATTTCCTGTAACAGTTTGAATTTTTAGGTTTCACTCTGTTTTCTCCTATATTGATACATGTATTTGGAACTCTAAATCCAACACGGTTTGTGCTAGCTTCTTGAAACTTGACACAGTAAAGTAGATTCACGTTCTATCTCTATGTTTTTTTTTCCTCTTGCTGTAGCCCTAAGCAGTGACTGGCGAGAACCACTTTCATGGAAAGGGGTTGCCAAGCTTCCAAAAGTTAGGAATCTCCAGAAATCTCAGCAAATATTTTTTCACCCAAACTGGATGATACTTTCAGGTAATGATCAGTACACTAAGGCGACTTGGTTCCCCAAAGTTCGTTCTTCTATGTTGAAGCGTTCATTTCCAGTAACAGTTTGAATTTTTAGGTTTCACTCTGTTTTCTCCTATATTGATACATGTATTTGGAACTCTAAATCCAACACGGTTTGTGCTACCTTCTTGAAACTTGACACAGTAAAGTAGTTTCACGTTCTATCTCTATGTTTTGTTTCCTCTTGCTGTAGCCCTAAGCAGTGACTGGCGAGAACCACTTTCATGGAGAGGGGTTGCCAAGCTTCCAAAAATTACGAATCTCCAGAAATCTCAGCAAATATTTTTTCACCCAACCTGGATGATACTTTCAGGTAATGATCAGTACACGAAGGCGACGTGGTTCCCCAAATGTCGTTCTTCTATGTTGAAGCGTTCATTTCCTGTAACAGTTTGAATTTTTAGGTTTCACTCTGTTTTCTCCTATATTGATACATGTATTTGGAACTCTAAATCCAACCCGGTTTGTGCTAGCTTCTTGAAACTTGACACAGTAAAGTAGTTTCACGTTCTATCTCTATGTTTTGTTTCCTCTTGCTGTAGCCCTAAGCAGTGACTGGCGAGAACCACTTTCATGGAGAGGGGTTGCCAAGCTTCCAAAAATTACGAATCTCCAGAAATCTCAGCAAATATTTTTTCACCCAACCTGGATGATACTTTCAGGTAATGATCAGTACACGAAGGCGACTTGGTTCCCCAAATGTCGTTCTTCTATGTTGAAGCGTTCATTTCCTGTAACAGTTTGAATTTTTAGGTTTCACTCTGTTTTCTCCTATATTGATACATGTATTTGGAACTCTAAATCCAACCCGGTTTGTGCTAGCTTCTTGAAACTTGACACAGTAAAGTAGTTTCACGTTCTACCTCTATGTTTTGTTTCCTCTTGATGTAGCCCTAAGCAGTGACTGGCGAGAAACACTTTCATGGAAAGGGGTTGCCAAGCATCGAAAAATTACGAATCTCCAGAAATCTCAGCAAATATTTTTTCACCCAAACTGGATGATACTTTCAGGTAATGATCAGTACACTAAGGCGACTTGGTTCCCCAAATGTCGTTCTTCTTTGTTGAAGCGTTCATTTCCTGTAACAGTTTGAATTTTTAGGTTTCACTCTGTTTTCTCCTATATTGATACATGTATTTGGAACTCTAAATCCAACACGGTTTGTGCTAGCTTCTTGAAACTTGACACAGTAAAGTAGTTTCACGTTCTATCTCTATGTTTTTTTTCCTCTTGATGTAGCCCTAAGCAGTGACTGGCGAGAAACACTTTCATGGAAAGGGGTTGCCAAGCTTCCAAAAATTACGAATCTCCAGAAATCTCAGCAAATATTTTTTCACCCAAACTGGATGATACTTTCAGGTAATGATCAGTACACTAAGGCGACTTGGTTCCCCAAAGTTCGTTCTTCTATGTTGAAGCGTTCATTTCCAGTAACAGTTTGAATTTTTAGGTTTCACTCTGTTTTCTCCTATATTGATACATGTATTTGGAACTCTAAATCCAACACGGTTTGTGCTAGCTTCTTGAAACTTGATACAGTAAAGTAGTTTCACGTTCTATCTCTATGTTTTGTTTCCTCTTGCTGTAGCCCTAAGCAGTGACTGGCGAGAACCACTTTCATGGAGAGGGGTTGCCAAGCTTCCAAAAATTACGAATCTCCAGAAATCTCAGCAAATATTTTTTCACCCAAACTGGATGATACTTTCAGGTAATGATCAGTACACGAAGGCGACTTGGTTCCCCAAATGTCGTTCTTCTATGTTGAAGCGTTCATTTCCAGTAACACTTTGAATTTTTAGGTTTCACTCTGTTTTCTCCTATATTGATAGATGTATTTGGAACTCTAAATCCAACACGGTTTGTGCTAGCTTCATGAAACTTGACAAAGTAAAGTAGTTTCACGTTCTATCTCTATATTCTGTTTCCTCTTGATGTAGCCCTAAGCAGTGACTGGTGAGAAACACTTTCATGGAAAAAGGTTGCCAAGCTTCCAAAAGTTACGAATCTCCAGAAATCTCAGCAAATATTTGTTCACCCAAACTGGATGATACTTTCAGGTAATGATCAGTACACGAAGGCGACTTGGTTCCCCAAATTTCGTTCTTCTATGTTGAAGCGTTCATTTCCAGTAACAGTTTGAATTTTTAGGTTTCACTCTGTTTTCTCCTATATTGATAGATGTATTTGGAACTCTAAATCCAACACGGTTTGTGCTAGCTTCTTGAAACTTGACACAGTAAAGTAGTTTCACGTTCTATCTCTATGTTTTGTTTCCTCTTGCTGTAGCCCTAAGCAGTGACTGGCGAAAACCACTTTCATGGAGAGGGGTTGCCAAGCTTCCAAAAATTACGAATCTCCAGAAATCTCAGCAAATATTTTTTCACCCAAACTGGATGATACTTTCAGGTAATGATCAGTACACTAAGGCGACTTGGTTCCCCAAAGTTCGTTCTTCTATGTTGAAGCGTTCATTTCCAGTAACAGTTTGAATTTTTAGGTTTCACTCTGTTTTCTCCTATATTGATACATGTATTTGGAACTCTAAATCCAACACGGTTTGTGCTACCTTCTTGAAACTTGACACAGTAAAGTAGTTTCACGTTCTATCTCTATGTTTTGTTTCCTCTTGCTGTAGCCCTAAGCAGTGACTGGCGAGAAACACTTTCATGGAGAGGGGTTGCCAAGCTTCCAAAAATTACGAATCTCCAGAAATCTCAGCAAATATTTTTTCACCCAACCTGGATGATACTTTCAGGTAATGATCAGTACACGAAGGCGACTTGGTTCCCCAAATGTCGTTCTTCTATGTTGAAGCGTTCATTTCCTGTAACAGTTTGAATTTTTAGGTTTCACTCTGTTTTCTCCTATATTGATACATGTATTTGGAACTCTAAATCCAACCCGGTTTGTGCTAGCTTCTTGAAACTTGACACAGTAAAGTAGTTTCACGTTCTATCTCTATGTTTTGTTTCCTCTTGCTGTAGCCCTAAGCAGTGACTGGCGAGAACCACTTTCATGGAGAGGGGTTGCCAAGCTTCCAAAAATTACGAATCTCCAGAAATCTCAGCAAATATTTTTTCACCCAACCTGGATGATACTTTCAGGTAATGATCAGTACACGAAGGCGACTTGGTTCCCCAAATGTCGTTCTTCTATGTTGAAGCGTTCATTTCCTGTAACAGTTTGAATTTTTAGGTTTCACTCTGTTTTCTCCTATATTGATACATGTATTTGGAACTCTAAATCCAACCCGGTTTGTGCTAGCTTCTTGAAACTTGACACAGTAAAGTAGTTTCACGTTCTACCTCTATGTTTTGTTTCCTCTTGATGTAGCCCTAAGCAGTGACTGGCGAGAAACACTTTCATGGAAAGGGGTTGCCAAGCTTCGAAAAATTACGAATCTCCAGAAATCTCAGCAAATATTTTTTCACCCAAACTGGATGATACTTTCAGGTAATGATCAGTACACTAAGGCGACTTGGTTCCCCAAATGTCGTTCTTCTTTGTTGAAGCGTTCATTTCCTGTAACAGTTTGAATTTTTAGGTTTCATTCTGTTTTCTCCTATATTGATACATGTATTTGGAACTCTAAATCCAACACGGTTTGTGCTAGCTTCTTGAAACTTGACACAGTAAAGTAGTTTCACGTTCTATCTCTATGTTTTTTTTTCCTCTTGATGTAGCCCTAAGCAGTGACTGGCGAGAAACACTTTCATGGAAAGGGGTTGCCAAGCTTCCAAAAATTACGAATCTCCAGAAATCTCAGCAAATATTTTTTCACCCAAACTGGATGATACTTTCAGGTAATGATCAGTACACCAAGGCGACTTGGTTCCCCAAATTTCGTTCTTCTATGTTGAAGCGTTCATTTCCAGTAACAGTTTGAATTTTTAGGTTTCACTCTGTTTTCTCCTATATTGATAGATGTATTTGGAACTCTAAATCCAACACGGTTTGTGCTAGCTTCATGAAACTTGACAAAGTAAAGTAGTTTCACGTTCTATCTCTATATTCTGTTTCCTCTTGATGTAGCCCTAAGCAGTGACTGGTGAGAAACACTTTCATGGAAAAAGGTTGCCAAGCTTCCAAAAGTTACGAATCTCCAGAAATCTCAGCAAATATTTGTTCACCCAAACTGGATGATACTTTCAGGTAATGATCAGTACACGAAGGCGACTTGGTTCCCCAAATTTCGTTCTTCTATGTTGAAGCGTTCATTTCCAGTAACAGTTTGAATTTTTAGGTTTCACTCTGTTTTCTCCTATATTGATAGATGTAAATTGAACTCTAAATCCAACACGGTTTGTGCTAGCTTCTTGAAACTTGACACAGTAAAGCAGTTTCACGTTCTATCTCTAGGTTTTGTTTCCTCTTGATGTAGCCCTAAGCAGTGACTGGCGAGAACCACTTTCATGGAGAGGGGTTGCCAAGCTTCCAAAAATTACGAATCTCGAAAAATCTCAGCAAATATTTTTTCACCCAAACTGGATGATACTTTCAGGTAATGATCAGTACACTAAGGCGACTTGGTTCCCCAAATTTCGTTCTTCTATGTTGAAGCGTTCATTTCCAGTAACAGTTTGAATTTTTAGGTTTCACTCTGTTTTCTCCTATATTTATACATGTATTTGGAACTCTAAATCCAACACGGCTTGTGCTAGCTTCTTGAAACTTGATACAGTTAAGTAGTTTCACGTTCTATCTCTATGTTTTGTTTCCTCTTGCTGTAGCCCTAAGCAGTGACTGGCGAGAAACACTTTCATGGAAAAAGGTTGCCAAGCTTCCAAAAGTTACGAATCTCCAGAAATCTCAGCAAATATTTTTTCACCCAAACTGGATGATACTTTCAGGTAATGATCAGAACACGAAGGCGACTTGGTTCCCCAAATGTCGTTCTTCTATGTTGAAGCGTTCATTTCCAGTAACACTTTGAATTTTTAGGTTTCACTCTGTTTTCTCCTATATTGATAGATGTATTTGGAACTCTAAATCCAACACGGTTTGTGCTAGCTTCATGAAACTTGACAAAGTAAAGTAGTTTCACGTTCTATCTCTATATTCTGTTTCCTCTTGATGTAGCCCTAAGCAGTGACTGGTGAGAAACACTTTCATGGAAAAAGGTTGCCAAGCTTCCAAAAGTTACGAATCTCCAGAAATCTCAGCAAATATTTGTTCACCCAAACTGGATGATACTTTCAGGTAATGATCAGTACACGAAGGTGACTTGGTTCCCCAAATTTCGTTCTTCTATGTTGAAGCGTTCATTTCCAGTAACAGTTTGAATTTTTAGGTTTCACTCTGTTTTCTCCTATATTGATAGATGTATTTGGAACTCTAAATCCAACACGGTTTGTGCTAGCTTCTTGAAACTTGACACAGTAAAGTAGTTTCACGTTCTATCTCTAATTTTTGTTTCCTCTTGCTGTAGCCCTAAGCAGTGACTGGCGAGAACCACTTTCATGGAGAGGGGTTGCCAAGCTTCCAAAAATTACGAATCTCCAGAAATCTCAGCAAATATTTTTTCACCCAAACTGGATGATACTTTCAGGTAATGATCAGTACACTAAGGCGACTTGGTTCCCCAAAGTTCGTTCTTCTATGTTGAAGCGTTCATTTCCAGTAACAGTTTGAATTTTTAGGTTTCACTCTGTTTTCTCCTATATTGATACATGTATTTGGAACTCTAAATCCAACACGGTTTGTGCTAGCTTCTTGAAACTTGATACAGTAAAGTAGTTTCACGTTCTATCTCTATGTTTTGTTTCCTCTTGCTGTAGCCCTAAGCAGTGACTGGCGAGAAACACTTTCATGGAAAAAGGTTGCCAAGCTTCCAAAAGTTACGAATCTCCAGAAATCTCAGCAAATATTTTTTCACCCAACCTGGATGATACTTTCAGGTAATGATCAGTACACGAAGGCGACGTGGTTCCCCAAATGTCGTTCTTCTATGTTGAAGCGTTCATTTCCTGTAACAGTTTGAATTTTTAGGTTTCACTCTGTTTTCTCCTATATTGATACATGTATTTGGAACTCTAAATCCAACCCGGTTTGTGCTAGCTTCTTGAAACTTGACACAGTAAAGTAGTTTCACGTTCTATCTCTATGTTTTGTTTCCTCTTGCTGTAGCCCTAAGCAGTGACTGGCGAGAACCACTTTCATGGAGAGGGGTTGCCAAGCTTCCAAAAATTACGAATCTCCAGAAATCTCAGCAAATATTTTTTCACCCAACCTGGATGATACTTTCAGGTAATGATCAGTACACGAAGGCGACTTGGTTCCCCAAATGTCGTTCTTCTATGTTGAAGCGTTCATTTCCTGTAACAGTTTGAATTTTTAGGTTTCACTCTGTTTTCTCCTATATTGATACATGTATTTGGAACTCTAAATCCAACCCGGTTTGTGCTAGCTTCTTGAAACTTGACACAGTAAAGTAGTTTCACGTTCTACCTCTATGTTTTGTTTCCTCTTGATGTAGCCCTAAGCAGTGACTGGCGAGAAACACTTTCATGGAAAGGGGTTGCCAAGCATCGAAAAATTACGAATCTCCAGAAATCTCAGCAAATATTTTTTCACCCAAACTGGATGATACTTTCAGGTAATGATCAGTACACTAAGGCGACTTGGTTCCCCAAATGTCGTTCTTCTTTGTTGAAGCGTTCATTTCCTGTAACAGTTTGAATTTTTAGGTTTCACTCTGTTTTCTCCTATATTGATACATGTATTTGGAACTCTAAATCCAACACGGTTTGTGCTAGCTTCTTGAAACTTGACACAGTAAAGTAGTTTCACGTTCTATCTCTATGTTTTTTTTCCTCTTGATGTAGCCCTAAGCAGTGACTGGCGAGAAACACTTTCATGGAAAGGGGTTGCCAAGCTTCCAAAAATTACGAATCTCCAGAAATCTCAGCAAATATTTTTTCACCCAAACTGGATGATACTTTCAGGTAATGATCAGTACACTAAGGCGACTTGGTTCCCCAAAGTTCGTTCTTCTATGTTGAAGCGTTCATTTCCAGTAACAGTTTGAATTTTTAGGTTTCACTCTGTTTTCTCCTATATTGATACATGTATTTGGAACTCTAAATCCAACACGGTTTGTGCTAGCTTCTTGAAACTTGATACAGTAAAGTAGTTTCACGTTCTATCTCTATGTTTTGTTTCCTCTTGCTGTAGCCCTAAGCAGTGACTGGCGAGAACCACTTTCATGGAGAGGGGTTGCCAAGCTTCCAAAAATTACGAATCTCCAGAAATCTCAGCAAATATTTTTTCACCCAAACTGGATGATACTTTCAGGTAATGATCAGTACACGAAGGCGACTTGGTTCCCCAAATGTCGTTCTTCTATGTTGAAGCGTTCATTTCCAGTAACACTTTGAATTTTTAGGTTTCACTCTGTTTTCTCCTATATTGATAGATGTATTTGGAACTCTAAATCCAACACGGTTTGTGCTAGCTTCATGAAACTTGACAAAGTAAAGTAGTTTCACGTTCTATCTCTATATTCTGTTTCCTCTTGATGTAGCCCTAAGCAGTGACTGGTGAGAAACACTTTCATGGAAAAAGGTTGCCAAGCTTCCAAAAGTTACGAATCTCCAGAAATCTCAGCAAATATTTGTTCACCCAAACTGGATGATACTTTCAGGTAATGATCAGTACACGAAGGCGACTTGGTTCCCCAAATTTCGTTCTTCTATGTTGAAGCGTTCATTTCCAGTAACAGTTTGAATTTTTAGGTTTCACTCTGTTTTCTCCTATATTGATAGATGTATTTGGAACTCTAAATCCAACACGGTTTGTGCTAGCTTCTTGAAACTTGACACAGTAAAGTAGTTTCACGTTCTATCTCTATGTTTTGTTTCCTCTTGCTGTAGCCCTAAGCAGTGACTGGCGAAAACCACTTTCATGGAGAGGGGTTGCCAAGCTTCCAAAAATTACGAATCTCCAGAAATCTCAGCAAATATTTTTTCACCCAAACTGGATGATACTTTCAGGTAATGATCAGTACACTAAGGCGACTTGGTTCCCCAAAGTTCGTTCTTCTATGTTGAAGCGTTCATTTCCAGTAACAGTTTGAATTTTTAGGTTTCACTCTGTTTTCTCCTATATTGATACATGTATTTGGAACTCTAAATCCAACACGGTTTGTGCTACCTTCTTGAAACTTGACACAGTAAAGTAGTTTCACGTTCTATCTCTATGTTTTGTTTCCTCTTGCTGTAGCCCTAAGCAGTGACTGGCGAGAAACACTTTCATGGAGAGGGGTTGCCAAGCTTCCAAAAATTACGAATCTCCAGAAATCTCAGCAAATATTTTTTCACCCAACCTGGATGATACTTTCAGGTAATGATCAGTACACGAAGGCGACTTGGTTCCCCAAATGTCGTTCTTCTATGTTGAAGCGTTCATTTCCTGTAACAGTTTGAATTTTTAGGTTTCACTCTGTTTTCTCCTATATTGATACATGTATTTGGAACTCTAAATCCAACCCGGTTTGTGCTAGCTTCTTGAAACTTGACACAGTAAAGTAGTTTCACGTTCTATCTCTATGTTTTGTTTCCTCTTGCTGTAGCCCTAAGCAGTGACTGGCGAGAACCACTTTCATGGAGAGGGGTTGCCAAGCTTCCAAAAATTACGAATCTCCAGAAATCTCAGCAAATATTTTTTCACCCAACCTGGATGATACTTTCAGGTAATGATCAGTACACGAAGGCGACTTGGTTCCCCAAATGTCGTTCTTCTATGTTGAAGCGTTCATTTCCTGTAACAGTTTGAATTTTTAGGTTTCACTCTGTTTTCTCCTATATTGATACATGTATTTGGAACTCTAAATCCAACCCGGTTTGTGCTAGCTTCTTGAAACTTGACACAGTAAAGTAGTTTCACGTTCTACCTCTATGTTTTGTTTCCTCTTGATGTAGCCCTAAGCAGTGACTGGCGAGAAACACTTTCATGGAAAGGGGTTGCCAAGCTTCGAAAAATTACGAATCTCCAGAAATCTCAGCAAATATTTTTTCACCCAAACTGGATGATACTTTCAGGTAATGATCAGTACACTAAGGCGACTTGGTTCCCCAAATGTCGTTCTTCTTTGTTGAAGCGTTCATTTCCTGTAACAGTTTGAATTTTTAGGTTTCATTCTGTTTTCTCCTATATTGATACATGTATTTGGAACTCTAAATCCAACACGGTTTGTGCTAGCTTCTTGAAACTTGACACAGTAAAGTAGTTTCACGTTCTATCTCTATGTTTTTTTTTCCTCTTGATGTAGCCCTAAGCAGTGACTGGCGAGAAACACTTTCATGGAAAGGGGTTGCCAAGCTTCCAAAAATTACGAATCTCCAGAAATCTCAGCAAATATTTTTTCACCCAAACTGGATGATACTTTCAGGTAATGATCAGTACACCAAGGCGACTTGGTTCCCCAAATTTCGTTCTTCTATGTTGAAGCGTTCATTTCCAGTAACAGTTTGAATTTTTAGGTTTCACTCTGTTTTCTCCTATATTGATAGATGTATTTGGAACTCTAAATCCAACACGGTTTGTGCTAGCTTCATGAAACTTGACAAAGTAAAGTAGTTTCACGTTCTATCTCTATATTCTGTTTCCTCTTGATGTAGCCCTAAGCAGTGACTGGTGAGAAACACTTTCATGGAAAAAGGTTGCCAAGCTTCCAAAAGTTACGAATCTCCAGAAATCTCAGCAAATATTTGTTCACCCAAACTGGATGATACTTTCAGGTAATGATCAGTACACGAAGGCGACTTGGTTCCCCAAATTTCGTTCTTCTATGTTGAAGCGTTCATTTCCAGTAACAGTTTGAATTTTTAGGTTTCACTCTGTTTTCTCCTATATTGATAGATGTAAATTGAACTCTAAATCCAACACGGTTTGTGCTAGCTTCTTGAAACTTGACACAGTAAAGCAGTTTCACGTTCTATCTCTAGGTTTTGTTTCCTCTTGATGTAGCCCTAAGCAGTGACTGGCGAGAACCACTTTCATGGAGAGGGGTTGCCAAGCTTCCAAAAATTACGAATCTCGAAAAATCTCAGCAAATATTTTTTCACCCAAACTGGATGATACTTTCAGGTAATGATCAGTACACTAAGGCGACTTGGTTCCCCAAAGTTCGTTCTTCTATGTTGAAGCGTTCATTTCCAGTAACAGTTTGAATTTTTAGGTTTCACTCTGTTTTCTCCTATATTTATACATGTATTTGGAACTCTAAATCCAACACGGCTTGTGCTAGCTTCTTGAAACTTGATACAGTTAAGTAGTTTCACGTTCTATCTCTATGTTTTGTTTCCTCTTGCTGTAGCCCTAAGCAGTGACTGGCGAGAAACACTTTCATGGAAAAAGGTTGCCAAGCTTCCAAAAGTTACGAATCTCCAGAAATCTCAGCAAATATTTTTTCACCCAAACTGGATGATACTTTCAGGTAATGATCAGAACACGAAGGCGACTTGGTTCCCCAAATGTCGTTCTTCTATGTTGAAGCGTTCATTTCCAGTAACACTTTGAATTTTTAGGTTTCACTCTGTTTTCTCCTATATTGATAGATGTATTTGGAACTCTAAATCCAACACGGTTTGTGCTAGCTTCATGAAACTTGACAAAGTAAAGTAGTTTCACGTTCTATCTCTATATTCTGTTTCCTCTTGATGTAGCCCTAAGCAGTGACTGGTGAGAAACACTTTCATGGAAAAAGGTTGCCAAGCTTCCAAAAGTTACGAATCTCCAGAAATCTCAGCAAATATTTGTTCACCCAAACTGGATGATACTTTCAGGTAATGATCAGTACACGAAGGTGACTTGGTTCCCCAAATTTCGTTCTTCTATGTTGAAGCGTTCATTTCCAGTAACAGTTTGAATTTTTAGGTTTCACTCTGTTTTCTCCTATATTGATAGATGTATTTGGAACTCTAAATCCAACACGGTTTGTGCTAGCTTCTTGAAACTTGACACAGTAAAGTAGTTTCACGTTCTATCTCTAATTTTTGTTTCCTCTTGCTGTAGCCCTAAGCAGTGACTGGCGAGAACCACTTTCATGGAGAGGGGTTGCCAAGCTTCCAAAAATTACGAATCTCCAGAAATCTCAGCAAATATTTTTTCACCCAAACTGGATGATACTTTCAGGTAATGATCAGTACACTAAGGCGACTTGGTTCCCCAAAGTTCGTTCTTCTATGTTGAAGCGTTCATTTCCAGTAACAGTTTGAATTTTTAGGTTTCACTCTGTTTTCTCCTATATTGATACATGTATTTGGAACTCTAAATCCAACACGGTTTGTGCTAGCTTCTTGAAACTTGATACAGTAAAGTAGTTTCACGTTCTATCTCTATGTTTTGTTTCCTCTTGCTGTAGCCCTAAGCAGTGACTGGCGAGAAACACTTTCATGGAAAAAGGTTGCCAAGCTTCCAAAAGTTACGAATCTCCAGAAATCTCAGCAAATATTTTTTCACCCAAACTGGATGATACTTTCAGGTAATGATCAGAACACGAAGGCGACTTGGTTCCCCAAATGTCGTTCTTCTATGTTGAAGCGTTCATTTCCAGTAACACTTTGAATTTTTAGGTTTCACTCTGTTTTCTCCTATATTGATAGATGTATTTGGAACTCTAAATCCAACACGGTTTGTGCTAGCTTCATGAAACTTGACAAAGTAAAGTAGTTTCACGTTCTATCTCTATATTCTGTTTCCTCTTGATGTAGCCCTAAGCAGTGACTGGTGAGAAACACTTTCATGGAAAAAGGTTGCCAAGCTTCCCAAAGTTACGAATCTCCAGAAATCTCAGCAAATATTTGTTCACCCAAACTGGATGATACTTTCAGGTAATGATCAGTACACGAAGGCGACTTGGTTCCCCAAATTTCGTTCTTCTATGTTGAAGCGTTCATTTCCAGTAACAGTTTGAATTTTTAGGTTTCACTCTGTTTTCTCCTATATTGATAGATGTATTTGGAACTCTAAATCCAACACGGTTTGTGCTAGCTTCTTGAAACTTGACACAGTAAAGTAGTTTCACGTTCTATCTCTATGTTTTGTTTCCTCTTGCTGTAGCCCTAAGCAGTGACTGGCGAGAACCACTTTCATGGAGAGGGGTTGCCAAGCTTCCAAAAATTACGAATCTCCAGAAATCTCAGCAAATATTTTTTCACCCAAACTGGATGATACTTTCAGGTAATGATCAGTACACTAAGGCGACTTGGTTCCCCAAATGTCGTTCTTCTATGTTGAAGCGTTCATTTCCTGTAACAGTTTCAATTTTTAGGTTTCACTCTGTTTTCTCCTATATTGATACATGTATTTGGAACTCTAAATCCAACACGGTTTGTGCTAGCTTCTTGAAACTTGACACCATAAAGTAGTTTCACGTTCTATCTCTATGTTTTGTTTCCTCTTGATGTAGCCCTAAGCAGTGACTGGCGAGAAACACTTTCATGGAAAGGGGTTGCCAAGCTTCCAAAAATTACGAATCTCCAGAAATCTCAGCAAATATTTTTTCACCCAACCTGGATGATACTTTCAGGTAATGATCAGTACACTAAGGCGACTTGGTTCCCCAAATGTCGTTCTTCTATGCTGAAGCGTTCATTTCCTGTAACAGTTTGAATTTTTAGGTTTCACTCTGTTTTCTCCTATATTGATACATGTATTTGGAACTCTAAATCCAACACGGTTTGTGCTAGCTTCTTGAAACTTGACACAGTAAAGTAGTTTCACGTTCTATCTCTAGGTTTTGTTTCCTTTTGCTGTAGCCCTAAGCAGTGACTGGCGAGAACCACTTTCATGGAGAGGGGTTGCCAAGCTTCCAAAAATTACGAATCTCCAGAAATCTCAGCAAATATTTTTTCACCCAAACTGGATGATACTTTCAGGTAATGATCAGTACACTAAGGCGACTTGGTTCCCCAAATGTCGTTCTTCTATGTTGAAGCGTTCATTTCCAGTAACAGTTTGAATTTTTAGGTTTCACTCTGTTTTCTCCTATATTGATACATGTATTTGGAACTCTAAATCCAACACGGTTTGTGCTAGCTTCTTGAAACTTGACACAGTAAAGTAGTTTCACGTTCTATCTCTATGTTTTGTTTCCTATTGCTGTAGCCCTAAGCAGTGACTGGCGAGAACCACTTTCATGGAAAGGGGTTGCCAAGCTTCCAAAAATTAGGAATCTCCAGAAATCTCAGCAAATATTTTTTCACCCAAACTGGATGATACTTTCAGGTAATGATCAGTACACTAAGGCGACTTGGTTCCCCAAAGTTCGTTCTTCTATGTTGAAGCGTTCATTTCCAGTAACAGTTTGAATTTTTAGGTTTCACTCTGTTTTCTCCTATATTGATACATGTATTTGGAACTCTAAATCCAACACGGTTTGTGCTACCTTCTTGAAACTTGATACAGTAAAGTAGTTTCACGTTCTATCTCTATGTTTTGTTTCCTCTTGCTGTAGCATTAAGCAGTGACTAGACAGAAACTCTTTCATTGAAAGGGGTTGCCAAGCATACAAAAATAACGAATCTCCAGAAATCTCAGCAAATATTTTTTCACCCAAACTGGATGATACTTTCAGGTAATGATCAGTACACTAAGCCCACTTGGTTCCCCAAGTTTCGTTCTTCTATGTTGAAGCGTTCGTTTCCAGCAAGAGTTTGAATTTTGGCATTTCACACTGTTTTCTCCTATATTGATAGATGTATTTGGAACTCTAAATCCAACACGGTTTGTGCTAGCTTCTTGAAACTTGACACAGTAAAGTAGGTTCCAGGTCTATCTTTATGTTTTGTTTCCTCTTGATGTAGCCCTAAGCAGTGACCTGCAAGAAACACTTTCATTGAAAGGGGTTGCCAAGCATACAAAAATTACGAATCTCCAGAAATCTCAGCAAACATTTTTTCAGCCAAATTGGATGATACTTTCAGGTAATGATCAGTACACTAAGCCCACTTGGTTCCCCAAATTTCGTTCTTCTATGTTGAAGCGTTCGTTTCCAGTAACACTTTGAATTTTGGCGTTTCACACTGTTTTCTCCTATATTGATACATGTATTTGGAACTCTAAATCCAACACGGTTTGTGCTAGCTTCTTGAAACTTGACACAGTAAAGTAGTTTCACGTTCTATCTCTAGGTTTTGTTTCCTCTTGATGTAGCCCTAAGCAGTGACTGGCGAGAACCACTTTCATGGAGAGGGGTTGCCAAGCTTCCAAAAATTACGAATCTCGAAAAATCTCAGCAAATATTTTTTCACCCAAACTGGATGATACTTTCAGGTAATGATCAGTACACTAAGGCGACTTGGTTCCCCAAAGTTCGTTCTTCTATGTTGAAGCGTTCATTTCCAGTAACAGTTTGAATTTTTAGGTTTCACTCTGTTTTCTCCTATATTGATACATGTATTTGGAACTCTAAATCCAACACGGTTTGTGCTAGCTTCTTGAAACTTGATACAGTAAAGTAGTTTCACGTTCTATCTCTATGTTTCGTTTCCTCTTGCTGTAGCACTAAGCAGTGACTGGCGAGAAACACTTTCATGGAAAAAGGTTGCCAAGCTTCCAAAAGTTACGAATCTCCAGAAATCTCAGCAAATATTTTTTCACCCAAACTGGATGATACTTTCAGGTAATGATCAGAACACGAAGGCGACTTGGTTCCCCAAATGTCGTTCTTCTATGTTGAAGCGTTCATTTCCAGTAACAGTTTGAATTTTTAGGTTTCACTCTGTTTTCTCCTATATTGATAGATGTATTTGGAACTCTAAATCCAACACGGTTTGTGCTAGCTTCTTGAAACTTGACACAGTAAAGTAGTTTCACGTTCTATCTCTATGTTTTGTTTCCTCTTGCTGTAGCCCTAAGCAGTGACTGGCGAGAACCACTTTCATGGAGAGGGGTTGCCAAGCTTCCAAAAATTACGAATCTCCAGAAATCTCAGCAAATATTTTTTCACCCAAACTGGATGATACTTTCAGGTAATGATCAGTACACTAAGGCGACTTGGTTCCCCAAATGTTGTTCTTCTATGTTGAAGCGTTCATTTCCTGTAACAGTTTCAATTTTTAGGTTTCACTCTGTTTTCTCCTATATTGATACATGTATTTGGAACTCTAAATCCAACACGGTTTGTGCTAGCTTCTTGAAACTTGACACCATAAAGTAGTTTCACGTTCTATCTCTATGTTTTGTTTCCTCTTGATGTAGCCCTAAGCAGTGACTGGCGAGAAACACTTTCATGGAAAGGGGTTGCCAAGCTTCCAAAAATTACGAATCTCCAGAAATCTCAGCAAATATTTTTTCACCCAACCTGGATGATACTTTCAGGTAATGATCAGTACACTAAGGCGACTTGGTTCCCCAAATTTCGTTCTTCTATGCTGAAGCGTTCATTTCCTGTAACAGTTTGAATTTTTAGGTTTCACTCTGTTTTCTCCTATATTGATACATGTATTTGGAACTCTAAATCCAACACGGTTTGTGCTAGCTTCTTGAAACTTGACACAGTAAAGTAGTTTCACGTTCTATCTCTATGTTTTGTTTCCTTTTGCTGTAGCCCTAAGCAGTGACTGGCGAGAACCACTTTCATGGAGAGGGGTTGCCAAGTTTCCAAAAATTATGAATCTCCAGAAATCTCAGCAAATATTTTTTCACCCAAACTGGATGATACTTTCAGGTAATGATCAGTACACTAAGGCGACTTGGTTCCCCAAATGTCGTTCTTCTATGTTGAAGCGTTCATTTCCAGTAACAGTTTGAATTTTTAGGTTTCACTCTGTTTTCTCCTATATTGATACATGTATTTGGAACTCTAAATCCAACACGGTTTGTGCTAGCTTCTTGAAACTTGACACAGTAAAGTAGTTTCACGTTCTATCTCTATGTTTTGTTTCCTCTTGCTGTAGCCCTAAGCAGTGACTGGCGAGAACCACTTTCATGGAAAGGGGTTGCCAAGCTTCCAAAAATTAGGAATCTCCAGAAATCTCAGCAAATATTTTTTCACCCAAACTGGATGATACTTTCAGGTAATGATCAGTACACTAAGGCGACTTGGTTCCCCAAAGTTCGTTCTTCTATGTTGAAGCGTTCATTTCCAGTAACAGTTTGAATTTTTAGGTTTCACTCTGTTTTCTCCTATATTGATACATGTATTTGGAACTCTAAATCCAACACGGTTTGTGCTACCATCTTGAAACTTGACACAGTAAAGTAGTTTCACGTTCTATCTCTATGTTTTGTTTCCTCTTGCTGTAGCCCTAAGCAGTGACTGGCGAGAACCACTTTCATGGAGAGGGGTTGCCAAGCTTCCAAAAATTACGAATCTCCAGAAATCTCAGCAAATATTTTTTCACCCAACCTGGATGATACTTTCAGGTAATGATCAGTACACGAAGGCGACTTGGTTCCCCAAAGTTCGTTCTTCTATGTTGAAGCGTTCATTTCCAGTAACAGTTTGAATTTTTAGGTTTCACTCTGTTTTCTCCTATATTGATACATGTATTTGGAACTCTAAATCCAACACGGTTTGTGCTACCTTCTTGAAACTTGACACAGTAAAGTAGTTTCACGTTCTATCTCTATGTTTTGTTTCCTCTTGCTGTAGCCCTAAGCAGTGACTGGCGAGAAACACTTTCATGGAGAGGGGTTGCCAAGCTTCCAAAAATTACGAATCTCCAGAAATCTCAGCAAATATTTTTTCACCCAACCTGGATGATACTTTCAGGTAATGATCAGTACACGAAGGCGACTTGGTTCCCCAAATGTCGTTCTTCTATGTTGAAGCGTTCATTTCCTGTAACAGTTTGAATTTTTAGGTTTCACTCTGTTTTCTCCTATATTGATACATGTATTTGGAACTCTAAATCCAACCCGGTTTGTGCTAGCTTCTTGAAACTTGACACAGTAAAGTAGTTTCACGTTCTATCTCTATGTTTTGTTTCCTCTTGCTGTAGCCCTAAGCAGTGACTGGCGAGAACCACTTTCATGGAGAGGGGTTGCCAAGCTTCCAAAAATTACGAATCTCCAGAAATCTCAGCAAATATTTTTTCACCCAACCTGGATGATACTTTCAGGTAATGATCAGTACACGAAGGCGACTTGGTTCCCCAAATGTCGTTCTTCTATGTTGAAGCGTTCATTTCCTGTAACAGTTTGAATTTTTAGGTTTCACTCTGTTTTCTCCTATATTGATACATGTATTTGGAACTCTAAATCCAACCCGGTTTGTGCTAGCTTCTTGAAACTTGACACAGTAAAGTAGTTTCACGTTCTACCTCTATGTTTTGTTTCCTCTTGATGTAGCCCTAAGCAGTGACTGGCGAGAAACACTTTCATGGAAAGGGGTTGCCAAGCTTCGAAAAATTACGAATCTCCAGAAATCTCAGCAAATATTTTTTCACCCAAACTGGATGATACTTTCAGGTAATGATCAGTACACTAAGGCGACTTGGTTCCCCAAATGTCGTTCTTCTTTGTTGAAGCGTTCATTTCCTGTAACAGTTTGAATTTTTAGGTTTCATTCTGTTTTCTCCTATATTGATACATGTATTTGGAACTCTAAATCCAACACGGTTTGTGCTAGCTTCTTGAAACTTGACACAGTAAAGTAGTTTCACGTTCTATCTCTATGTTTTTTTTTCCTCTTGATGTAGCCCTAAGCAGTGACTGGCGAGAAACACTTTCATGGAAAGGGGTTGCCAAGCTTCCAAAAATTACGAATCTCCAGAAATCTCAGCAAATATTTTTTCACCCAAACTGGATGATACTTTCAGGTAATGATCAGTACACCAAGGCGACTTGGTTCCCCAAATTTCGTTCTTCTATGTTGAAGCGTTCATTTCCAGTAACAGTTTGAATTTTTAGGTTTCACTCTGTTTTCTCCTATATTGATACATGTATTTGGAACTCTAAATCCAACACGGTTTGTGCTAGCTTCATGAAACTTGACAAAGTAAAGTAGTTTCACGTTCTATCTCTATATTCTGTTTCCTCTTGATGTAGCCCTAAGCAGTGACTGGTGAGAAACACTTTCATGGAAAAAGGTTGCCAAGCTTCCAAAAGTTACGAATCTCCAGAAATCTCAGCAAATATTTGTTCACCCAAACTGGATGATACTTTCAGGTAATGATCAGTACACGAAGGCGACTTGGTTCCCCAAATTTCGTTCTTCTATGTTGAAGCGTTCATTTCCAGTAACAGTTTGAATTTTTAGGTTTCACTCTGTTTTCTCCTATATTGATAGATGTATTTGGAACTCTAAATCCAACACGGTTTGTGCTAGCTTCTTGAAACTTGACACAGTGAGGCAGTTTCACGTTCTATCTCTAGGTTTTGTTTCCTCTTGATGTAGCCCTAAGCAGTGACTGGCGAGAACCACTTTCATGGAGAGGGGTTGCCAAGCTTCCAAAAATTACGAATCTCGAAAAATCTCAGCAAATATTTTTTCACCCAAACTGGATGATACTTTCAGGTAATGATCAGTACACTAAGGCGACTTGGTTCCCCAAAGTTCGTTCTTCTATGTTGAAGCGTTCATTTCCAGTAACAGTTTGAATTTTTAGGTTTCACTCTGTTTTCTCCTATATTTATACATGTATTTGGAACTCTAAATCCAACACGGCTTGTGCTAGCTTCTTGAAACTTGATACAGTTAAGTAGTTTCACGTTCTATCTCTATGTTTTGTTTCCTCTTGCTGTAGCCCTAAGCAGTGACTGGCGAGAAACACTTTCATGGAAAAAGGTTGCCAAGCTTCCAAAAGTTACGAATCTCCAGAAATCTCAGCAAATATTTTTTCACCCAAACTGGATGATACTTTCAGGTAATGATCAGAACACGAAGGCGACTTGGTTCCCCAAATGTCGTTCTTCTATGTTGAAGCGTTCATTTCCAGTAACACTTTGAATTTTTAGGTTTCACTCTGTTTTCTCCTATATTGATAGATGTATTTGGAACTCTAAATCCAACACGGTTTGTGCTAGCTTCATGAAACTTGACAAAGTAAAGTAGTTTCACGTTCTATCTCTATATTCTGTTTCCTCTTGATGTAGCCCTAAGCAGTGACTGGTGAGAAACACTTTCATGGAAAAAGGTTGCCAAGCTTCCAAAAGTTACGAATCTCCAGAAATCTCAGCAAATATTTGTTCACCCAAACTGGATGATACTTTCAGGTAATGATCAGTACACGAAGGTGACTTGGTTCCCCAAATTTCGTTCTTCTATGTTGAAGCGTTCATTTCCAGTAACAGTTTGAATTTTTAGGTTTCACTCTGTTTTCTCCTATATTGATAGATGTATTTGGAACTCTAAATCCAACACGGTTTGTGCTAGCTTCTTGAAACTTGACACAGTAAAGTAGTTTCACGTTCTATCTCTAATTTTTGTTTCCTCTTGCTGTAGCCCTAAGCAGTGACTGGCGAGAACCACTTTCATGGAGAGGGGTTGCCAAGCTTCCAAAAATTACGAATCTCCAGAAATCTCAGCAAATATTTTTTCACCCAAACTGGATGATACTTTCAGGTAATGATCAGTACACTAAGGCGACTTGGTTCCCCAAAGTTCGTTCTTCTATGTTGAAGCGTTCATTTCCAGTAACAGTTTGAATTTTTAGGTTTCACTCTGTTTTCTCCTATATTGATACATGTATTTGGAACTCTAAATCCAACACGGTTTGTGCTAGCTTCTTGAAACTTGATACAGTAAAGTAGTTTCACGTTCTATCTCTATGTTTTGTTTCCTCTTGCTGTAGCCCTAAGCAGTGACTGGCGAGAAACACTTTCATGGAAAAAGGTTGCCAAGCTTCCAAAAGTTACGAATCTCCAGAAATCTCAGCAAATATTTTTTCACCCAAACTGGATGATACTTTCAGGTAATGATCAGAACACGAAGGCGACTTGGTTCCCCAAATGTCGTTCTTCTATGTTGAAGCGTTCATTTCCAGTAACACTTTGAATTTTTAGGTTTCACTCTGTTTTCTCCTATATTGATAGATGTATTTGGAACTCTAAATCCAACACGGTTTGTGCTAGCTTCATGAAACTTGACAAAGTAAAGTAGTTTCACGTTCTATCTCTATATTCTGTTTCCTCTTGATGTAGCCCTAAGCAGTGACTGGTGAGAAACACTTTCATGGAAAAAGGTTGCCAAGCTTCCCAAAGTTACGAATCTCCAGAAATCTCAGCAAATATTTGTTCACCCAAACTGGATGATACTTTCAGGTAATGATCAGTACACGAAGGCGACTTGGTTCCCCAAATTTCGTTCTTCTATGTTGAAGCGTTCATTTCCAGTAACAGTTTGAATTTTTAGGTTTCACTCTGTTTTCTCCTATATTGATAGATGTATTTGGAACTCTAAATCCAACACGGTTTGTGCTAGCTTCTTGAAACTTGACACAGTAAAGTAGTTTCACGTTCTATCTCTATGTTTTGTTTCCTCTTGCTGTAGCCCTAAGCAGTGACTGGCGAGAACCACTTTCATGGAGAGGGGTTGCCAAGCTTCCAAAAATTACGAATCTCCAGAAATCTCAGCAAATATTTTTTCACCCAAACTGGATGATACTTTCAGGTAATGATCAGTACACTACGGCGACTTGGTTCCCCAAATGTCGTTCTTCTATGTTGCAGCGTTCATTTCCTGTAACAGTTTCAATTTTTAGGTTTCACTCTGTTTTCTCCTATATTGATACATGTATTTGGAACTCTAAATCCAACACGGTTTGTTCTAGCTTCTTGAAACTTGACACCATAAAGTAGTTTCACGTTCTATCTCTATGTTTTGTTTCCTCTTGATGTAGCCCTAAGCAGTGACTGGCGAGAAACACTTTCATGGAAAGGGGTTGCCAAGCTTCCAAAAATTACGAATCTCCAGAAATCTCAGCAAATATTTTTTCACCCAACCTGGATGATACTTTCAGGTAATGATCAGTACACTAAGGCGACTTGGTTCCCCAAATGTCGTTCTTCTATGCTGAAGCGTTCATTTCCTGTAACAGTTTGAATTTTTAGGTTTCACTCTGTTTTCTCCTATATTGATACATGTATTTGGAACTCTAAATCCAACACGGTTTGTGCTAGCTTCTTGAAACTTGACACAGTAAAGTAGTTTCACGTTCTATCTCTAGGTTTTGTTTCCTTTTGCTGTAGCCCTAAGCAGTGACTGGCGAGAACCACTTTCATGGAGAGGGGTTGCCAAGCTTCCAAAAATTACGAATCTCCAGAAATCTCAGCAAATATTTTTTCACCCAAACTGGATGATACTTTCAGGTAATGATCAGTACACTAAGGCGACTTGGTTCCCCAAATGTCATTCTTCTATGTTGAAGCGTTCATTTCCAGTAACAGTTTGAATTTTTAGGTTTCACTCTGTTTTCTCCTATATTGATACATGTATTTGGAACTCTAAATCCAACACGGTTTGTGCTAGCTTCTTGAAACTTGACACAGTAAAGTAGTTTCACGTTCTATCTCTATGTTTTGTTTCCTATTGCTGTAGCCCTAAGCAGTGACTGGCGAGAACCACTTTCATGGAAAGGGGTTGCCAAGCTTCCAAAAATTAGGAATCTCCAGAAATCTCAGCAAATATTTTTTCACCCAAACTGGATGATACTTTCAGGTAATGATCAGTACACTAAGGCGACTTGGTTCCCCAAAGTTCGTTCTTCTATGTTGAAGCGTTCATTTCCAGTAACAGTTTGAATTTTTAGGTTTCACTCTGTTTTCTCCTATATTGATACATGTATTTGGAACTCTAAATCCAACACGGTTTGTGCTACCTTCTTGAAACTTGATACAGTAAAGTAGTTTCACGTTCTATCTCTATGTTTTGTTTCCTCTTGCTGTAGCATTAAGCAGTGACTAGACAGAAACTCTTTCATTGAAAGGGGTTGCCAAGCATACAAAAATAACGAATCTCCAGAAATCTCAGCAAATATTTTTTCACCCAAACTGGATGATACTTTCAGGTAATGATCAGTACACTAAGCCCACTTGGTTCCCCAAGTTTCGTTCTTCTATGTTGAAGCGTTCGTTTCCAGCAAGAGTTTGAATTTTGGCATTTCACACTGTTTTCTCCTATATTGATAGATGTATTTGGAACTCTAAATCCAACACGGTTTGTGCTAGCTTCTTGAAACTTGACACAGTAAAGTAGGTTCCAGGTCTATCTTTATGTTTTGTTTCCTCTTGATGTAGCCCTAAGCAGTGACCTGCAAGAAACACTTTCATTGAAAGGGGTTGCCAAGCATACAAAAATTACGAATCTCCAGAAATCTCAGCAAACATTTTTTCAGCCAAATTGGATGATACTTTCAGGTAATGATCAGTACACTAAGCCCACTTGGTTCCCCAAATTTCGTTCTTCTATGTTGAAGCGTTCGTTTCCAGTAACACTTTGAATTTTGGCGTTTCACACTGTTTTCTCCTATATTGATACATGTATTTGGAACTCTAAATCCAACACGGTTTGTGCTAGCTTCTTGAAACTTGACACAGTAAAGTAGTTTCACGTTCTATCTCTAGGTTTTGTTTCCTCTTGATGTAGCCCTAAGCAGTGACTGGCGAGAACCACTTTCATGGAGAGGGGTTGCCAAGCTTCCAAAAATTACGAATCTCGAAAAATCTCAGCAAATATTTTTTCACCCAAACTGGATGATACTTTCAGGTAATGATCAGTACACTAAGGCGACTTGGTTCCCCAAAGTTCGTTCTTCTATGTTGAAGCGTTCATTTCCAGTAACAGTTTGAATTTTTAGGTTTCACTCTGTTTTCTCCTATATTGATACATGTATTTGGAACTCTAAATCCAACACGGTTTGTGCTAGCTTCTTGAAACTTGATACAGTAAAGTAGTTTCACGTTCTATCTCTATGTTTCGTTTCCTCTTGCTGTAGCACTAAGCAGTGACTGGCGAGAAACACTTTCACGGAAAAAGGTTGCCAAGCTTCCAAAAGTTACGAATCTCCAGAAATCTCAGCAAATATTTTTTCACCCAAACTGGATGATACTTTCAGGTAATGATCAGAACACGAAGGCGACTTGGTTCCCCAAATGTCGTTCTTCTATGTTGAAGCGTTCATTTCCAGTAACACTTTGAATTTTTAGGTTTCACTCTGTTTTCTCCTATATTGATAGATGTATTTGGAACTCTAAATCCAACACGGTTTGTGCTAGCTTCATGAAACTTGACAAAGTAAAGTAGTTTCATGTTCTATCTCTATATTCTGTTTCCTCTTGATGTAGCCCTAAGCAGTGACTGGTGAGAAACACTTTCATGGAAAAAGGTTGCCAAGCTTCCAAAAGTTACGAAACTCCAGAAATCTCAGCAAATATTTGTTCACCCAAACTGGATGATACTTTCAGGTAATGATCAGTACACGAAGGCGACTTGGTTCCCCAAATTTCGTTCTTCTATGTTGAAGCGTTCATTTCCAGTAACAGTTTGAATTTTTAGGTTTCACTCTGTTTTCTCCTATATTGATAGATGTATTTGGAACTCTAAATCCAACACGGTTTGTGCTAGCTTCTTGAAACTTGACACAGTAAAGTAGTTTCACGTTCTATCTCTATGTTTTGTTTCCTCTTGCTGTAGCCCTAAGCAGTGACTGGCGAGAACCACTTTCATGGAGAGGGGTTGCCAAGCTTCCAAAAATTACGAATCTCCAGAAATCTCAGCAAATATTTTTTCACCCAAACTGGATGATACTTTCAGGTAATGATCAGTACACTAAGGCGACTTGGTTCCCCAAATGTTGTTCTTCTATGTTGAAGCGTTCATTTCCTGTAACAGTTTCAATTTTTAGGTTTCACTCTGTTTTCTCCTATATTGATACATGTATTTGGAACTCTAAATCCAACACGGTTTGTGCTAGCTTCTTGAAACTTGACACCATAAAGTAGTTTCACGTTCTATCTCTATGTTTTGTTTCCTCTTGATGTAGCCCTAAGCAGTGACTGGCGAGAAACACTTTCATGGAAAGGGGTTGCCAAGCTTCCAAAAATTACGAATCTCCAGAAATCTCAGCAAATATTTTTTCACCCAACCTGGATGATACTTTCAGGTAATGATCAGTACACTAAGGCGACTTGGTTCCCCAAATTTCGTTCTTCTATGCTGAAGCGTTCATTTCCTGTAACAGTTTGAATTTTTAGGTTTCACTCTGTTTTCTCCTATATTGATACATGTATTTGGAACTCTAAATCCAACACGGTTTGTGCTAGCTTCTTGAAACTTGACACAGTAAAGTAGTTTCACGTTCTATCTCTATGTTTTGTTTCCTTTTGCTGTAGCCCTAAGCAGTGACTGGCGAGAACCACTTTCATGGAGAGGGGTTGCCAAGTTTCCAAAAATTATGAATCTCCAGAAATCTCAGCAAATATTTTTTCACCCAAACTGGATGATACTTTCAGGTAATGATCAGTACACTAAGGCGACTTGGTTCCCCAAATGTCGTTCTTCTATGTTGAAGCGTTCATTTCCAGTAACAGTTTGAATTTTTAGGTTTCACTCTGTTTTCTCCTATATTGATACATGTATTTGGAACTCTAAATCCAACACGGTTTGTGCTAGCTTCTTGAAACTTGACACAGTAAAGTAGTTTCACGTTCTATCTCTATGTTTTGTTTCCTCTTGCTGTAGCCCTAAGCAGTGACTGGCGAGAACCACTTTCATGGAAAGGGGTTGCCAAGCTTCCAAAAATTAGGAATCTCCAGAAATCTCAGCAAATATTTTTTCACCCAAACTGGATGATACTTTCAGGTAATGATCAGTACACTAAGGCGACTTGGTTCCCCAAAGTTCGTTCTTCTATGTTGAAGCGTTCATTTCCAGTAACAGTTTAAATTTTTAGGTTTCACTCTGTTTTCTCCTATATTGATACATGTATTTGGAACTCTAAATCCAACACGGTTTGTGCTACCATCTTGAAACTTGACACAGTAAAGTAGTTTCACGTTCTATCTCTATGTTTTGTTTCCTCTTGCTGTAGCCCTAAGCAGTGACTGGCGAGAACCACTTTCATGGAGAGGGGTTGCCAAGCTTCCAAAAATTACGAATCTCCAGAAATCTCAGCAAATATTTTTTCACCCAACCTGGATGATACTTTCAGGTAATGATCAGTACACGAAGGCGACTTGGTTCCCCAAAGTTCGTTCTTCTATGTTGAAGCGTTCATTTCCAGTAACAGTTTGAATTTTTAGGTTTCACTCTGTTTTCTCCTATATTGATACATGTATTTGGAACTCTAAATCCAACACGGTTTGTGCTAGCTTCTTGAAACTTGATACAGTAAAGTAGTTTCACGTTCTATCTCTATGTTTTGTTTCCTCTTGCTGTAGCCCTAAGCAGTGACTGGCGAGAACCACTTTCATGGAGAGGGGTTGCCAAGCTTCCAAAAATTACGAATCTCCAGAAATCTCAGCAAATATTTTTTCACCCAAACTGGATGATACTTTCAGGTAATGATCAGTACACGAAGGCAACTTGGTTCCCCAAATGTCGTTCTTCTATGTTGAAGCGTTCATTTCCAGTAACACTTTGAATTTTTAGGTTTCACTCTGTTTTCTTCTATATTGATAGATGTATTTGGAACTCTAAATCCAACACGGTTTGTGCTAGCTTCTTGAAACTTGACAAAGTAAAGTAGTTTCACGTTCTATCTCTATATTCTGTTTCCTCTTGATGTAGCCCTAAGCAGTGACTGGTGAGAAACACTTTCATGGAAAAAGGTTGCCAAGCTTCCAAAAGTTACGAATCTCCAGAAATCTCAGCAAATATTTGTTCACCCAAACTGGATGATACTTTCAGGTAATGATCAGTACACGAAGGCGACTTGGTTCCCCAAATTTCGTTCTTCTATGTTGAAGCGTTCATTTCCAGTAACAGTTTGAATTTTTAGGTTTCACTCTGTTTTCTCCTATATTGATAGATGTATTTGGAACTCTAAATCCAACACGGTTTGTGCTAGCTTCTTGAAACTTGACACAGTAAAGTAGTTTCACGTTCTATCTCAAGGTTTTGTTTCCTCTTGATGTAGCCCTAAGCAGTGACTGGCGAGAACCACTTTCATGGAGAGGGGTTGCCAAGCTTCCAAAAATTACGAATCTCGAAAAATCTCAGCAAATATTTTTTCACCCAAACTGGATGATACTTTCAGGTAATGATCAGTACACTAAGGCGACTTGGTTCCCCAAAGTTCGTTCTTCTATGTTGAAGCGTTCATTTCCAGTAACAGTTTGAATTTTTAGGTTTCACTCTGTTTTCTCCTATATTGATACATGTATTTGGAACTCTAAATCCAACACGGTTTGTGCTAGCTTCTTGAAACTTGATACAGTAAAGTAGTTTCACGTTCTATCTCTATGTTTTGTTTCCTCTTGCTGTAGCCCTAAGCAGTGACTGGCGAGAAACACTTTCATGGAGAGGGGTTGCCAAGCTTCCAAAAATTACGAATCTCGAAAAATCTCAGCAAATATTTTTTCACCCAAACTGGATGATACTTTCAGGTAATGATCAGTACACGAAGGCGACTTGGTTCCCCAAATTTCGTTCTTCTATGTTGAAGCGTTCATTTCCAGTAACAGTTTGAATTTTTAGGTTTCACTCTGTTTTCTCCTATTTTGATACATGTATTTGGAACTCTAAATCCAACACGGTTTGTGCTAGCTTCTTGAAACTTGACACAGTAAAGTAGTTTCACGTTCTATCTCAAGGTTTTGTTTCCTCTTGATGTAGCCCTAAGCAGTGACTGGCGAGAACCACTTTCATGGAGAGGGGTTGCCAAGCTTCCAAAAATTACGAATCTCGAAAAATCTCAGCAAATATTTTTTCACCCAAACTGGATGATACTTTCAGGTAATGATCAGTACACTAAGGCGACTTGGTTCCCCAAAGTTCGTTCTTCTATGTTGAAGCGTTCATTTCCAGTAACAGTTTGAATTTTTAGGTTTCACTCTGTTTTCTCCTATATTGATAGATGTATTTGGAACTCTAAATCCAACACGGTTTGTGCTAGCTTCATGAAACTTGACAAAGTAAAGCAGTTTCACGTTCTATCTCTATATTCTGTTTCCTCTTGATGTAGCCCTAAGCAGTGACTGGTGAGAAACACTTTCATGGAAAAAGGTTGCCAAGCTTCCAAAAGTTACGAATCTCCAGAAATCTCAGCAAATATTTGTTCACCCAAACTGGATGATACTTTCAGGTAATGATCAGTACACGAAGGCGACTTGGTTCCCCAAATTTCGTTCTTCTATGTTGAAGCGTTCATTTCCAGTAACAGTTTGAATTTTTAGGTTTCACTCTGTTTTCTCCTATATTGATAGATGTATTTGGAACTCTAAATCCAACACGGTTTGTGCTAGCTTCTTGAAACTTGACACAGTAAAGTAGTTTCACGTTCTATCTCTATGTTTTGTTTCCTCTTGCTGTAGCCCTAAGCAGTGACTGGCGAGAACCACTTTCATGGAGAGGGGTTGCCAAGCTTCCAAAAATTACGAATCTCCAGAAATCTCAGCAAATATTTTTTCACCCAAACTGGATGATACTTTCAGGTAATGATCAGTACACTAAGGCGACTTGGTTCCCCAAATGTCGTTCTTCTATGTTGAAGCGTTCATTTCCTGTAACAGTTTCAATTTTTAGGTTTCACTCTGTTTTCTCCTATATTGATACATGTATTTGGAACTCTAAATCCAACACGGTTTGTGCTAGCTTCTTGAACCTTGACACCATAAAGTAGTTTCACGTTCTATCTCTATGTTTTGTTTCCTCTTGATGTAGCCCTAAGCAGTGACTGGCGAGAAACACTTTCATGGAAAGGGGTTGCCAAGCTTCCAAAAATTACGAATCTCCAGAAATCTCAGCAAATATTTTTTCACCCAAACTGGATGATACTTTCAGGTAATGATCAGTACACTAAGGCGACTTGGTTCCCCAAATGTCGTTCTTCTATGCTGAAGCGTTCATTTCCTGTAACAGTTTGAATTTTTAGGTTTCACTCTGTTTTCTCCTATATTGATACATGTATTTGGAACTCTAAATCCAACACGGTTTGTGCTAGCTTCTTGAAACTTGACACAGTAAAGTAGTTTCACGTTCTATCTCTATGTTTTGTTTCCTTTTGCTGTAGCCCTAAGCAGTGACTGGCGAGAACCACTTTCATGGAGAGGGGTTGCCAAGCTTCCAAAAATTATGAATCTCCAGAAATCTCAGCAAATATTTTTTCACCCAAACTGGATGATACTTTCAGGTAATGATCAGTACACTAAGGCGACTTGGTTCCCCAAATGTCGTTCTTCTATGTTGAAGCGTTCATTTCCAGTAACAGTTTGAATTTTTAGGTTTCACTCTGTTTTCTCCTATATTGATACATGTATTTGGAACTCTAAATCCAACACGGTTTGTGCTAGCTTCTTGAAACTTGACACAGTAAAGTAGTTTCACGTTCTATCTCTATGTTTTGTTTCCTCTTGCTGTAGCCCTAAGCAGTGACTGGCGAGAACCACTTTCATGGAAAGGGGTTGCCAAGCTTCCAAAAATTAGGAATCTCCAGAAATCTCAGCAAATATTTTTTCACCCAAACTGGATGATACTTTCAGGTAATGATCAGTACACTAAGGCGACTTGGTTCCCCAAAGTTCGTTCTTCTATGTTGAAGCGTTCATTTCCAGTAACAGTTTGAATTTTTAGGTTTCACTCTGTTTTCTCCTATATTGATACATGTATTTGGAACTCTAAATCCAACACGGTTTGTGCTAGCTTCTTGAAACTTGACACCATAAAGTAGTTTCACGTTCTATCTCTATGTTTTTTTTCCTCTTGCTGTAGCCCTAAGCAGTGACTGGCGAGAACCACTTTCATGGAAAGGGGTTGCCAAGCTTCCAAAAATTAGGAATCTCCAGAAATCTCAGCAAATATTTTTTCACCCAAACTGGATGATACTTTCAGGTAATGATCAGTACACTAAGGCGACTCGGTTCCCCAAAGTTCGTTCTTCTATGTTGAAGCGTTCATTTCCAGTAACAGTTTGAATTTTTAGGTTTCACTCTGTTTTCTCCTATATTGATACATGTATTTGGAACTCTAAATCCAACACGGTTTGTGCTACCTTCTTGAAACTTGACACAGTAAAGTAGTTTCACGTTCTATCTCTATGTTTTGTTTCCTCTTGCTGTAGCCCTAAGCAGTGACTGGCGAGAACCACTTTCATGGAGAGGGGTTGCCAAGCTTCCAAAAATTACGAATCTCCAGAAATCTCAGCAAATATTTTTTCACCCAACCTGGATGATACTTTCAGGTAATGATCAGTACACGAAGGCGACTTGGTTCCCCAAATGTCGTTCTTCTATGTTGAAGCGTTCATTTCCAGTAACAGTTTGAATTTTTAGGTTTCACTCTGTTTTCTCCTATATTGATACATGTATTTGGAACTCTAAATCCAACCCGGTTTGTGCTAGCTTCTTGAAACTTGACACAGTAAAGTAGTTTCACATTCTATCACTATGTTTTGTTTCCTCTTGCTGTAGCCCTAAGCAGTGACTGGCGAGAACCACTTTCATGGAGAGGGGTTGCCAAGCTTCCAAAAATTACGAATCTCCAGAAATCTCAGCAAATATTTTTTCACCCAACCTGGATGATACTTTCAGGTAATGATCAGTACACGAAGGCGACTTGGTTCCCCAAATGTCGTTCTTCTATGTTGAAGCGTTCATTTCCTGTAACAGTTTGAATTTTTAGGTTTCACTCTGTTTTCTCCTATATTGATACATGTATTTGGAACTCTAAATCCAACCCGGTTTGTGCTAGCTTCTTGAAACTTGACACAGTAAAGTAGTTTCACGTTCTACCTCTATGTTTTGTTTCCTCTTGATGTAGCCCTAAGCAGTGACTGGCGAGAAACACTTTCATGGAAAGGGGTTGCCAAGCTTCGAAAAATTACGAATCTCCAGAAATCTCAGCAAATATTTTTTCACCCAAACTGGATGATACTTTCAGGTAATGATCAGTACACTAAGGCGACTTGGTTCCCCAAATGTCGTTCTTCTTTGTTGAAGCGTTCATTTCCTGTAACAGTTTGAATTTTTAGGTTTCACTCTGTTTTCTCCTATATTGATACATGTATTTGGAACTCTAAATCCAACACGGTTTGTGCTAGCTTCTTGAAACTTGACACAGTAAAGTAGTTTCACGTTCTATCTCTATGTTTTTTTTCCTCTTGCTGTAGCCCTAAGCAGTGACTGGCGAGAACCACTTTCATGGAAAGGGGTTGCCAAGCTTCCAAAAATTAGGAATCTCCAGAAATCTCAGCAAATATTTTTTCACCCAAACTGGATGATACTTTCAGGTAATGATCAGTACACTAAGGCGACTTGGTTCCCCAAAGTTCGTTCTTCTATGTTGAAGCGTTCATTTCCAGTAACAGTTTGAATTTTTAGGTTTCACTCTGTTTTCTCCTATATTGATACATGTATTTGGAACTCTAAATCCAACACGGTTTGTGCTAGCTTCTTGAAACTTGATACAGTAAAGTAGTTTCACGTTCTATCTCTATGTTTTGTTTCCTCTTGCTGTAGCCCTAAGCAGTGACTGGCGAGAACCACTTTCATGGAGAGGGGTTGCCAAGCTTCCAAAAATTACGAATCTCCAGAAATCTCAGCAAATATTTTTTCACCCAAACTGGATGATACTTTCAGGTAATGATCAGTACACGAAGGCGACTTGGTTCCCCAAATGTCGTTCTTCTATGTTGAAGCGTTCATTTCCAGTAACACTTTGAATTTTTAGGTTTCACTCTGTTTTCTCCTATATTGATAGATGTATTTGGAACTCTAAATCCAACACGGTTTGTGCTAGCTTCATGAAACTTGACAAAGTAAAGTAGTTTCACGTTCTATCTCTATATTCTGTTTCCTCTTGATGTAGCCCTAAGCAGTGACTGGTGAGAAACACTTTCATGGAAAAAGGTTGCCAAGCTTCCAAAAGTTACGAATCTCCAGAAATCTCAGCAAATATTTGTTCACCCAAACTGGATGATACTTTCAGGTAATGATCAGTACACGAAGGCGACTTGGTTCCCCAAATTTCGTTCTTCTATGTTGAAGCGTTCATTTCCAGTAACAGTTTGAATTTTTAGGTTTCACTCTGTTTTCTCCTATATTGATACATGTATTTGGAACTCTAAATCCAACACGGTTTGTGCTAGCTTCTTGAAACTTGACACAGTAAAGTAGTTTCACGTTCTATCTCTATGTTTTGTTTCCTCTTGCTGTAGCCCTAAGCAGTGACTGGCGAGAACCACTTTCATGGAAAGGGGTTGCCAAGCTTCCAAAAATTAGGAATCTCCAGAAATCTCAGCAAATATTTTTTCACCCAAACTGGATGATACTTTCAGGTAATGATCAGTACACTAAGGCGACTTGGTTCCCCAAAGTTCGTTCTTCTATGTTGAAGCGTTCATTTCCAGTAACAGTTTGAATTTTTAGGTTTCACTCTGTTTTCTCCTATATTGATACATGTATTTGGAACTCTAAATCCAACACGGTTTGTGCTAGCTTCTTGAAACTTGACACCATAAAGTAGTTTCACGTTCTATCTCTATGTTTTGTTTCCTCTTGCTGTAGCCCTAAGCAGTGACTGGCGAGAACCACTTTCATGGAAAGGGGTTGCCAAGCTTCCTAAAATTAGGAATCTCCAGAAATCTCAGCAAATATTTTTTCACCCAAACTGGATGATACTTTCAGGTAATGATCAGTACACTAAGGCGACTTGGTTCCCCAAAGTTCTTTCTTCTATGTTGAAGCGTTCATTTCCAGTAACAGTTTGAATTTTTAGGTTTCACTCTGTTTTCTCCTATATTGATACATGTATTTGGAACTCTAAATCCAACCCGGTTTGTGCTAGCTTCTTGAAACTTGACACAGTAAAGTAGTTTCACGTTCTATCTCTATGTTTTGTTTCCTCTTGCTGTAGCCCTAAGCAGTGACTGGCGAGAACCACTTTCATGGAGAGGGGTTGCCAAGCTTCCAAAAATTACGAATCTCCAGAAATCTCAGCAAATATTTTTTCACCCAACCTGGATGATACTTTCAGGTAATGATCAGTACACGAAGGTGACTTGGTTCCCCAAATGTCGTTCTTCTATGTTGAAGCGTTCATTTCCTGTAACAGTTTGAATTTTTAGGTTTCACTCTGTTTTCTCCTATATTGATACATGTATTTGGAACTCTAAATCCAACCCGGTTTGTGCTAGCTTCTTGAAACTTGACACAGTAAAGTAGTTTCACATTCTATCTCTATGTTTTGTTTCCTCTTGCTGTAGCCCTAAGCAGTGACTGGCGAGAACCACTTTCATGGAGAGGGGTTGCCAAGCTTCCAAAAATTACGAATCTCCAGAAATCTCAGCAAATATTTTTTCACCCAACCTGGATGATACTTTCAGGTAATGATCAGTACACGAAGGCGACTTGGTTCCCCAAATGTCGTTCTTCTATGTTGAAGCGTTCATTTCCTGTAACAGTTTGAATTTTTAGGTTTCACTCTGTTTTCTCCTATATTGATACATGTATTTGGAACTCTAAATCCAACCCGGTTTGTGCTAGCTTCTTGAAACTTGACACAGTAAAGTAGTTTCACGTTCTACCTCTATGTTTTGTTTCCTCTTGATGTAGCCCTAAGCAGTGACTGGCAAGAAACACTTTCATGGAAAGGGGTTGCCAAGCTTCGAAAAATTACGAATCTCCAGAAATCTCAGCAAATATTTTTTCACCCAAAC
Source organism: Spermophilus citellus (assembly GCF_964194105.1). Taxonomy (NCBI): domain Eukaryota; kingdom Metazoa; phylum Chordata; class Mammalia; order Rodentia; family Sciuridae; genus Spermophilus; species Spermophilus citellus. The sequence continues at coordinate 13,179,460 of NC_138197.1, read as the reverse complement.
TGGATGATACTTTCAGGTAATGATCAGTACACTAAGGCGACTTGGTTCCCCAAATGTCGTTCTTCTTTGTTGAAGCGTTCATTTCCTGTAACAGTTTGAATTTTTAGGTTTCACTCTGTTTTCTCCTATATTGATAGATGTATTTGGAACTCTAAATCCAACACGGTTTGTGCTAGCTTCTTGAAACTTGACACAGTAAAGTAGTTTCACGTTCTATCTCTATGTTTTGTTTCCTCTTGCTGTAGCCCTAAGCAGTGACTGGCGAGAACCACTTTCATGGAAAGGGGTTGCCAAGCTTCCAAAAATTAGGACTCTCCAGAAATCTCAGCAAATATTTTTTCACCCAAACTGGATGATACTTTCAGGTAATGATCAGTACACTAAGGCGACTTGGTTCCCCAAAGTTCGTTCTTCTATGTTGAAGCGTTCATTTCCAGTAACAGTTTGAATTTTTAGGTTTCACTCTGTTTTCTCCTATATTGATACATGTATTTGGAACTCTAAATCCAACACGGTTTGTGCTAGCTTCTTGAAACTTGACACCATAAAGTAGTTTCACGTTCTATCTCTATGTTTTGTTTCCTCTTGCTGTAGCCCTAAGCAGTGACTGGCGAGAACCACTTTCATGGAAAGGGGTTGCCAAGCTTCCTAAAATTAGGAATCTCCAGAAATCTCAGCAAATATTTTTTCACCCAAACTGGATGATACTTTCAGGTAATGATCAGTACACTAAGGCGACTTGGTTCCCCAAAGTTCGTTCTTCTATGTTGAAGCGTTCATTTCCAGTAACAGTTTGAATTTTTAGGTTTCACTCTGTTTTCTCCTATATTGATACATGTATTTGGAACTCTAAATCCAACCCGGTTTGTGCTAGCTTCTTGAAACTTGACACAGTAAAGTAGTTTCACGTTCTATCTCTATGTTTTGTTTCCTCTTGCTGTAGCCCTAAGCAGTGACTGGCGAGAACCACTTTCATGGAGAGGGGTTGCCAAGCTTCCAAAAATTACGAATCTCCAGAAATCTCAGCAAATATTTTTTCACCCAACCTGGATGATACTTTCAGGTAATGATCAGTACACGAAGGTGACTTGGTTCCCCAAATGTCGTTCTTCTATGTTGAAGCGTTCATTTCCTGTAACAGTTTGAATTTTTAGGTTTCACTCTGTTTTCTCCTATATTGATACATGTATTTGGAACTCTAAATCCAACCCGGTTTGTGCTAGCTTCTTGAAACTTGACACAGTAAAGTAGTTTCACATTCTATCTCTATGTTTTGTTTCCTCTTGCTGTAGCCCTAAGCAGTGACTGGCGAGAACCACTTTCATGGAGAGGGGTTGCCAAGCTTCCAAAAATTACGAATCTCCAGAAATCTCAGCAAATATTTTTTCACCCAACCTGGATGATACTTTCAGGTAATGATCAGTACACGAAGGCGACTTGGTTCCCCAAATGTCGTTCTTCTATGTTGAAGCGTTCATTTCCTGTAACAGTTTGAATTTTTAGGTTTCACTCTGTTTTCTCCTATATTGATACATGTATTTGGAACTCTAAATCCAACCCGGTTTGTGCTAGCTTCTTGAAACTTGACACAGTAAAGTAGTTTCACGTTCTACCTCTATGTTTTGTTTCCTCTTGATGTAGCCCTAAGCAGTGACTGGCAAGAAACACTTTCATGGAAAGGGGTTGCCAAGCTTCGAAAAATTACGAATCTCCAGAAATCTCAGCAAATATTTTTTCACCCAAACTGGATGATACTTTCAGGTAATGATCAGTACACTAAGGCGACTTGGTTCCCCAAATGTCGTTCTTCTTTGTTGAAGCGTTCATTTCCTGTAACAGTTTGAATTTTTAGGTTTCACTCTGTTTTCTCCTATATTGATAGATGTATTTGGAACTCTAAATCCAACACGGTTTGTGCTAGCTTCTTGAAACTTGACACAGTAAAGTAGTTTCACGTTCTATCTCTATGTTTTTTTTCCTCTTGCTGTAGCCCTAAGCAGTGACTGGCGAGAACCACTTTCATGGAAAGGGGTTGCCAAGCTTCCAAAAATTAGGACTCTCCAGAAATCTCAGCAAATATTTTTTCACCCAAACTGGATGATACTTTCAGGTAATGATCAGTACACTAAGGCGACTTGGTTCCCCAAAGTTCGTTCTTCTATGTTGAAGCGTTCATTTCCAGTAACAGTTTGAATTTTTAGGTTTCACTCTGTTTTCTCCTATATTGATACATGTATTTGGAACTCTAAATCCAACACGGTTTGTGCTACCTTCTTGAAACTTGACACAGTAAAGTAGTTTCACGTTCTATCTCTATGTTTTGTTTCCTCTTGCTGTAGCCCTAAGCAGTGACTGGCGAGAACCACTTTCATGGAGAGGGGTTGCCAAGCTTCCAAAAATTACGAATCTCCAGAAATCTCAGCAAATATTTTTTCACCCAACCTGGATGATACTTTCAGGTAATGATCAGTACACGAAGGCGACTTGGTTCCCCAAATTTCGTTCTTCTATGTTGAAGCGTTCATTTCCAGTAACAGTTTGAATTTTTAGGTTTCACTCTGTTTTCTCCTATATTGATACATGTATTTGGAACTCTAAATCCAACACGGTTTGTGCTAGCTTCTTGAAACTTGACACAGTAAAGTAGTTTCACGTTCTATCTCTATGTTTTGTTTCCTCTTGCTGTAGCCCTAAGCAGTGACTGGCGAGAACCACTTTCATGGAAAGGGGTTGCCAAGCTTCCAAAAATTAGGAATCTCCAGAAATCTCAGCAAATATTTTTTCACCCAAACTGGATGATACTTTCAGGTAATGATCAGTACACTAAGGCGACTTGGTTCCCCAAAGTTCGTTCTTCTATGTTGAAGCGTTCATTTCCAGTAACAGTTTGAATTTTTAGGTTTCACTCTGTTTTCTCCTATATTGATACATGTATTTGGAACTCTAAATCCAACACGGTTTGTGCTAGCTTCTTGAAACTTGACACCATAAAGTAGTTTCACGTTCTATCTCTATGTTTTGTTTCCTCTTGCTGTAGCCCTAAGCAGTGACTGGCGAGAACCACTTTCATGGAAAGGGGTTGCCAAGCTTCCAAAAATTAGGAATCTCCAGAAATCTCAGCAAATATTTTTTCACCCAAACTGGATGATACTTTCAGGTAATGATCAGTACACTAAGGCGACTTGGTTCCCCAAAGTTCGTTCTTCTATGTTGAAGCGTTCATTTCCAGTAACAGTTTGAATTTTTAGGTTTCACTCTGTTTTCTCCTATATTGATACATGTATTTGGAACTCTAAATCCAACACGGTTTGTGCTACCTTCTTGAAACTTGACACAGTAAAGTAGTTTCACGTTCTATCTCTATGTTTTGTTTCCTCTTGCTGTAGCCCTAAGCAGTGACTGGCGAGAACCACTTTCATGGAGAGGGGTTGCCAAGCTTCCAAAAATTACGAATCTCCAGAAATCTCAGCAAATATTTTTTCACCCAACCTGGATGATACTTTCAGGTAATGATCAGTACACGAAGGCGACTTGGTTCCCCAAATGTCGTTCTTCTATGTTGAAGCGTTCATTTCCTGTAACAGTTTGAATTTTTAGGTTTCACTCTGTTTTCTCCTATATTGATACATGTATTTGGAACTCTAAATCCAACCCGGTTTGTGCTAGCTTCTTGAAACTTGACACAGTAAAGTAGTTTCACATTCTATCTCTATGTTTTGTTTCCTCTTGCTGTAGCCCTAAGCAGTGACTGGCGAGAACCACTTTCATGGAGAGGGGTTGCCAAGCTTCCAAAAATTACGAATCTCCAGAAATCTCAGCAAATATTTTTTCACCCAACCTGGATGATACTTTCAGGTAATGATCAGTACACGAAGGCGACTTGGTTCCCCAAATGTCGTTCTTCTATGTTGAAGCGTTCATTTCCTGTAACAGTTTGAATTTTTAGGTTTCACTCTGTTTTCTCCTATATTGATACATGTATTTGGAACTCTAAATCCAACCCGGTTTGTGCTAGCTTCTTGAAACTTGACACAGTAAAGTAGTTTCACGTTCTACCTCTATGTTTTGTTTCCTCTTGCTGTAGCCCTAAGCAGTGACTGGCGAGAACCACTTTCATGGAGAGGGGTTGCCAAGCTTCCAAAAATTATGAATCTCCAGAAATCTCAGCAAATATTTTTTCACCCAACCTGGATGATACTTTCAGGTAATGATCAGTACACGAAGGCGACTTGGTTCCCCAAATGTCGTTCTTCTATGTTGAAGCGTTCATTTCCTGTAACAGTTTGAATTTTTAGGTTTCACTCTGTTTTCTCCTATATTGATACATGTATTTGGAACTCTAAATCCAACCCGGTTTGTGCTAGCTTCTTGAAACTTGACACAGTAAAGTAGTTTCACGTTCTATCTCTATGTTGTGTTTCCTCTTGCTGTAGCCCTAAGCAGTGACTGGCGAGAACCACTTTCATGGAGAGGGGTTGCTAAGCTTCCAAAAATTACGAATCTCCAGAAATCTCAGCAAATATTTTTTCACCCAACCTGGATGATACTTTCAGGTAATGATCAGTACACGAAGGCGACTTGGTTCCCCAAATGTCGTTCTTCTATGTTGAAGCGTTCATTTCCTGTAACAGTTTGAATTTTTAGGTTTCACTCTGTTTTCTCCTATATTGATACATGTATTTGGAACTCTAAATCCAACCCGGTTTGTGCTAGCTTCTTGAAACTTGACACAGTAAAGTAGTTTCACGTTCTACCTCTATGTTTTGTTTCCTCTTGATGTAGCCCTAAGCAGTGACTGGCGAGAAACACTTTCATTGAAAGGGGTTGCCAAGCATCGAAAAATTACGAATCTCCAGAAATCTCAGCAAATATTTTTTCACCCAAACTGGATGATACTTTCAGGTAATGATCAGTACACTAAGGCGACTTGGTTCCCCAAATGTCGTTCTTCTTTGTTGAAGCGTTCATTTCCTGTAACAGTTTGAATTTTTAGGTTTCACTCTGTTTTCTCCTATATTGATACATGTATTTGGAACTCTAAATCCAACACGGTTTGTGCTAGCTTCTTGAAACTTGACACAGTAAAGTAGTTTCACGTTCTATCTCTATGTTTTTTTTCCTCTTGATGTAGCCCTAAGCAGTGACTGGCGAGAAACACTTTCATGGAAAGGGGTTGCCAAGCTTCCAAAAATTACGAATCTCCAGAAATCTCAGCAAATATTTTTTCACCCAAACTGGATGATACTTTCAGGTAATGATCAGTACACTAAGGCGACTTGGTTCCCCAAAGTTCGTTCTTCTATGTTGAAGCGTTCATTTCCAGTAACAGTTTGAATTTTTAGGTTTCACTCTGTTTTCTCCTATATTGATACATGTATTTGGAACTCTAAATCCAACACGGTTTGTGCTAGCTTCTTGAAACTTGATACAGTAAAGTAGTTTCACGTTCTATCTCTATGTTTTGTTTCCTCTTGCTGTAGCCCTAAGCAGTGACTGGCGAGAACCACTTTCATGGAGAGGGGTTGCCAAGCTTCCAAAAATTACGAATCTCCAGAAATCTCAGCAAATATTTTTTCACCCAAACTGGATGATACTTTCAGGTAATGATCAGTACACGAAGGCGACTTGGTTCCCCAAATGTCGTTCTTCTATGTTGAAGCGTTCATTTCCAGTAACACTTTGAATTTTTAGGTTTCACTCTGTTTTCTCCTATATTGATAGATGTATTTGGAACTCTAAATCCAACACGGTTTGTGCTAGCTTCATGAAACTTGACAAAGTAAAGTAGTTTCACGTTCTATCTCTATATTCTGTTTCCTCTTGATGTAGCCCTAAGCAGTGACTGGTGAGAAACACTTTCATGGAAAAAGGTTGCCAAGCTTCCAAAAGTTACGAATCTCCAGAAATCTCAGCAAATATTTGTTCACCCAAACTGGATGATACTTTCAGGTAATGATCAGTACACGAAGGCGACTTGGTTCCCCAAATTTCGTTCTTCTATGTTGAAGCGTTCATTTCCAGTAACAGTTTGAATTTTTAGGTTTCACTCTGTTTTCTCCTATATTGATAGATGTATTTGGAACTCTAAATCCAACACGGTTTGTGCTAGCTTCTTGAAACTTGACACAGTAAAGTAGTTTCACGTTCTATCTCTAGGTTTTGTTTCCTCTTGATGTAGCCCTAAGCAGTGACTGGCGAGAACCACTTTCATGGAGAGGGGTTGCCAAGCTTCCAAAAATTACGAATCTCGAAAAATCTCAGCAAATATTTTTTCACCCAAACTGGATGATACTTTCAGGTAATGATCAGTACACTAAGGCGACTTGGTTCCCCAAAGTTCGTTCTTCTATGTTGAAGCGTTCATTTCCAGTAACAGTTTGAATTTTTAGGTTTCACTCTGTTTTCTCCTATATTGATACATGTATTTGGAACTCTAAATCCAACACGGTTTGTGCTAGCTTCTTGAAACTTGATACAGTTAAGTAGTTTCACGTTCTATCTCTATGTTTTGTTTCCTCTTGCTGTAGCCCTAAGCATTGACTGGCGAGAAACACTTTCATGGAAAAAGGTTGCCAAGCTTCCAAAAGTTACGAATCTCCAGAAATCTCAGCAAATATTTTTTCCCCCAAACTGGATGATACTTTCAGGTAATGATCAGAACAGGAAGGCGACATGGTTCCCCAAATGTCGTTCTTCTATGTTGAAGCGTTCATTTCCAGTAACACTTTGAATTTTTAGGTTTCACTCTGTTTTCTCCTATATTGATAGATGTATTTGGAACTCTAAATCCAACACGGTTTGTGCTAGCTTCATGAAACTTGACAAAGTAAAGTAGTTTCACGTTCTATCTGTATATTCTGTTTCCTCTTGATGTAGCCCTAAGCAGTGACTGGTGAGAAACACTTTCATGGAAAAAGGTGGCCAAGCTTCCAAAAGTTACGAATCTCCAGAAATCTCAGCAAATATTTGTTCACCCAAACTGGATGATACTTTCAGGTAATGATCAGTACACGAAGGCGACTTGGTTCCCCAAATTTCGTTCTTCTATGTTGAAGCATTCATTTCCAGTAACAGTTTGAATTTTTAGGTTTCACTCTGTTTTCTCCTATATTGATAGATGTATTTGGAACTCTAAATCCAACACGGTTTGTGCTAGCTTCTTGAAACTTGACACAGTAAAGTAGTTTCATGTTCTATCTCTATGTTTTGTTTCCTCTTGCTGTAGCCCTAAGCAGTGACTGGCGAGAACCACTTTCATGGAGAGGGGTTGCCAAGCTTCCAAAAATTACGAATCTCCAGAAATCTCAGCAAATATTTTTTCACCCAAACTGGATGATACTTTCAGGTAATGATCAGTACACGAAGGCGACTTGGTTCCCCAAATGTCGTTCTTCTATGTTGAAGCGTTCATTTCCAGTAACACTTTTAATTTTTAGGTTTCACTCTGTTTTCTCCTATATTGATAGATGTATTTGGAACTCTAAATCCAACACGGTTTGTGCTAGCTTCATGAAACTTGACAAAGTAAAGTAGTTTCACGTTCTATCTCTATATTCTGTTTCCTCTTGATGTAGCCCTAAGCAGTGACTGGTGAGAAACACTTTCATGGAAAAAGGTTGCCAAGCTTCCAAAAGTTACGAATCTCCAGAAATCTCAGCAAATATTTGTTCACCCAAACTGGATGATACTTTCAGGTAATGATCAGTACACGAAGGCGACTTGGTTCCCCAAATTTCGTTCTTCTATGTTGAAGCATTCATTTCCAGTAACAGTTTGAATTTTTAGGTTTCACTCTGTTTTCTCCTATATTGATAGATGTATTTGGAACTCTAAATCCAACACGGTTTGTGGTAGCTTCTTGAAACTTGACACAGTAAAGGAGTTTCACGTTCTATCTCTATGTTTTGTTTCCTCTTGCTGTAGCCCTAAGCAGTGACTGGCGAGAACCACTTTCATGGAGAGGGGTTGCCAAGCTTCCAAAAATTACGAATCTCCAGAAATCTCAGCAAATATTTTTTCACCCAAACTGGATGATACTTTCAGGTAATGATCAGTACACGAAGGCGACTTGGTTCCCCAAATGTCGTTCTTCTATGTTGAAGCGTTCATTTCCAGTAACACTTTGAATTTTTAGGTTTCACTCTGTTTTCTCCTATATTGATAGATGTATTTGGAACTCTAAATCCAACACGGTTTGTGCTAGCTTCATGAAACTTGACAAAGTAAAGTAGTTTCACGTTCTATCTCTATATTCTGTTTCCTCTTGATGTAGCCCTAAGCAGTGACTGGTGAGAAACACTTTCATGGAAAAAGGTTGCCAAGCTTCCAAAAGTTACGAATCTCCAGAAATCTCAGCAAATATTTGTTCACCCAAACTGGATGATACTTTCAGGTAATGATCAGTACACGAAGGCGACTTGGTTCCCCAAATTTCGTTCTTCTATGTTGAAGCGTTCATTTCCAGTAACAGTTTGAATTTTTAGGTTTCACTCTGTTTTCTCCTATATTGATACATGTATTTGGAACTCTAAATCCAACACGGTTTGTGCTAGCTTCTTGAAACTTGACACAGTAAAGTAGTTTCACGTTCTATCTCTAGGTTTTGTTTCCTCTTGATGTAGCCCTAAGCAGTGACTGGCGAGAACCACTTTCATGGAGAGGGGTTGCCAAGCTTCCAAAAATTACGAATCTCGAAAAATCTCAGCAAATATTTTTTCACCCAAACTGGATGATACTTTCAGGTAATGATCAGTACACTAAGGCGACTTGGTTCCCCAAAGTTCGTTCTTCTATGTTGAAGCGTTCATTTCCAGTAACAGTTTGAATTTTTAGGTTTCACTCTGTTTTCTCCTATATTGATACATGTATTTGGAACTCTAAATCCAACACGGTTTGTGCTAGCTTCTTGAAACTTGATACAGTTAAGTAGTTTCACGTTCTATCTCTATGTTTTGTTTCCTCTTGCTGTAGCCCTAAGCATTGACTGGCGAGAAACACTTTCATGGAAAAAGGTTGCCAAGCTTCCAAAAGTTACGAATCTCCAGAAATCTCAGCAAATATTTTTTCACCCAAACTGGATGATACTTTCAGGTAATGATCAGAACACGAAGGCGACTTGGTTCCCCAAATGTCGTTCTTCTATGTTGAAGCGTTCATTTCCAGTAACACTTTGAATTTTTAGGTTTCACTCTGTTTTCTCCTATATTGATAGATGTATTTGGAACTCTAAATCCAACACGGTTTGTGCTAGCTTCATGAAACTTGACAAAGTAAAGTAGTTTCACGTTCTATCTCTATATTCTGGTTCCTCTTGATGTAGCCCTAAGCAGTGACTGGTGAGAAACACTTTCATGGAAAAAGGTTGCCAAGCTTCCAAAAGTTACGAATCTCCAGAAATCTCAGCAAATATTTGTTTACCCAAACTGGATGATACTTTCAGGAAATGATCAGTACACGAAGGCGACTTGGTTCCCCAAATTTCGTTCTTCTATGTTGAAGCATTCATTTCCAGTAACAGTTTGAATTTTTAGGTTTCACTCTGTTTTCTCCTATATTGATAGATGTATTTGGAACTCTAAATCCAACACGGTTTGTGCTAGCTTCTTGAAACTTGACACAGTAAAGTAGTTTCACGTTCTATCTCTATGTTTTGTTTCCTCTTGCTGTAGCCCTAAGCAGTGACTGGCGAGAACCACTTTCATGGAGAGGGGTTGCCAAGCTTCCAAAAATTACGAATCTCCAGAAATCTCAGCAAATATTTTTTCACCCAAACTGGATGATACTTTCAGGTAATGATCAGTACACTAAGGCGACTTGGTTCCCCAAATGTCGTTCTTCTATGTTGAAGCGTTCATTTCCTGTAACAGTTTCAATTTTTAGGTTTCACTCTGTTTTCTCCTATATTGATACATGTATTTGGAACTCTAAATCCAACACGGTTTGTGCTAGCTTCTTGAAACTTGACACCATAAAGTAGTTTCACGTTCTATCTCTATGTTTTGTTTCCTCTTGATGTAGCCCTAAGCAGTGACTGGCGAGAAACACTTTCATGGAAAGGGGTTGCCAAGCTTCGAAAAATTACGAATCTCCAGAAATTTCAGCAAATATTTTTTCACCCAAACTGGATGATACTTTCAGGTAATGATCAGTACACTAAGGCGACTTGGTTCCCCAAATGTCGTTCTTCTATGCTGAAGCGTTCATTTCCTGTAACAGTTTGAATTTTTAGGTTTCACTCTGTTTTCTCCTATATTGATACATGTATTTGGAACTCTAAATCCAACACGGTTTGTGCTAGCTTCTTGAAACTTGACACAGTAAAGTAGTTTCACGTTCTATCTCTATGTTTTGTTTCCTTTTGCTGTAGCCCTAAGCAGTGACTGGCGAGAACCACTTTCATGGAGAGGGGTTGCCAAGCTTCCAAACATTATGAATCTCCAGAAATCTCAGCAAATATTTTTTCACCCAAACTGGATGATACTTTCAGGTAATGATCAGTACACTAAGGCGACTTGGTTCCCCAAATGTCGTTCTTCTATGTTGAAGCATTCATTTCCAGTAACAGTTTGAATTTTTAGGTTTCACTCTGTTTTCTCCTATATTGATACATGTATTTGGAACTCTAAATCCAACACGGTTTGTGCTAGCTTCTTGAAACTTGACACAGTAAAGTAGTTTCACGTTCTATCTCTATGTTTTGTTTCCTCTTGCTGTAGCCCTAAGCAGTGACTGGCGAGAACCACTTTCATGGAAAGGGGTTGCCAAGCTTCCAAAAATTACGAATCTCCAGAAATCTCAGCAAATATTTTTTCACCCAAACTGGATGATACTTTCAGGTAATGATCAGTACACTAAGGCGACTTGGTTCCCCAAAGTTCGTTCTTCTATGTTGAAGCGTTCATTTCCAGTAACAGTTTGAATTTTTAGGTTTCACTCTGTTTTCTCCTATATTGATACATGTATTTGGAACTCTAAATCCAACACGGTTTGTGCTACCTTCTTGAAACTTGACACAGTAAAGTAGTTTCACGTTCTATCTCTATGTTTTGTTTCCTCTTGCTGTAGCCCTAAGCAGTGACTGGCGAGAACCACTTTCATGGAGAGGGGTTGCCAAGCTTCCAAAAATTACGAATCTCCAGAAATCTCAGCAAATATTTTTTCACCCAACCTGGATGATACTTTCAGGTAATGATCAGTACACGAAGGCGACTTGGTTCCCCATATGTCGTTCTTCTATGTTGAAGCGTTCATTTCCTGTAACAGTTTCAATTTTTAGGTTTCACTCTGTTTTCTCCTATATTGATACATGTATTTGGAACTCTAAATCCAACCCGGTTTGTGCTAGCTTCTTGAAACTTGACACAGTAAAGTAGTTTCACGTTCTATCTCTATGTTTTGTTTCCTCTTGCTGTAGCCCTAAGCAGTGACTGGCGAGAACCACTTTCATGGAGAGGGGTTGCCAAGCTTCCAAAAATTACGAATCTCCAGAAATCTCAGCAAATATTTTTTCACCCAACCTGGATGATACTTTCAGGTAATGATCAGTACACGAAGGCGACTTGGTTCCCCAAATGTCGTTCTTCTATGTTGAAGCGTTCATTTCCTGTAACAGTTTGAATTTTTAGGTTTCACTCTGTTTTCTCCTATATTGATACATGTATTTGGAACTCTAAATCCAACCCGGTTTGTGCTAGCTTCTTGAAACTTGACACAGTAAAGTAGTTTCACGTTCTATCTCTATGTTTTGTTTCCTCTTGATGTAGCCCTAAGCAGTGACTGGCGAGAAACACTTTCATGGAAAGGGGTTGCCAAGCTTCGAAAAATTACGAATCTCCAGAAATCTCAGCAAATATTTTTTCACCCAAACTGGATGATACTTTCAGGTAATGATCAGTACACTAAGGCGACTTGGTTCCCCAAAGTTCGTTCTTCTATGCTGAAGTGTTCATTTCCTGTAACAGTTTGAATTTTTAGGTTTCACTCTGTTTTCTCCTATATTGATAGATGTATTTGGAACTCTAAATCCAACACGGTTTGTGCTAGCTTCTTGAAACTTGACACAGTAAAGTAGTTTCACGTTCTATCTCTAGGTTTTGTTTCCTCTTGATGTAGCCCTAAGCAGTGACTGGCGAGAACCACTTTCATGGAGAGGGGTTGCCAAGCTTCCAAAAATTACGAATCTCGAAAAATCTCAGCAAATATTTTTTCACCCAAACTGGATGATACTTTCAGGTAATGATCAGTACACTAAGGCGACTTGGTTCCCCAAAGTTCGTTCTTCTATGTTGAAGCGTTCATTTCCAGTAACAGTTTGAATTTTTAGGTTTCACTCTGTTTTCTCCTATATTGATACATGTATTTGGAACTCTAAATCCAACACGGTTTGTGCTAGCTTCTTGAAACTTGATACAGTTAAGTAGTTTCACGTTCTATCTCTATGTTTTGTTTCCTCTTGCTGTAGCCCTAAGCATTGACTGGCGAGAAACACTTTCATGGAAAAAGGTTGCCAAGCTTCCAAAAGTTACGAATCTCCAGAAATCTCAGCAAATATTTTTTCACCCAAACTGGATGATACTTTCAGGTAATGATCAGAACACGAAGGCGACTTGGTTCCCCAAATGTCGTTCTTCTATGTTGAAGCGTTCATTTCCAGTAACACTTTGAATTTTTAGGTTTCACTCTGTTTTCTCCTATATTGATAGATGTATTTGGAACTCTAAATCCAACACGGTTTGTGCTAGCTTCATGAAACTTGACAAAGTAATGTAGTTTCACGTTCTATCTCTATATTCTGTTTCCTCTTGATGTAGCCCTAAGCAGTGACTGGTGAGAAACACTTTCATGGAAAAAGGTTGCCAAGCTTCCAAAAGTTACGAATCTCCAGAAATCTCAGCAAATATTTGTTCACCCAAACTGGATGATACTTTCAGGAAATGATCAGTACACGAAGGCGACTTGGTTCCCCAAATTTCGTTCTTCTATGTTGAAGCATTCATTTCCAGTAACAGTTTGAATTTTTAGGTTTCACTCTGTTTTCTCCTATATTGATAGATGTATTTGGAACTCTAAATCCAACACGGTTTGTGCTAGCTTCTTGAAACTTGACACAGTAAAGTAGTTTCACGTTCTATCTCTATGTTTTGTTTCCTCTTGCTGTAGCCCTAAGCAGTGACTGGCGAGAACCACTTTCATGGAGAGGGGTTGCCAAGCTTCCAAAAATTACGAATCTCCAGAAATCTCAGCAAATATTTTTTCACCCAAACTGGATGATACTTTCAGGTAATGATCAGTACACTAAGGCGACTTGGTTCCCCAAATGTCGTTCTTCTATGTTGAAGCGTTCATTTCCTGTAACAGTTTCAATTTTTAGGTTTCACTCTGTTTTCTCCTATATTGATACATGTATTTGGAACTCTAAATCCAACACGGTTTGTGCTAGCTTCTTGAAACTTGACACAGTAAAGTAGTTTCACGTTCTATCTCTAGGTTTTGTTTCCTCTTGATGTAGCCCTAAGCAGTGACTGGCGAGAACCACTTTCATGGAGAGGGGTTGCCAAGCTTCCAAAAATTACGAATCTCGAAAAATCTCAGCAAATATTTTTTCACCCAAACTGGATGATACTTTCAGGTAATGATCAGTACACTAAGGCGACTTGGTTCCCCAAAGTTCGTTCTTCTATGTTGAAGCGTTCATTTCCAGTAACAGTTTGAATTTTTAGGTTTCACTCTGTTTTCTCCTATATTGATACATGTATTTGGAACTCTAAATCCAACACGGTTTGTGCTAGCTTCTTGAAACTTGATACAGTTAAGTAGTTTCACGTTCTATCTCTATGTTTTGTTTCCTCTTGCTGTAGCCCTAAGCATTGACTGGCGAGAAACACTTTCATGGAAAAAGGTTGCCAAGCTTCCAAAAGTTACGAATCTCCAGAAATCTCAGCAAATATTTTTTCACCCAAACTGGATGATACTTTCAGGTAATGATCAGAACACGAAGGTGACTTGGTTCCCCAAATGTCGTTCTTCTATGTTGAAGCGTTCATTTCCAGTAACACTTTGAATTTTTAGGTTTCACTCTGTTTTCTCCTATATTGATAGATGTATTTGGAACTCTAAATCCAACACGGTTTGTGCTAGCTTCATGAAACTTGACAAAGTAAAGTAGTTTCACGTTCTATCTCTATATTCTGTTTCCTCTTGATGTAGCCCTAAGCAGTGACTGGTGAGAAACACTTTCATGGAAAAAGGTTGCCAAGCTTCCAAAAGTTACGAATCTCCAGAAATCTCAGCAAATATTTGTTCACCCAAACTGGATGATACTTTCAGGAAATGATCAGTACACGAAGGCGACTTGGTTCCCCAAATTTCGTTCTTCTATGTTGAAGCATTCATTTCCAGTAACAGTTTGAATTTTTAGGTTTCACTCTGTTTTCTCCTATATTGATAGATGTATTTGGAACTCTAAATCCAACACGGTTTGTGCTAGCTTCTTGATACTTGACACAGTAAAGTAGTTTCACGTTCTATCTCTATGTTTTGTTTCCTCTTGCTGTAGCCCTAAGCAGTGACTGGCGAGAACCACTTTCATGGAGAGGGGTTGCCAAGCTTCCAAAAATTACGAATCTCCAGAAATCTCAGCAAATATTTTTTCACCCAAACTGGATGATACTTTCAGGTAATGATCAGTACACTAAGGCGACTTGGTTCCCCAAATGTCGTTCTTCTATGTTGAAGCGTTCATTTCCTGTAACAGTTTCAATTTTTAGGTTTCACTCTGTTTTCTCCTATATTGATACATGTATTTGGAACTCTAAATCCAACACGGTTTGTGCTAGCTTCTTGAAACTTGACACCATAAAGTAGTTTCACGTTCTATCTCTATGTTTTGTTTCCTCTTGATGTAGCCCTAAGCAGTGACTGGCGAGAAACACTTTCATGGAAAGGGGTTGCCAAGCTTCGAAAAATTACGAATCTCCAGAAATTTCAGCAAATATTTTTTCACCCAAACTGGATGATACTTTCAGGTAATGATCAGTACACTAAGGCGACTTGGTTCCCCAAATGTCGTTCTTCTATGCTGAAGCGTTCATTTCCTGTAACAGTTTGAATTTTTAGGTTTCACTCTGTTTTCTCCTATATTGATACATGTATTTGGAACTCTAAATCCAACACGGTTTGTGCTAGCTTCTTGAAACTTGACACAGTAAAGTAGTTTCACGTTCTATCTCTATGTTTTGTTTCCTTTTGCTGTAGCCCTAAGCAGTGACTGGCGAGAACCACTTTCATGGAGAGGGGTTGCCAAGCTTCCAAAAATTATGAATCTCCAGAAATCTCAGCAAATATTTTTTCACCCAAACTGGATGATACTTTCAGGTAATGATCAGTACACTAAGGCGACTTGGTTCCCCAAATGTCGTTCTTCTATGTTGAAGCGTTCATTTCCAGTAACAGTTTGAATTTTTAGGTTTCACTCTGTTTTCTCCTATATTGATACATGTATTTGGAACTCTAAATCCAACACGGTTTGTGCTAGCTTCTTGAAACTTGACACAGTAAAGTAGTTTCACGTTCTATCTCTATGTTTTGTTTCCTCTTGCTGTAGCCCTAAGCAGTGACTGGCGAGAACCACTTTCATGGAAAGGGGTTGCCAAGCTTCCAAAAATTACGAATCTCCAGAAATCTCAGCAAATATTTTTTCACCCAAACTGGATGATACTTTCAGGTAATGATCAGTACACTAAGGCGACTTGGTTCCCCAAAGTTCGTTCTTCTATGTTGAAGCGTTCATTTCCAGTAACAGTTTGAATTTTTAGGTTTCACTCTGTTTTCTCCTATATTGATACATGTATTTGGAACTCTAAATCCAACACGGTTTGTGCTACCTTCTTGAAACTTGACACAGTAAAGTAGTTTCACGTTCTATCTCTATGTTTTGTTTCCTCTTGCTGTAGCCCTAAGCAGTGACTGGCGAGAACCACTTTCATGGAGAGGGGTTGCCAAGCTTCCAAAAATTACGAATCTCCAGAAATCTCAGCAAATATTTTTTCACCCAACCTGGATGATACTTTCAGGTAATGATCAGTACACGAAGGCGACTTGGTTCCCCAAATGTCGTTCTTCTATGTTGAAGCGTTCATTTCCTGTAACAGTTTGAATTTTTAGGTTTCACTCTGTTTTCTCCTATATTGATACATGTATTTGGAACTCTAAATCCAACCCGGTTTGTGCTAGCTTCTTGAAACTTGACACAGTAAAGTAGTTTCACGTTCTATCTCTATGTTTTGTTTCCTCTTGCTGTAGCCCTAAGCAGTGACTGGCGAGAACCACTTTCATGGAGAGGGGTTGCCAAGCTTCCAAAAATTACGAATCTCCAGAAATCTCAGCAAATATTTTTTCACCCAACCTGGATGATACTTTCAGGTAATGATCAGTACACGAAGGCGACTTGGTTCCCCAAATGTCGTTCTTCTATGTTGAAGCGTTCATTTCCTGTAACAGTTTGAATTTTTAGGTTTCACTCTGTTTTCTCCTATATTGATACATGTATTTGGAACTCTAAATCCAACCCGGTTTGTGCTAGCTTCTTGAAACTTGACACAGTAAAGTAGTTTCACGTTCTATCTCTATGTTTTGTTTCCTCTTGATGTAGCCCTAAGCAGTGACTGGCGAGAAACACTTTCATGGAAAGGGGTTGCCAAGCTTCGAAAAATTACGAATCTCCAGAAATCTCAGCAAATATTTTTTCACCCAAACTGGATGATACTTGCAGGTAATGATCAGTACACTAAGGCGACTTGGTTCCCCAAAGTTCGTTCTTCTATGCTGAAGCGTTCATTTCCTGTAACAGTTTGAATTTTTAGGTTTCACTCTGTTTTCTCCTATATTGATACATGTATTTGGAACTCTAAATCCAACACGGTTTGTGCTAGCTTCTTGAAACTTGACACAGTAAAGTAGTTTCACGTTCTATCTCTATGTTTTGTTTCCTTTTGCTGTAGCCCTAAGCAGTGACTGGCGAGAACCACTTTCATGGAGAGGGGTTGCCAAGCTTCCAAAAATTATGAATCTCCAGAAATCTCAGCAAATATTTTTTCACCCAAACTGGATGATACTTTCAGGTAATGATCAGTACACTAAGGCGACTTGGTTCCCCAAATGTCGTTCTTCTATGTTGAAGCGTTCATTTCCAGTAACAGTTTGAATTTTTAGGTTTCACTCTGTTTTCTCCTATATTGATACATGTATTTGGAACTCTAAATCCAACACGGTTTGTGCTAGCTTCTTGAAACTTGACACAGTAAAGTAGTTTCACGTTCTATCTCTATGTTTTGTTTCCTCTTGCTGTAGCCCTAAGCAGTGACTGGCGAGAACCACTTTCATGGAAAGGGGTTGCCAAGCTTCCAAAAATTACGAATCTCCAGAAATCTCAGCAAATATTTTTTCACCCAAACTGGATGATACTTTCAGGTAATGATCAGTACACTAAGGCGACTTGGTTCCCCAAAGTTCGTTCTTCTATGTTGAAGCGTTCATTTCCAGTAACAGTTTGAATTTTTAGGTTTCACTCTGTTTTCTCCTATATTGATACATGTATTTGGAACTCTAAATCCAACACGGTTTGTGCTACCTTCTTGAAACTTGACACAGTAAAGTAGTTTCACGTTCTATCTCTATGTTTTGTTTCCTCTTGCTGTAGCCCTAAGCAGTGACTGGCGAGAACCACTTTCATGGAGAGGGGTTGCCAAGCTTCCAAAAATTACGAATCTCCAGAAATCTCAGCAAATATTTTTTCACCCAACCTGGATGATACTTTCAGGTAATGATCAGTACACGAAGGCGACTTGGTTCCCCAAATGTCGTTCTTCTATGTTGAAGCGTTCATTTCCTGTAACAGTTTGAATTTTTAGGTTTCACTCTGTTTTCTCCTATATTGATACATGTATTTGGAACTCTAAATCCAACCCGGTTTGTGCTAGCTTCTTGAAACTTGACACAGTAAAGTAGTTTCACGTTCTATCTCTATGTTTTGTTTCCTCTTGCTGTAGCCCTAAGCAGTGACTGGCGAGAACCACTTTCATGGAGAGGGGTTGCCAAGCTTCCAAAAATTACGAATCTCCAGAAATCTCAGCAAATATTTTTTCACCCAACCTGGATGATACTTTCAGGTAATGATCAGTACACGAAGGCGACTTGGTTCCCCAAATGTCGTTCTTCTATGTTGAAGCGTTCATTTCCTGTAACAGTTTGAATTTTTAGGTTTCACTCTGTTTTCTCCTATATTGATACATATATTTGGAACTCTAAATCCAACCCGGTTTGTGCTAGCTTCTTGAAACTTGACACAGTAAAGTAGTTTCACGTTCTACCTCTATGTTTTGTTTCCTCTTGATGTAGCCCTAAGCAGTGACTGGCGAGAAACACTTTCATGGAAAGGGGTTGCCAAGCTTCGAAAAATTACGAATCTCCAGAAATCTCAGCAAATATTTTTTCACCCAAACTGGATGATACTTTCAGGTAATGATCAGTACACTAAGGCGACTTGGTTCCCCAAATGTCGTTCTTCTTTGTTGAAGCGTTCATTTCCTGTAACAGTTTGAATTTTTAGGTTTCACTCTGTTTTCTCCTATATTGATACATGTATTTGGAACTCTAAATCCAACACGGTTTGTGCTAGCTTCTTGAAACTTGACACAGTAAAGTAGTTTCACGTTCTATCTCTATGTTTTTTTTCCTCTTGATGTAGCCCTAAGCAGTGACTGGCGAGAAACACTTTCATGGAGAGGGGTTGCCAAGCTTCCAAAAATTACGAATCTCCAGAAATCTCAGCAAATATTTTTTCACCCAAACTGGATGATACTTTCAGGTAATGATCAGTACACTAAGGCGACTTGGTTCCCCAAAGTTCGTTCTTCTATGTTGAAGCGTTCATTTCCAGTAACAGTTTGAATTTTTAGGTTTCACTCTGTTTTCTCCTATATTGATACATGTATTTGGAACTCTAAATCCAACACGGTTTGTGCTAGCTTCTTGAAACTTGACACAGTAAAGTAGATTCACGTTCTATCTCTATGTTTTGTTTCCTTTTGCTGTAGCCCTAAGCAGTGACTGGCGAGAACCACTTTCATGGAGAGGGGTTGCCAAGCTTCCAAAAATTACGAATCTCCAGAAATCTCAGCAAATATTTTTTCACCCAAACTGGATGATACTTTCAGGTAATGATCAGTACACGAAGGCGACTTGGTTCCCCAAATGTCGTTCTTCTATGTTGAAGCGTTCATTTCCAGTAACACTTTGAATTTTTAGTTTTCACTCTGTTTTCTCCTATATTGATACATGTATTTGGAACTCTAAATCCAACACGGTTTGTGCTACCTTCTTGAAACTTGACACCATAAAGTAGTTTCACGTTCTATCTCTATGTTTTGTTTCCTCTTGCTGTAGCCCTAAGCAGTGACTGGCGAGAACCACTTTCATGGAGAGGGGTTGCCAAGCTTCCAAAAATTACGAATCTCCAGAAATCTCAGCAAATATTTTTTCACCCAACCTGGATGATACTTTCAGGTAATGATCAGTACACGAAGGCGACTTGGTTCCCCAAATGTCGTTCTTCTATGTTGAAGCGTTCATTTCCTGTAACAGTTTGAATTTTTAGGTTTCACTCTGTTTTCTCCTATATTGATACATGTATTTGGAACTCTAAATCCAACCCGGTTTGTGCTAGCTTCTTGAAACTTGACACAGTAAAGTAGTTTCACGTTCTATCTCTATGTTTTGTTTCCTCTTGCTGTAGCCCTAAGCAGTGACTGGCGAGAACCACTTTCATGGAGAGGGGTTGCCAAGCTTCCAAAAATTACGAATCTCCAGAAATCTCAGCAAATATTTTTTCACCCAACCTGGATGATAATTTCAGGTAATGATCAGTACACGAAGGCGACTTGGTTCCCCAAATGTCGTTCTTCTATGTTGAAGCGTTCATTTCCTGTAACAGTTTGAATTTTTAGGTTTCACTCTGTTTTCTCCTATATTGATACATGTATTTGGAACTCTAAATCCAACCCGGTTTGTGCTAGCTTCTTGAAACTTGACACAGTAAAGTAGTTTCACGTTCTATCTCTATGTTTTGTTTCCTCTTGATGTAGCCCTAAGCAGTGACTGGCGAGAAACACTTTCATGGAAAGGGGTTGCCAAGCTTCGAAAAATTACGAATCTCCAGAAATCTCAGCAAATATTTTTTCACCCAAACTGGATGATACTTTCAGGTAATGATCAGTACACTAAGGCGACTTGGTTCCCCAAATGTCGTTCTTCTATGCTGAAGCGTTCATTTCCTGTAACAGTTTGAATTTTTAGGTTTCACTCTGTTTTCTCCTATATTGATACATGTATTTGGAACTCTAAATCCAACACGGTTTGTGCTAGCTTCTTGAAACTTGACACAGTAAAGTAGTTTCACGTTCTATCTCTATGTTTTGTTTCCTTTTGCTGTAGCCCTAAGCAGTGAGTGGCGAGAACCACTTTCATGGAGAGGGGTTGCCAAGCTTCCAAAAATTAAGAATCTCCAGAAATCTCAGCAAATATTTTTTCACCCAAACTGGATGATACTTTCAGGTAATGATCAGTACACTAAGGCGACTTGGTTCCCCAAATGTCGTTCTTCTATGTTGAAGCGTTCATTTCCAGTAACAGTTTGAATTTTTAGGTTTCACTCTGTT
Source organism: Spermophilus citellus (assembly GCF_964194105.1). Lineage (NCBI taxonomy): Eukaryota > Metazoa > Chordata > Mammalia > Rodentia > Sciuridae > Spermophilus > Spermophilus citellus. The sequence goes on along the minus strand of NC_138197.1, from coordinate 13,158,749 downwards.
TTCTCCTATATTGATACATGTATTTGGAACTCTAAATCCAACACGGTTTGTGCTAGCTTCTTGAAACTTGACACAGTAAAGTAGTTTCACGTTCTATCTCTATGTTTTGTTTCCTCTTGCTGTAGCCCTAAGCAGTGACTGGCGAGAACCACTTTCATGGAAAGGGGTTGCCAAGCTTCCAAAAATTACGAATCTCCAGAAATCTCAGCAAATATTTTTTCACCCAAACTGGATGATACTTTCAGGTAATGATCAGTACACGAAGGCGACTTGGTTCCCCAAATGTCGTTCTTCTATGTTGAAGCGTTCATTTCCTGTAACAGTTTGAATTTTTAGGTTTCACTCTGTTTTCTCCTATATTGATACATGTATTTGGAACTCTAAATCCAACACGGCTTGTGCTAGCTTCTTGAAACTTGATACAGTTAAGTAGTTTCACGTTCTATCTCTATGTTTTGTTTCCTCTTGCTGTAGCCCTAAGCAGTGACTGGCGAGAAACACTTTCATGGAAAAAGGTTGCCAAGCTTCCAAAAGTTACGAATCTCCAGAAATCTCAGCAAATATTTTTTCACCCAAACTGGATGTTACTTTCAGGTAATGATCAGAACACGAAGGCGACTTGGTTCCCCAAATGTCGTTCTTCTATGTTGAAGCGTTCATTTCCAGTAACACTTTGAATTTTTAGGTTTCACTCTGTTTTCTCCTATATTGATAGATGTATTTGGAACTCTAAATCCAACACGGTTTGTGCTAGCTTCATGAAACTTGACAAAGTAAAGTAGTTTCACGTTCTATCTCTATATTCTGTTTCCTCTTGATGTAGCCCTAAGCAGTGACTGGTGAGAAACACTTTCATGGAAAGGGGTTGCCAAGCTTCGAAAAATTACGAATCTCCAGAAATCTCAGCAAATATTTGTTCACCCAAACTGGATGATACTTTCAGGTAATGATCAGTACACGAAGGCGACTTGGTTCCCCAAATTTCGTTCTTCTATGTTGAAGCGTTCATTTCCAGTAACAGTTTGAATTTTTAGGTTTCACTCTGTTTTCTCCTATATTGATAGATGTATTTGGAACTCTAAATCCAACACGGTTTGTGCTAGCTTCTTGAAACTTGACACAGTAAAGTAGTTTCACGTTCTATCTCTATGTTTTGTTTCCTCTTGCTGTAGCCCTAAGCAGTGACTGGCGAGAACCACTTTCATGGAGAGGGGTTGCCAAGCTTCCAAAAATTACGAATCTCCAGAAATCTCAGCAAATATTTTTTCACCCAAACTGGATGATACTTTCAGGTAATGATCAGTACACTAAGGCGACTTGGTTCCCCAAATGTCGTTCTTCTATGTTGAAGCGTTCATTTCCTGTAACAGTTTCAATTTTTAGGTTTCACTCTGTTTTCTCCTATATTGATACATGTATTTGGAACTCTAAATCCAACACGGTTTGTGCTAGCTTCTTGAAACTTGACACCATAAAGTAGTTTCACGTTCTATCTCTATGTTTTGTTTCCTCTTGCTGTAGCCCTAAGCAGTGACTGGCGAGAACCACTTTCATTTAAAGGGGTTGCCAAGCTTCCAAAAATTACGAATCTCCAGAAATCTCAGCAAATATTTTTTCACCCAAACTGGATGATACTTTCAGGTAATGATCAGTACACTAAGGCGACTTGGTTCCCCAAAGTTCGTTCTTCTATGTTGAAGCGTTCATTTCCAGTAAAAGTTTGAATATTTAGGTTTCACTCTGTTTTCTCCTATATTGATACATGTATTTGGAACTCTAAATCCAACACGGTTTGTGCTACCTTCTTGAAACTTGACACAGTAAAGTAGTTTCACGTTCTATCTCTATGTTTTGTTTCCTCTTGCTGTAGCCCTAAGGAGTGACTGGCGAGAACCACTTTCATGGAGAGGGGTTGCCAAGCTTCCAAAAATTACGAATCTCCAGAAATCTCAGCAAATATTTTTTCACCCAACCTGGATGATACTTTCAGGTAATGATCAGTACACGAAGGCGACTTGGTTCCCCAAATGTCGTTCTTCTATGTTGAAGCGTTCATTTCCTGTAACAGTTTGAATTTTTAGGTTTCACTCTGTTTTCTCCTATATTGATACATGTATTTGGAACTCTAAATCCAACCCGGTTTGTGCTAGCTTCTTGAAACTTGACACAGTAAAGTAGTTTCACGTTCTATCTCTATGTTTTGTTTCCTCTTGCTGTAGCCCTAAGCAGTGACTGGCGAGAACCACTTTCATGGAGAGGGGTTGCCAAGCTTCCAAAAATTACGAATCTCCAGAAATCTCAGCAAATATTTTTTCACCCAACCTGGATGATACTTTCAGGTAATGATCAGTACACGAAGGCGACTTGGTTCCCCAAATTTCGTTCTTCTATGTTGAAGCGTTCATTTCCAGTAACAGTTTGAATTTTTAGGTTTCACTCTGTTTTCTCCTATATTGATAGATGTATTTGGAACTCTAAATCCAACACGGTTTGTGCTAGCTTCTTGAAACTTGACACAGTAAAGTAGTTTCACGTTCTATCCCTAGGTTTTGTTTCCTCTTGATGTAGCCCTAAGCAGTGACTGGCGAGAACCACTTTCATGGAGAGGGGTTGCCAAGCTTCCAAAAATTACGAGTCTCGAAAAATCTCAGCAAATATTTTTTCACCCAAACTGGATGATACTTTCAGGTAATGATCAGTACACTAAGGCGACTTGGTTCCCCAAATGTCGTTCTTCTATGTTGAAGCGTTCATTTCCAGTAACAGTTTGAATTTTTAGGTTTCACTCTGTTTTCTCCTATATTGATACATGTATTTGGAACTCTAAATCCAACAAGGCTTGTGCTAGCTTCTTGAAACTTGATACAGTTAAGTAGTTTCACGTTCTATCTCTATGTTTTGTTTCCTCTTGCTGTAGCCCTAAGCAGTGACTGGCGAGAAACACTTTCATGGAAAAAGGTTGCCAAGCTTCCAAAAGTTACGAATCTCCAGAAATCTCAGCAAATATTTTTTCACCCAAACTGGATGTTACTTTCAGGTAATGATCAGAACACGAAGGCGACTTGGTTCCCCAAATGTCGTTCTTCTATGTTGAAGCGTTCATTTCCAGTAACACTTTGAATTTTTAGGTTTCACTCTGTTTTCTCCTATATTGATAGATGTATTTGGAACTCTAAATCCAACACGGTTTGTGCTAGCTTCATGAAACTTGACAAAGTAAAGTAGTTTCACGTTCTATCTCTATATTCTGTTTCCTCTTGATGTAGCCCTAAGCAGTGACTGGTGAGAAACACTTTCATGGAAAGGGGTTGCCAAGCTTCGAAAAATTACGAATCTCCAGAAATCTCAGCAAATATTTGTTCACCCAAACTGGATGATACTTTCAGGTAATGATCAGTACACGAAGGCGACTTGGTTCCCCAAATTTCATTCTTCTATGTTGAAGCGTTCATTTCCAGTAACAGTTTGAATTTTTAGGTTTCACTCTGTTTTCTCCTATATTGATAGATGTATTTGGAACTCTAAATCCAACACGGTTTGTGCTAGCTTCTTGAAACTTGACACAGTAAAGTAGTTTCACGTTCTATCTCTATGTTTTGTTTCCTCTTGCTGTAGCCCTAAGCAGTGACTGGCGAGAACCACTTTCATGGAGAGGGGTTGCCAAGCTTCCAAAAATTACGAATCTCCAGAAATCTCAGCAAATATTTTTTCACCCAAACTGGATGATACTTTCAGGTAATGATCAGTACACTAAGGCGACTTGGTTCCCCAAATGTCGTTCTTCTATGTTGAAGCGTTCATTTCCTGTAACAGTTTCAATTTTTAGGTTTCACTCTGTTTTCTCCTATATTGATACATGTATTTGGAACTCTAAATCCAACACGGTTTGTGCTAGCTTCTTGAAACTTGACACCATAAAGTAGTTTCACGTTCTATCTCTATGTTTTGTTTCCTCTTGATGTAGCCCTAAGCAGTGACTGGCGAGAAACACTTTCATGGAAAGGGGTTGCCAAGCTTCCAAAAATTACGAATCTCCAGAAATCTCAGCAAATATTTTTTCACCCAAACTGGATGATACTTTCAGGTAATGATCAGTACACGAAGGCGACTTGGTTCCCCAAATTTCGTTCTTCTATGCTGAAGCGTTCATTTCCTGTAACAGTTTGAATTTTTAGGTTTCACTCTGTTTTCTCCTATATTGATACATGTATTTGGAACTCTAAATCCAACACGGTTTGTGCTAGCTTCTTGAAACTTGACACAGTAAAGTAGTTTCACGTTCTATCTCTATGTTTTGTTTCCTTTTGCTGTAGCCCTAAGCAGTGACTGGCGAGAACCACTTTCATGGAGAGGGGTTGCGAAGCTTCCAAAAATTATGAATCTCCAGAAATCTCAGCAAATATTTTTTCACCCAAACTGGATGATACTTTCAGGTAATGATCAGTACACGAAGGCGACTTGGTTCCCCAAATGTCGTTCTTCTATGTTGAAGCGTTCATTTCCAGTAACAGTTTGAATTTTTAGGTTTCACTCTGTTTTCTCCTATATTGATAGATGTATTTGGAACTCTAAATCCAACACGGTTTGTGCTAGCTTCTTGAAACTTGACACAGTAAAGTAGTTTCACGTTCTATCTCTATGTTTTGTTTCCTCTTGCTGTAGCCCTAAGCAGTGACTGGCGAGAACCACTTTCATGGAAAGGGGTTGCCAAGCTTCCAAAAATTAGGAATCTCCAGAAATCTCAGCAAATATTTTTTCACCCAAACTGGATGATACTTTCAGGTAATGATCAGTACACTAAGGCGACTTGGTTCCCCAAAGTTCGTTCTTCTATGTTGAAGCGTTCATTTCCAGTAACAGTTTGAATTTTTAGGTTTCACTCTGTTTTCTCGTATATTGATACATGTATTTGGAACTCTAAATCCAACACGGTTTGTGCTACCTTCTTGAAACTTGACACAGTAAAGTAGTTTCACGTTCTATCTCTATGTTTTGTTTCCTCTTGCTGTAGCCCTAAGCAGTGACTGGCGAGAACCACTTTCATGGAGAGGGGTTGCCAAGCTTCCAAAAATTACGAATCTCCAGAAATCTCAGCAAATATTTTTTCACCCAACCTGGATGATACTTTCAGGTAATGATCAGTACACGAAGGCGACTTGGTTCCCCAAATGTCGTTCTTCTATGTTGAAGCGTTCATTTCCTGTAACAGTTTGAATTTTTAGGTTTCACTCTGTTTTCTCCTATATTGATACATGTATTTGGAACTCTAAATCCAACCCGGTTTGTGCTAGCTTCTTGAAACTTGACACAGTAAAGTAGTTTCACGTTCTACCTCTATGTTTTGTTTCCTCTTGATGTAGCCCTAAGCAGTGACTGGCGAGAAACACTTTCATGGAAAGGGGTTCCCAAGCTTCCAAAAATTACGAATCTCCAGAAATCTCAGCAAATATTTTTTCACCCAAACTGGAAGATACTTTCAGGTAAAGATCAGTACACTAAGGCGACTTGGTTCCCCAAATGTCGTTCTTCTTTGTTGAAGCGTTCATTTCCTGTAACAGTTTGAATTTTTAGGTTTCACTCTGTTTTCTCCTATATTGATACATGTATTTGGAACTCTAAATCCAACACGGTTTGTGCTAGCTTCTTGAAACTTGACACAGTAAAGTAGTTTCACGTTCTATCTCTATGTTTTTTTTCCTCTTGATGTAGCCCTAAGCAGTGACTGGCGAGAAACACTTTCATGGAAAGGGGTTGCCAAGCTTCCAAAAATTACGAATCTCCAGAAATCTCAGCAAATATTTTTTCACCCAAACTGGATGATACTTTCAGGTAATGATCAGTACACTAAGGCGACTTGGTTCCCCAAAGTTCGTTCTTCTATGTTGAAGCGTTCATTTCCAGTAACAGTTTGAATTTTTAGGTTTCACTCTGTTTTCTCCTATATTGATACATGTATTTGGAACTCTAAATCCAACACGGTTTGTGCTAGCTTCTTGAAACTTGATACAGTAAAGTAGTTTCACGTTCTATCTCTATGTTTTGTTTCCTCTTGCTGTAGCCCTAAGCAGTGACTGGCGAGAACCACTTTCATGGAGAGGGGTTGCCAAGCTTCCAAAAATTACGAATCTCCAGAAATCTCAGCAAATATTTTTTCACCCAAACTGGATTATACTTTCAGGTAATGATCAGTACACGAAGGCGACTTGGTTCCCCCAATGTCGTTCTTCTATGTTGAAGCGTTCATTTCCAGTAACACTTTGAATTTTTAGGTTTCACTCTGTTTTCTCCTATATTGATAGATGTATTTGGAACTCTAAATCCAACACGGTTTGTGCTAGCTTCATGAAACTTGACAAAGTAAAGTAGTTTCACGTTCTATCTCTATATTCTGTTTCCTCTTGATGTAGCCCTAAGCAGTGACTGGCGAGAAACACTTTCATGGAAAAAGGTTGCCAAGCTTCCAAAAGTTACGAATCTCCAGAAATCTCAGCAAATATTTGTTCACCCAAACTGGATGATACTTTCAGGTAATGATCAGTACACTAAGGCGACTTGGTTCCCCAAATGTCGTTCTTCTATGTTGAAGCGTTCATTTCCAGTAACAGTTTGAATTTTTAGGTTTCACTCTGTTTTCTCCTATATTGATACATGTATTTGGAACTCTAAATCCAACACGGTTTGTGCTAGCTTCTTGAAACTTGACACAGTAAAGTAGTTTCACGTTCTATCTCTAGGTTTTGTTTCCTCTTGATGTAGCCCTAAGCAGTGACTGGCGAGAACCACTTTCATGGAGAGGGGTTGCCAAGCTTCCAAAAATTACGAATCTCGAAAAATCTCAGCAAATATTTTTTCACCCAAACTGGATGATACTTTCAGGTAATGATCAGTACACTAAGGCGACTTGGTTCCCCAAAGTTCGTTCTTCTATGTTGAAGCGTTCATTTCCAGTAACAGTTTGAATTTTTAGGTTTCACTCTGTTTTCTCCTATATTGATACATGTATTTGGAACTCTAAATCCAACACGGTTTGTGCTAGCTTCTTGAAACTTGATACAGTTAAGTAGTTTCACGTTCTATCTCTATGTTTTGTTTCCTCTTGCTGTAGCCCTAAGCAGTGACTGGCGAGAAACACTTTCATGGAAAAAGGTTGCCAAGCTTCCAAAAGTTACGAATCTCCAGAAATCTCAGCAAATATTTTTTCACCCAAACTGGATGATACTTTCAGGTAATGATCAGAACACGAAGGCGACTTGGTTCCCCAAATGTCGTTCTTCTATGTTGAAGCGTTCATTTCCAGTAACACTTTGAATTTTTAGGTTTCACTCTGTTTTCTCCTATATTGATAGATGTATTTGGAACTCTAAATCCAACACGGTTTGTGCTAGCTTCATGAAACTTGACAAAGTAAAGTAGTTTCACGTTCTATCTCTATATTCTGTTTCCTCTTGATGTAGCCCTAAGCAGTGACTGGTGAGAAACACTTTCATGGAAAAAGGTTGCCAAGCTTCCAAAAGTTACGAATCTCCAGAAATCTCAGCAAATATTTGTTCACCCAAACTGGATGATACTTTCAGGTAATGATCAGTACACGAAGGCGACTTGGTTCCCCAAATTTCGTTCTTCTATGTTGAAGCGTTCATTTCCAGTAACAGTTTGAATTTTTAGGTTTCACTCTGTTTTCTCCTATATTGATACATGTATTTGGAACTCTAAATCCAACACGGTTTGTGCTAGCTTCTTGAAACTTGACACAGTAAAGTAGTTTCACGTTCTATCTCTATGTTTTGTTTCCTCTTGCTGTAGCCCTAAGCAGTGACTGGCGAGAACCACTTTCATGGAGAGGGGTTGCCAAGCTTCCAAAAATTACGAATCTCCAGAAATCTCAGCAAATATTTTTTCACCCAAACTGGATGATACTTTCAGGTAATGATCAGTACACTAAGGCGACTTGGTTCCCCAAATGTCGTTCTTCTATGTTGAAGCGTTCATTTCCTGTAACAGTTTCAATTTTTAGGTTTCACTCTGTTTTCTCCTATATTGATACATGTATTTGGAACTCTAAATCCAACACGGTTTGTGCTAGCTTCTTGAAACTTGACACCATAAAGTAGTTTCACGTTCTATCTCTATGTTTTGTTTCCTCTTGATGTAGCCCTAAGCAGTGACTGGCGAGAAACACTTTCATGGAAAGGGGTTGCCAAGCTTCCAAAAATTACGAATCTCCAGAAATCTCAGCAAATATTTTTTCACCCAAACTGGATGATACTTTCAGGAAATGATCAGTACACTAAGGCGACTTGGTTCCCCAAATGTCGTTCTTCTATGCTGAAGCGTTCATTTCCTGTAACAGTTTGAATTTTTAGGTTTCACTCTGTTTTCTCCTATATTGATACATGTATTTGGAACTCTAAATCCAACACGGTTTGTGCTAGCTTCTTGAAACTTGACACAGTAAAGTAGTTTCACGTTCTATCTCTATGTTTTGTTTCCATTTGCTGTAGCCCTAAGCAGTGACTGGCGAGAACCACTTTCATGGAGAGGGGTTGCCAAGCTTCCAAAAATTATGAATCTCCAGAAATCTCAGCAAATATTTTTTCACCCAAACTGGATGATACTTTCAGGTAATGATCAGTACACGAAGGCGACTTGGTTCCCCAAATGTCGTTCTTCTATGTTGAAGCGTTCATTTCCAGTAACAGTTTGAATTTTTAGGTTTCACTCTGTTTTCTCCTATATTGATACATGTATTTGGAACTCTAAATCCAACACGGTTTGTGCTAGCTTCTTGAAACTTGACACAGTAAAGTAGTTTCACGTTCTATCTCTATGTTTTGTTTCCTCTTGCTGTAGCCCTAAGCAGTGACTGGCGAGAACCACTTTCATGGAAAGGGGTTGCCAAGCTTCCAAAAATTAGGAATCTCCAGAAATCTCAGCAAATATTTTTTCACCCAAACTGGATGATACTTTCAGGTAATGATCAGTACACTAAGGCGACTTGGTTCCCCAAAGTTCGTTCTTCTATGTTGAAGCGTTCATTTCCAGTAACAGTTTGAATTTTTAGGTTTCACTCTGTTTTCTCCTATATTGATACATGTATTTGGAACTCTAAATCCAACACGGTTTGTGCTACCTTCTTGAAACTTGACACAGTAAAGTAGTTTCACGTTCTATCTCTATGTTTTGTTTCCTCTTGCTGTAGCCCTAAGCAGTGACTGGCGAGAACCACTTTCATGGAGAGGGGTTGCCAAGCTTCCAAAAATTACGAATCTCCAGAAATCTCAGCAAATATTTTTTCACCCAACCTGGATGATAATTTCAGGTAATGATCAGTACACGAAGGCGACTTGGTTCCCCAAATGTCGTTCTTCTATGTTGAAGCGTTCATTTCCTGTAACAGTTTGAATTTTTAGGTTTCACTCTGTTTTCTCCTATATTGATACATGTATTTGGAACTCTAAATCCAACCCGGTTTGTGCTAGCTTCTTGAAACTTGACACAGTAAAGTAGTTTCACGTTCTATCTCTATGTTTTGTTTCCTCTTGATGTAGCCCTAAGCAGTGACTGGCGAGAAACACTTTCATGGAAAGGGGTTGCCAAGCTTCGAAAAATTACGAATCTCCAGAAATCTCAGCAAATATTTTTTCACCCAAACTGGATGATACTTTCAGGTAATGATCAGTACACTAAGGCGACTTGGTTCCCCAAATGTCGTTCTTCTATGCTGAAGCGTTCATTTCCTGTAACAGTTTGAATTTTTAGGTTTCACTCTGTTTTCTCCTATATTGATACATGTATTTGGAACTCTAAATCCAACACGGTTTGTGCTAGCTTCTTGAAACTTGACACAGTAAAGTAGTTTCACGTTCTATCTCTATGTTTTGTTTCCTTTTGCTGTAGCCCTAAGCAGTGAGTGGCGAGAACCACTTTCATGGAGAGGGGTTGCCAAGCTTCCAAAAATTAAGAATCTCCAGAAATCTCAGCAAATATTTTTTCACCCAAACTGGATGATACTTTCAGGTAATGATCAGTACACTAAGGCGACTTGGTTCCCCAAATGTCGTTCTTCTATGTTGAAGCGTTCATTTCCAGTAACAGTTTGAATTTTTAGGTTTCACTCTGTTTTCTCCTATATTGATACATGTATTTGGAACTCTAAATCCAACACGGTTTGTGCTACCTTCTTGAAACTTGACACAGTAAAGTAGTTTCACGTTCTATCTCTATGTTTTGTTTCCTCTTGCTGTAGCCCTAAGCAGTGACTGGCGAGAACCACTTTCATGGAGAGGGGTTGCCAAGCTTCCAAAAATTACGAATCTCCAGAAATCTCAGCAAATATTTTTTCACCCAACCTGGATGATAATTTCAGGTAATGATCAGTACACGAAGGCGACTTGGTTCCCCAAATGTCGTTCTTCTATGTTGAAGCGTTCATTTCCTGTAACAGTTTGAATTTTTAGGTTTCACTCTGTTTTCTCCTATATTGATACATGTATTTGGAACTCTAAATCCAACCCGGTTTGTGCTAGCTTCTTGAAACTTGACACAGTAAAGTAGTTTCACGTTCTATCTCTATGTTTTGTTTCCTCTTGATGTAGCCCTAAGCAGTGACTGGCGAGAAACACTTTCATGGAAAGGGGTTGCCAAGCTTCGAAAAATTACGAATCTCCAGAAATCTCAGCAAATATTTTTTCACCCAAACTGGATGATACTTTCAGGTAATGATCAGTACACTAAGGCGACTTGGTTCCCCAAATGTCGTTCTTCTATGCTGAAGCGTTCATTTCCTGTAACAGTTTGAATTTTTAGGTTTCACTCTGTTTTCTCCTATATTGATACATGTATTTGGAACTCTAAATCCAACACGGTTTGTGCTAGCTTCTTGAAACTTGACACAGTAAAGTAGTTTCACGTTCTATCTCTATGTTTTGTTTCCTTTTGCTGTAGCCCTAAGCAGTGAGTGGCGAGAACCACTTTCATGGAGAGGGGTTGCCAAGCTTCCAAAAATTAAGAATCTCCAGAAATCTCAGCAAATATTTTTTCACCCAAACTGGATGATACTTTCAGGTAATGATCAGTACACTAAGGCGACTTGGTTCCCCAAATGTCGTTCTTCTATGTTGAAGCGTTCATTTCCAGTAACAGTTTGAATTTTTAGGTTTCACTCTGTTTTCTCCTATATTGATACATGTATTTGGAACTCTAAATCCAACACGGTTTGTGCTAGCTTCTTGAAACTTGACACAGTAAAGTAGTTTCACGTTCTATCTCTATGTTTTGTTTCCTCTTGCTGTAGCCCTAAGCAGTGACTGGCGAGAACCACTTTCATGGAAAGGGGTTGCCAAGCTTCCAAAAATTACGAATCTCCAGAAATCTCAGCAAATATTTTTTCACCCAAACTGGATGATACTTTCAGGTAATGATCAGTACACGAAGGCGACTTGGTTCCCCAAATGTCGTTCTTCTATGTTGAAGCGTTCATTTCCTGTAACAGTTTGAATTTTTAGGTTTCACTCTGTTTTCTCCTATATTGATACATGTATTTGGAACTCTAAATCCAACACGGCTTGTGCTAGCTTCTTGAAACTTGATACAGTTAAGTAGTTTCACGTTCTATCTCTATGTTTTGTTTCCTCTTGCTGTAGCCCTAAGCAGTGACTGGCGAGAAACACTTTCATGGAAAAAGGTTGCCAAGCTTCCAAAAGTTACGAATCTCCAGAAATCTCAGCAAATATTTTTTCACCCAAACTGGATGTTACTTTCAGGTAATGATCAGAACACGAAGGCGACTTGGTTCCCCAAATGTCGTTCTTCTATGTTGAAGCGTTCATTTCCAGTAACACTTTGAATTTTTAGGTTTCACTCTGTTTTCTCCTATATTGATAGATGTATTTGGAACTCTAAATCCAACACGGTTTGTGCTAGCTTCATGAAACTTGACAAAGTAAAGTAGTTTCACGTTCTATCTCTATATTCTGTTTCCTCTTGATGTAGCCCTAAGCAGTGACTGGTGAGAAACACTTTCATGGAAAGGGGTTGCCAAGCTTCGAAAAATTACGAATCTCCAGAAATCTCAGCAAATATTTGTTCACCCAAACTGGATGATACTTTCAGGTAATGATCAGTACACGAAGGCGACTTGGTTCCCCAAATGTCGTTCTTCTATGTTGAAGCGTTCATTTCCAGTAACAGTTTGAATTTTTAGGTTTCACTCTGTTTTCTCCTATATTGATAGATGTATTTGGAACTCTAAATCCAACACGGTTTGTGCTAGCTTCTTGAAACTTGACACAGTAAAGTAGTTTCACGTTCTATCTCTATGTTTTGTTTCCTCTTGCTGTAGCCCTAAGCAGTGACTGGCGAGAACCACTTTCATGGAGAGGGGTTGCCAAGCTTCCAAAAATTACAAATCTCCAGAAATCTCAGCAAATATTTTTTCACCCAAACTGGATGATACTTTCAGGTAATGATCAGTACACTAAGGCGACTTGGTTCCCCAAATGTCGTTCTTCTATGTTGAAGCGTTCATTTCCTGTAACAGTTTGAATTTTTAGGTTTCACTCTGTTTTCTCCTATATTGATAGATGTATTTGGAACTCTAAATCCAACACGGTTTGTGCTAGCTTCTTGAAACTTGACACCATAAAGTAGTTTCACGTTCTATCTCTATGTTTTGTTTCCTCTTGCTGTAGCCCTAAGCAGTGACTGGCGAGAACCACTTTCATTTAAAGGGGTTGCCAAGCTTCCAAAAATTACGAATCTCCAGAAATCTCAGCAAATATTTTTTCACCCAAACTGGATGATACTTTCAGGTAATGATCAGTACACTAAGGCGACTTGGTTCCCCAAAGTTCGTTCTTCTATGTTGAAGCGTTCATTTCCAGTAAAAGTTTGAATATTTAGGTTTCACTCTGTTTTCTCCTATATTGATACATGTATTTGGAACTCTAAATCCAACACGGTTTGTGCTACCTTCTTGAAACTTGACACAGTAAAGTAGTTTCACGTTCTATCTCTATGTTTTGTTTCCTCTTGCTGTAGCCCTAAGGAGTGACTGGCGAGAACCACTTTCATGGAGAGGGGTTGCCAAGCTTCCAAAAATTACGAATCTCCAGAAATCTCAGCAAATATTTTTTCACCCAACCTGGATGATACTTTCAGGTAATGATCAGTACACGAAGGCGACTTGGTTCCCCAAATGTCGTTCTTCTATGTTGAAGCGTTCATTTCCTGTAACAGTTTGAATTTTTAGGTTTCACTCTGTTTTCTCCTATATTGATACATGTATTTGGAACTCTAAATCCAACCCGGTTTGTGCTAGCTTCTTGAAACTTGACACAGTAAAGTAGTTTCACGTTCTATCTCTATGTTTTGTTTCCTCTTGCTGTAGCCCTAAGCAGTGACTGGCGAGAACCACTTTCATGGAGAGGGGTTGCCAAGCTTCCAAAAATTACGAATCTCCAGAAATCTCAGCAAATATTTTTTCACCCAACCTGGATGATACTTTCAGGTAATGATCAGTACACGAAGGCGACTTGGTTCCCCAAATTTCGTTCTTCTATGTTGAAGCGTTCATTTCCAGTAACAGTTTGAATTTTTAGGTTTCACTCTGTTTTCTCCTATATTGATAGATGTATTTGGAACTCTAAATCCAACACGGTTTGTGCTAGCTTCTTGAAACTTGACACAGTAAAGTAGTTTCACGTTCTATCTCTAGGTTTTGTTTCCTCTTGATGTAGCCCTAAGCAGTGACTGGCGAGAACCACTTTCATGGAGAGGGGTTGCCAAGCTTCCAAAAATTACGAGTCTCGAAAAATCTCAGCAAATATTTTTTCACCCAAACTGGATGATACTTTCAGGTAATGATCAGTACACTAAGGCGACTTGGTTCCCCAAATGTCGTTCTTCTATGTTGAAGCGTTCATTTCCAGTAACAGTTTGAATTTTTAGGTTTCACTCTGTTTTCTCCTATATTGATACATGTATTTGGAACTCTAAATCCAACACGGTTTGTGCTAGCTTCTTGAAACTTGACACAGTAAAGTAGTTTCACGTTCTATCTCTATGTTTTGTTTCCTCTTGCTGTAGCCCTAAGCAGTGACTGGCGAGAACCACTTTCATGGAGAGGGGTTGCCAAGCTTCCAAAAATTACGAATCTCCAGAAATCTCAGCAAATATTTTTTCACCCAAACTGGATGATACTTTCAGGTAATGATCAGTACACTAAGGCGACTTGGTTCCCCAAATGTCGTTCTTCTATGTTGAAGCGTTCATTTCCTGTAACAGTTTCAATTTTTAGGTTTCACTCTGTTTTCTCCTATATTGATACATGTATTTGGAACTCTAAATCCAACACGGTTTGTGCTAGCTTCTTGAAACTTGACACCATAAAGTAGTTTCACGTTCTATCTCTATGTTTTGTTTCCTCTTGATGTAGCCCTAAGCAGTGACTGGCGAGAAACACTTTCATGGAAAGGGGTTGCCAAGCTTCCAAAAATTACGAATCTCCAGAAATCTCAGCAAATATTTTTTCACCCAAACTGGATGATACTTTCAGGAAATGATCAGTACACTAAGGCGACTTGGTTCCCCAAATGTCGTTCTTCTATGCTGAAGCGTTCATTTCCTGTAACAGTTTGAATTTTTAGGTTTCACTCTGTTTTCTCCTATATTGATACATGTATTTGGAACTCTAAATCCAACACGGTTTGTGCTAGCTTCTTGAAACTTGACACAGTAAAGTAGTTTCACGTTCTATCTCTATGTTTTGTTTCCATTTGCTGTAGCCCTAAGCAGTGACTGGCGAGAACCACTTTCATGGAGAGGGGTTGCCAAGCTTCCAAAAATTATGAATCTCCAGAAATCTCAGCAAATATTTTTTCACCCAAACTGGATGATACTTTCAGGTAATGATCAGTACACGAAGGCGACTTGGTTCCCCAAATGTCGTTCTTCTATGTTGAAGCGTTCATTTCCAGAAACAGTTTGAATTTTTAGGTTTCACTCTGTTTTCTCCTATATTGATACATGTATTTGGAACTCTAAATCCAACACGGTTTGTGCTAGCTTCTTGAAACTTGACACAGTAAAGTAGTTTCACGTTCTATCTCTATGTTTTGTTTCCTCTTGCTGTAGCCCTAAGCAGTGACTGGCGAGAACCACTTTCATGGAAAGGGGTTGCCAAGCTTCCAAAAATTAGGAATCTCCAGAAATCTCAGCAAATATTTTTTCACCCAAACTGGATGATACTTTCAGGTAATGATCAGTACACTAAGGCGACTTGGTTCCCCAAAGTTCGTTCTTCTATGTTGAAGCGTTCATTTCCAGTAACAGTTTGAATTTTTAGGTTTCACTCTGTTTTCTCCTATATTGATACATGTATTTGGAACTCTAAATCCAACACGGTTTGTGCTACCTTCTTGAAACTTGACACAGTAAAGTAGTTTCACGTTCTATCTCTATGTTTTGTTTCCTCTTGCTGTAGCCCTAAGCAGTGACTGGCGAGAACCACTTTCATGGAGAGGGGTTGCCAAGCTTCCAAAAATTACGAATCTCCAGAAATCTCAGCAAATATTTTTTCACCCAACCTGGATGATACTTTCAGGTAATGATCAGTACACGAAGGCGACTTGGTTCCCCAAATGTCGTTCTTCTATGTTGAAGCGTTCATTTCCTGTAACAGTTTGAATTTTTAGGTTTCACTCTGTTTTCTCCTATATTGATACATGTATTTGGAACTCTAAATCCAACACGGTTTGTGCTAGCTTCTTGAAACTTGACACAGTAAAGTAGTTTCACGTTCTATCTCTGTTTTTTTTTCCTCTTGATGTAGCCCTAAGCAGTGACTGGCGAGAAACACTTTCATGGAAAGGGGTTGCCAAGCTTCCAAAAATTACGAATCTCCAGAAATCTCAGCAAATATTTTTTCACCCAAACTGGATGATACTTTCAGGTAATGATCAGTACACGAAGGCGACTTGGTTCCCCAAATGTCGTTCTTCTATGTTGAAGCGTTCATTTCCAGTAACACTTTGAATTTTTAGGTTTCACTCTGTTTTCTCCTATATTGATAGATGTATTTGGAACTCTAAATCCAACACGGTTTGCGCTAGCTTCATGAAACTTGACAAAGTAAAGTAGATTCACGTTCTATCTCTATATTCTGTTTCCTCTTGATGTAGCCCTAAGCAGTGACTGGTGAGAAACACTTTCATGGAAAAAGGTTGCCAAGCTTCCAAAAGTTACGAATCTCCAGAAATCTCAGCAAATATTTGTTCACCCAAACTGGATGATACTTTCAGGTAATGATCAGTACACGAAGGCGACTTGGTTCCCCAAATTTCGTTCTTCTATGTTGAAGCGTTCATTTCCAGTAACAGTTTGAATTTTTAGGTTTCACTCTGTTTTCTCCTATATTGATAGATGTATTTGGAACTCTAAATCCAACACGGTTTGTGCTAGCTTCTTGAAACTTGACACAGTAAAGTAGTTTCACGTTCTATCTCAAGGTTTTGTTTCCTCTTGATGTAGCCCTAAGCAGTGACTGGCGAGAACCACTTACATGGAGAGGGGTTGCCAAGCTTCCAAAAATTAGGAATCTCGAAAAATCTCAGCAAATATTTTTTCACCCAAACTGGATGATACTTTCAGGTAATGATCAGTACACTAAGGCGACTTGGTTCCCCAAAGTTCGTTCTTCTATGTTGAAGCGTTCATTTCCAGTAACAGTTTGAATTTTTAGGTTTCACTCTGTTTTCTCCTATATTGATACATGTATTTGGAACTCTAAATCCAACACGGTTTGTGCTAGCTTCTTGAAACTTGATACAGTAAAGTAGTTTCACGTTCTATCTCTATGTTTTGTTTCCTCTTGATGTAGCCCTAAGCAGTGACTGGCGAGAAACACTTTCATAGAAAAAGGTTGCCAAGCTTCCAAAAGTTACGAATCTCCAGAAATCTCAGCAAATATTTTTTCACCCAAACTGGATGATACTTTCAGGTAATGATCAGTACACTAAGGCGACTTGGTTCCCCAAATGTCGTTCTTCTATGCTGAAGCGTTCATTTCCTGTAACAGTTTGAATTTTTAGGTTTCACTCTGTTTTCTCCTATATTGATACATGTATTTGGAACTCTAAATCCAACACGGTTTGTGCTAGCTTCTTGAAACTTGAGACAGTAAAGTAGTTTCACGTTCTATCTCTATGTTTTGTTTCCTTTTGCTGTAGCCCTAAGCAGTGACTGGCGAGAACCACTTTCATGGAGAGGGGTTGCCAAGCTTCCAAAAATTATGAATCTCCAGAAATCTCAGCAAATATTTTTTCACCCAAACTGGATGATACTTTCAGGTAATGATGAGTACACTAAGGCGACTTGGTTCCCCAAATGTCGTTCTTCTATGTTGAAGCGTTCATTTCCAGTAACAGTTTGAATTTTTAGGTTTCACTCTGTTTTCTCCTATATTGATACATGTATTTGGAACTCTAAATCCAACACGGTTTGTGCTAGCTTCTTGAAACTTGACACAGTAAAGTAGTTTCACGTTCTATCTCTATGTTTTGTTTCCTCTTGCTGTAGCCCTAAGCAGTGACTGGCGAGAACCACTTTCATGGAAAGGGGTTGCCAAGCTTCCAAAAATTAGGAATCTCCAGAAATCTCAGCAAATATTTTTTCACCCAAACTGGATGATACTTTCAGGTAATGATCAGTACACTAAGGCGACTAGGTTCCCCAAAGTTCGTTCTTCTATGTTGAAGCGTTCATTTCCAGTAACAGTTTGAATTTTTAGGTTTCACTCTGTTTTCTCCTATATTGATACATGTATTTGGAACTCTAAATCCAACCCGGTTTGTGCTAGCTTCTTGAAACTTGACACAGTAAAGTAGTTTCACGTTCTACCTCTATGTTTTGTTTCCTCTTGATGTAGCCCTAAGCAGTGACTGGCGAGAAACACTTTCATGGAAAGGGGTTGCCAAGCATCGAAAAATTACGAATCTCCAGAAATCTCAGCAAATATTTTTTCACCCAAACTGGATGATACTTTCAGGTAATGATCAGTACACTAAGGCGACTTGGTTCCCCAAATGTCGTTCTTCTTTGTTGAAGCGTTCATTTCCTGTAACAGTTTGAATTTTTAGGTTTCACTCTGTTTTCTCCTATATTGATACATGTATTTGGAACTCTAAATCCAACACGGTTTGTGCTAGCTTCTTGAAACTTGACACAGTAAAGTAGTTTCACGTTCTATCTCTATGTTTTTTTTCCTCTTGATGTAGCCCTAAGCAGTGACTTGCGAGAAACACTTTCATGGAAAGGGGTTGCCAAGCTTCCAAAAATTACGAATCTCCAGAAATCTCAGCAAATATTTTTTCACCCAAACTGGATGATACTTTCAGGTAATGATCAGTACACTAAGGCGACTTGGTGCCCCAAAGTTCGTTCTTCTATGTTGAAGCGTTCATTTCCAGTAACAGTTTGAATTTTTAGGTTTCACTCTGTTTTCTCCTATATTGATACATGTATTTGGAACTCTAAATCCAACACGGTTTGTGCTAGCTTCTTGAAACTTGATACAGTAAAGTAGTTTCACGTTCTATCTCTATGTTTTGTTTCCTCTTGCTGTAGCCATAAGCAGTGACTGGCGAGAACCACTTTCATGGAGAGGGGTTGCCAAGCTTCCAAAAATTACGAATCTCCAGAAATCTCAGCAAATATTTTTTCACCCAAACTGGATGATACTTTCAGGTAATGATCAGTACACGAAGGCGACTTGGTTCCCCAAATGTCGTTCTTCTATGTTGAAGCGTTCATTTCCAGTAACACTTTGAATTTTTAGGTTTCACTCTGTTTTCTCCTATATTGATAGATGTATTTGGAACTCTAAATCCAACACGGTTTGTGCTAGCTTCATGAAACTTGACAAAGTAAAGTAGTTTCACCTTCTATCTCTATATTCTGTTTCCTCTTGATGTAGCCCTAAGCAGTGACTGGTGAGAAACACTTTCATGGAAAAAGGTTGCCAAGCTTCCAAAAGTTACGAATCTCCAGAAATCTCAGCAAATATTTGTTCACCCAAACTGGATGATACTTTCAGGTAATGATCAGTACACGAAGGCGACTTGGTTCCCCAAATTTCATTCTTCTATGTTGAAGCGTTCATTTCCAGTAACAGTTTGAATTTTTAGGTTTCACTCTGTTTTCTCCTATATTGATACATGTATTTGGAACTCTAAATCCAACACGGTTTGTGCTAGCTTCTTGAAACTTGACACAGTAAAGTAGTTTCACGTTCTATCTCTATGTTTTGTTTCCTCTTGCTGTAGCCCTAAGCAGTGACTGGCGAGAACCACTTTCATGGAGAGGGGTTGCCAAGCTTCCAAAAATTACGAATCTCCAGAAATCTCAGCAAATATTTTTTCACCCAAACTGGATGATACTTTCAGGTAATGATCAGTACACTAAGGCGACTTGGTTCCCCAAATGTCGTTCTTCTATGTTGAAGCGTTCATTTCCTGTAACAGTTTCAATTTTTAGGTTTCACTCTGTTTTCTCCTATATTGATACATGTATTTGGAACTCTAAATCCAACACGGTTTGTGCTAGCTTCTTGAAACTTGACACCATAAAGTAGTTTCACGTTCTATCTCTATGTTTTGTTTCCTCTTGATGTAGCCCTAAGCAGTGACTGGCGAGAAACACTTTCAGGGAGAGGGGTTGCCAAGCTTCCAAAAATTACGAATCTCCAGAAATCTCAGCAAATATTTTTTCACCCAAACTGGATGATACTTTCAGGTAATGATCAGTACACTAAGGCGACTTGGTTCCCCAAATGTCGTTCTTCTATGCTGAAGCGTTCATTTCCTGTAACAGTTTGAATTTTTAGGTTTCACTCTGTTTTCTCCTATATTGATACATGTATTTGGAACTCTAAATCCAACACGGTTTGTGCTAGCTTCTTGAAACTTGACACAGTAAAGTAGTTTCACGTTCTATCTCTATGTTTTGTTTCCTTTTGCTGTAGCCCTAAGCAGTGACTGGCGAGAACCACTTTCATGGAGAGGGGTTGCCAAGCTTCCAAAAATTATGAATCTCCAGAAATCTCAGCAAATATTTTTTCACCCAAACTGGATGATACTTTCAGGTAATGATCAGTACACTAAGGCGACTTGGTTCCCCAAATGTCGTTCTTCTATGTTGAAGCGTTCATTTCCAGTAACAGTTTGAATTTTTAGGTTTCACTCTGTTTTCTCCTATATTGATACATGTATTTGGAACTCTAAATCCAACACGGTTTGTGCTAGCTTCTTGAAACTTGACACAGTAAAGTAGTTTCACGTTATATCTCTTTGTTTTGTTTCCTCTTGCTGTAGCCCTAAGCAGTGACTGGCGAGAACCACTTTCATGGAGAGGGGTTGCCAAGCTTCCAAAAATTAGGAATCTCCAGAAATCTCAGCAAATATTTTTTCACCCAAACTGGATGATACTTTCAGGTAATGATCAGTACACTAAGGCGACTTGGTTCCCCAAAGTTCGTTCTTCTATGTTGAAGCGTTCATTTCCAGTAACAGTTTGAATTTTTAGGTTTCACTCTGTTTTCTCCTATATTGATACATGTATTTGGAACTCTAAATCCAACACGGTTTGTGCTACCTTCTTGAAACTTGACACAGTAAAGTAGTTTCACGTTCTATCTCTATGTTTTGTTTCCTCTTGCTGTAGCCCTAAGCAGTGACTGGCGAGAACCACTTTCATGGAGAGGGGTTGCCAAGCTTCCAAAAATTACGAATCTCCAGAAATCTCAGCAAATATTTTTTCACCCAACCTGGATGATACTTTCAGGTAATGATCAGTACACGAAGGCGACTTGGTTCCCCAAATGTCGTTCTTCTATGTTGAAGCGTTCATTTCCTGTAACAGTTTGAATTTTTAGGTTTCACTCTGTTTTCTCCTATATTGATACATGTATTTGGAACTCTAAATCCAACCCGGTTTGTGCTAGCTTCTTGAAACTTGACACAGTAAAGTAGTTTCACGTTCTATCTCTATGTTTTGTTTCCTCTTGCTGTAGCCCTAAGCAGTGACTGGCGAGAACCACTTTCATGGAGAGGGGTTGCCAAGCTTCCAAAAATTACGAATCTCCAGAAATCTCAGCAAATATTTTTTCACCCAACCTGGATGATACTTTCAGGTAATGATCAGTACACGAAGGCGACTTGGTTCCCAAATGTCGTTCTTCTATGTTGAAGCGTTCATTTCCTGTAACAGTTTCAATTTTTAGGTTTCACTCTCTTTTCTCCTATATTGATACATGTATTTGGAACTCTAAATCCAACACGGTTTGTGCTACCTTCTTGAAACTTGACACAGTAAAGTAGTTTCACGTTCTATCTCTATGTTTTGTTTCCTCTTGCTGTAGCCCTAAGCAGTGACTGGCGAGAACCACTTTCATGGAGAGGGGTTGCCAAGCTTCCAAAAATTACGAATCTCCAGAAATCTCAGCAAATATTTTTTCACCCAACCTGGATGATACTTTCAGGTAATGATCAGTACACGAAGGCGACTTGGTTCCCCAAATGTCGTTCTTCTATGTTGAAGCGTTCATTTCCTGTAACAGTTTGAATTTTTAGGTTTCACTCTGTTTTCTCCTATATTGATACATGTATTTGGAACTCTAAATCCAACCCGGTTTGTGCTAGCTTCTTGAAACTTGACACAGTAAAGTAGTTTCACGTTCTACCTCTATGTTTTGTTTCCTCTTGATGTAGCCCTAAGAAGTGACTGGCGAGAACCACTTTCATGGAGAGGGGTTGCCAAGCTTCCAAAAATTACGAATCTCCAGAAATCTCAGCAAATATTTTTTCACCCAAACTGGATGATACTTTCAGGTAATGATCAGTACACGAAGGCGACTTGGTTCCCCAAATGTCGTTCTTCTATGTTGAAGCGTTCATTTCCAGTAACACTTTGAATTTTTAGGTTTCACTCTGTTTTCTCCTATATTGATAGATGTATTTGGAACTCTAAATCCAACACGGTTTGTGCTAGCTTCATGAAACTTGACAAAGTAAAGTAGTTTCACGTTCTATCTCTATATTCTGTTTCCTCTTGATGTAGCCCTAAGCAGTGACTGGTGAGAAACACTTTCATGGAAAAAGGTTGCCAAGCTTCCAAAAGTTACGAATCTCCAGAAATCTCAGCAAATATTTGTTCACCCAAACTGGATGATACTTTCA
The DNA here is from genome assembly GCF_964194105.1 of Spermophilus citellus. Lineage (NCBI taxonomy): Eukaryota > Metazoa > Chordata > Mammalia > Rodentia > Sciuridae > Spermophilus > Spermophilus citellus. The sequence continues at coordinate 13,136,520 of NC_138197.1, read as the reverse complement.
GGTAATGATCAGTACACGAAGGCGACTTGGTTTCCCAAATTTCGTTCTTCTATGTTGAAGCGTTCATTTCCAGTAACAGTTTGAATTTTTAGGTTTCACTCTGTTTTCTCCTATATTGATAGATGTATTTGGAACTCTAAATCCAACACGGTTTGTGCTAGCTTCTTGAAACTTGACACAGTAAAGTAGTTTCACGTTCTATCTCAAGGTTTTGTTTCCTCTTGATGTAGCCCTAAGCAGTGACTGGCGAGAACCACTTTCATGGAGAGGGGTTGCCAAGCTTCCAAAAATTACGAATCTCGAAAAATCTCAGCAAATATTTTTTCACCCAAACTGGATGATACTTTCAGGTAATGATCAGTACACTAAGGCGACTTGGTTCCCCAAAGTTCGTTCTTCTATGTTGAAGCGTTCATTTCCAGTAACAGTTTGAATTTTTAGGTTTCACTCTGTTTTCTCCTATATTGATACATGTATTTGGAACTCTAAATCCAACACGGTTTGTGCTAGCTTCTTGAAACTTGATACAGTAAAGTAGTTTCACGTTCTATCTCTATGTTTTGTTTCCTCTTGCTGTAGCCATAAGCAGTGACTGGCGAGAAACACTTTCATGGAAAAAGGTTGCCAAGCTTCCAAAAGTTACGAATCTCCAGAAATCTCAGCAAATATTTTTTCACCCAAACTGGATGATACTTTCAGGTAATGATCAGAACACGAAGGCGACTTGGTTCCCCAAATGTCGTTCTTCTATGTTGAAGCGTTCATTTCCAGTAACACTTTGAATTCTTATGTTTCACTCTGTTTTCCCCTATATTGATAGATGTATTTGGAACTCTAAATCCAACACGGTTTGTGCTAGCTTCATGAAACTTGACAAAGTAAAGTAGTTTCACGTTCTATCTCTATATTCTGTTTCCTCTTGATGTAGCCCTAAGCAGTGACTGGTGAGAAACACTTTCATGGAAAAAGGTTGCCAAGCTTCCAAAAGTTACGAATCTCCAGAAATCTCAGCAAATATTTGTTCACCCAAACTGGATGATACTTTCAGGTAATGATCAGTACACGAAGGCGACTTGGTTCCCCAAATTTCGTTCTTCTATGTTGAAGCGTTCATTTCCAGTAACAGTTTGAATTTTTAGGTTTCACTCTGTTTTCTCCTATATTGATAGATGTATTTGGAACTCTAAATCCAACACGGTTTGTGCTAGCTTCTTGAAACTTGACACAGTAAAGTAGTTTCACGTTCTATCTCTATGTTTTGTTTCCTCTTGCTGTAGCCCTAAGCAGTGACTGGCGAGAACCACTTTCATGGAGAGGGGTTGCCAAGCTTCCAAAAATTACGAATCTCCAGAAATCTCAGCAAATATTTTTTCACCCAAACTGGATGATACTTTCAGGTAATGATCAGTACACGAAGGCGACTTGGTTCCCCAAATGTCGTTCTTCTATGTTGAAGCGTTCATTTCCAGTAACACTTTGAATTTTTAGGTTTCACTCTGTTTTCTCCTATATTGATAGATGTATTTGGAACTCTAAATCCAACACGGTTTGTGCTAGCTTCATGAAACTTGACAAAGTAAAGTAGTTTCACGTTCTATCTCTATATTCTGTTTCCTCTTGATGTAGCCCTAAGCAGTGACTGGTTAGAAACACTTTCATGGAAAAAGGTTGCCAAGCTTCCAAAAGTTACGAATCTCCAGAAATCTCAGCAAATATTTGTTCACCCAAACTGGATGATACTTTCAGGTAATGATCAGTACACGAAGGCGACTTGGTTCCCCAAATTTCGTTCTTCTATGTTGAAGCGTTCATTTCCAGTAACAGTTTGAATTTTTAGGTTTCACTCTGTTTTCTCCTATATTGATAGATGTATTTGGAACTCTAAATCCAACACGGTTTGTGCTAGCTTCTTGAAACTTGACACAGTAAAGTAGTTTCACGTTCTATCTCTAGGTTTTGTTTCCTCTTGATGTAGCCCTAAGCAGTGACTGGCGAGAACCACTTTCATGGAGAGGGGTTGCCAAGCTTCCAAAAATTACGAATCTCCAGAAATCTCAGCAAATATTTTTTCACCCAAACTGGATGATACTTTCAGGTAATGATCAGAACACTAAGGCGACTTGGTTCCCCAAATTTCGTTCTTCTCTGTTGAAGCGTTCATTTCCAGTAACAGTTTGAATTTTTAGGTTTCACTCTGTTTTCTCCTATATTGATACATGTATTTGGAACTCTAAATCCAACACGGTTTGTGCTAGCTTCTTGAAACTTGATACAGTTAAGTAGTTTCACGTTCTATCTCTATGTTTTGTTTCCTCTTGCTGTAGCCCTAAGCAGTGACTGGCGAGAAACACTTTCATGGAAAAAGGTTGCCAAGCTTCCAAAAGTTACGAATCTCCAGAAATCTCAGCAAATATTTTTTCACCCAAACTGGATGATACTTTCAGGTAATGATCAGTACACTAAGGCGACTTGGTTCCCCAAATGTCGTTTCTATGTTGAAGCGTTCATTTCCTGTAACAGTTTGAATTTTTAGGTTTCACTCTGTTTTCTCCTATATTGATAGATGTATTTGGAACTCTAAATCCAACACGGTTTGTGCTAGCTTCTTGAAACTTGACACCATAAAGTACTTTCACGTTCTATCTCTATGTTTTGTTTCCTCTTGATGTAGCCCTAAGCAGTGACTGGCGAGAAACACTTTCATGGAGAGGGGTTGCCAAGCTTCCAAAAATTACGAATCTCCAGAAATCTCAGCAAATATTTTTTCACCCAAACTGGATGATACTTTCAGGTAATGATCAGTACACTAAGGCGACTTGGTTCCCCAAATGTCGTTCTTCTATGCTGAAGCGTTCATTTCCTGTAACAGTTTGAATTTTTAGGTTTCACTCTGTTTTCTCCTATATTGATACATGTATTTGGAACTCTAAATCCAACACGGTTTGTGCTAGCTTCTTGAAACTTGACACAGTAAAGTAGTTTCACGTTCTATCTCTATGTTTTGTTTCCTTTTGCTGTAGCCCTAAGCAGTGACTGGCGAGAACCACTTTCATGGAGAGGGGTTGCCAAGCTTCCAAAAATTATGAATCTCCAGAAATCTCAGCAAATATTTTTTCACCCAAACTGGATGATACTTTCAAGTAATGATCAGTACACTAAGGCGACTTGGTTCCCCAAAGTTCGTTCTTCTATGTTGAAGCGTTCATTTCCAGTAACAGTTTGAATTTTTAGGTTTCACTCTGTTTTCTCCTATATTGATACATGTATTTGGAACTCTAAATCCAACACGGTTTGTGCTAGCTTCTTGAAACTTGACACAGTAAAGTAGTTTCACGTTCTATCTCTATGTTTTGTTTCCTCTTGCTGTAGCCCTAAGCAGTGACTGGCGAGAACCACTTTCATGGAGAGGGGTTGCCAAGCTTCCAAAAATTAGGAATCTCCAGAAATCTCAGCAAATATTTTTTCACCCAAACTGGATGATACTTTCAGGTAATGATCAGTACACTAAGGCGACTTGGTTCCCCAAAGTTCGTTCTTCTATGTTGAAGCGTTCATTTCCAGTAACAGTTTGAATTTTTAGGTTTCACTCTGTTTTCTCCTATATTGATACATGTATTTGGAACTCTAAATCCAACACGGTTTGTGCTACCTTCTTGAAACTTGACACAGTAAAGTAGTTTCACGTTCTATCTCTATGTTTTGTTTCCTCTTGCTGTAGCCCTAAGCAGTGACTGGCGAGAACCACTTTCATGGAGAGGGGTTGCCAAGCTTCCAAAAATTACGAATCTCCAGAAATCTCAGCAAATATTTTTTCACCCAACCTGGATGATACTTTCAGGTAATGATCAGTACACGAAGGCGACTTGGTTCCCCAAATGTCGTTCTTCTATGTTGAAGCGTTCATTTCCTGTAACAGTTTGAATTTTTAGGTTTCACTCTGTTTTCTCCTATATTGATACATGTATTTGGAACTCTAAATCCAACCCGGTTTGTGCTAGCTTCTTGAAACTTGACACAGTAAAGTAGTTTCACATTCTACCTCTATGTTTTGTTTCCTCTTGATGTAGCCCTAAGCAGTGACTGGCGAGAAACACTTTCATGGAAAGGGGTTGCCAAGCTTCGAAAAATTACAAATCTCCAGAAATCTCAGCAAATATTTTTTCACCCAAACTGGATGATACTTTCAGGTAATGATCAGTACACTAAGGCGACTTGGTTCCCCAAATGTCGTTCTTCTTTGTTGAAGCGTTCATTTCCTGTAACAGTTTGAATTTTTAGGTTTCACTCTGTTTTCTCCTATATTGATACATGTATTTGGAACTCTAAATCCAACACGGTTTGTGCTAGCTTCTTGAAACTTGACACAGTAAAGTAGTTTCACGTTCTATCTCTTTTTTTTTTCCTCTTGATGTAGCCCTAAGCAGTGACTGGCGAGAAACACTTTCATGGAAAGGGGTTGCCAAGCTTCCAAAAATTACGAATCTCCAGAAATCTCAGCAAATATTTTTTCACCCAAACTGGATGATACTTTCAGGTAATGATCAGTACACTAAGGCGACATGGTTCCCCAAAGTTCGTTCTTCTATGTTGAAGCGTTCATTTCCAGTAACAGTTTGAATTTTTAGGTTTCACTCTGTTTTCTCCTATATTGATACATGTATTTGGAACTCTAAATCCAACACGGTTTGTGCTACCTTCTTGAAACTTGACACAGTAAAGTAGTTTCACTTTCTATCTCTATGTTTTGTTTCCTCTTGCTGTAGCCCTAAGCAGTGACTGGCGAGAACCACTTTCATGGAGAGGGGTTGCCAAGCTTCCAAAAATTACGAATCTCCAGAAATCTCAGCAAATATTTTTTCACCCAAACTGGATGATACTTTCAGGTAATGATCAGTACACGAAGGCGACTTGGTTCCCCAAATGTCGTTCTTCTATGTTGAAGCGTTCATTTCCAGTAACACTTTGAATTTTTAGGTTTCACTCTGTTTTCTCCTATATTGATAGATGTATTTGGAACTCTAAATCCAACACGGTTTGTGCTAGCTTCATGAAACTTGACAAAGTAAAGTAGTTTCACGTTCTATCTCTATATTCTGTTTCCTCTTGATGTAGCCCTAAGCAGTGACTGGTGAGAAACACTTTCATGGAAAAAGGTTGCCAAGCTTCCAAAAGTTACGAATCTCCAGAAATCTCAGCAAATATTTGTTCACCCAAACTGGATGATACTTTCAGGTAATGATCAGTACACGAAGGCGACTTGGTTCCCCAAATTTCGTTCTTCTATGTTGAAGCGTTCATTTCCAGTAACAGTTTGAATTTTTAGGTTTCACTCTGTTTTCTCCTATATTGATAGATGTATTTGGAACTCTAAATCCAACACGGTTTGTGCTAGCTTCTTGAAACTTGACACAGTAAAGTAGTTTCACGTTCTATCTCAAGGTTTTGTTTCCTCTTGATGTAGCCCTAAGCAGTGACTGGCGAGAACCACTTTCATGGAGAGGGGTTGCCAAGCTTCCAAAAATTACGAATCTCGAAAAATCTCAGCAAATATTTTTTCACCCAAACTGGATGATACTTTCAGGTAATGATCAGTACACTAAGGCGACTTGGTTCCCCAAAGTTCGTTATTCTATGTTGAAGCGTTCATTTCCAGTAACAGTTTGAATTTTTAGGTTTCATTCTGTTTTCTCCTATATTGATACATGTATTTGGAACTCTAAATCCAACACGGTTTGTGCTAGCTTCTTGAAACTTGATACAGTAAAGTAGTTTCACGTTCTATCTCTATGTTTTGTTTCCTCTTGCTGTAGCCATAAGCAGTGACTGGCGAGAAACACATTCATGGAAAAAGGTTGCCAAGCTTCCAAAAGTTACGAATCTCCAGAAATCTCAGCAAATATTTTTTCACCCAAACTGGATGATACTTTCAGGTAATGATCAGAACACGAAGGCGACTTGGTTCCCCAAATGTCGTTCTTCTATGTTGAAGCGTTCATTTCCAGTAACACTTTGAATTTTTAGGTTTCACTCTGTTTTCTCCTATATTGATAGATGTATTTGGAACTCTAAATCCAACACGGTTTGTGCTAGCTTCATGAAACTTGACAAAGTAAAGTAGTTTCACGTTCTATCTCTATATTCTGTTTCCTCTTGATGTAGCCCTAAGCAGTGACTGGTGAGAAACACTTTCATGGAAAAAGGTTGCCAAGCTTCCAAAAGTTACGAATCTCCAGAAATCTCAGCAAATATTTGTTCACCCAAACTGGATGATACTTTCAGGTAATGATCAGTACACGAAGGCGACTTGGTTCCCCAAATTTCGTTCTTCTATGTTGAAGCGTTCATTTCCAGTAACAGTTTGAATTTTTAGGTTTCACTCTGTTTTCTCCTATATTGATAGATGTATTTGGAACTCTAAATCCAACACGGTTTGTGCTACCTTCTTGAAACTTGACACAGTAAAGTAGTTTCACGTTCTATCTCTATGTTTTGTTTCCTCTTGCTGTAGCCCTAAGCAGTGACTGGCGAGAACCACTTTCATGGAGAGGGGTTGCCAAGCTTCCAAAAATTACGAATCTCCAGAAATCTCAGCAAATATTTTTTCACCCAAACTGGATGATACTTTCAGGTAATGATCAGTACACTAAGGCGACTTGGTTCCCGAAATGTCGTTCTTCTATGTTGAAGCGTTCAATTCCTGTAACAGTTTCAATTTTTAGGTTTCACTCTGTTTTCTCCTATATTGATACATGTATTTGGAACTCTAAATCCAACACGGTTTGTGCTAGCTTCTTGAAACTTGACACCATAAAGTAGTTTCACGTTCTATCTCTATGTTTTGTTTCCTCTTGATGTAGCCCTAAGCAGTGACTTGCGAGAAACACTTTCATGGAAAGGGGTTGCCAAGCTTCCAAAAATTAGGAATCTCCAGAAATCTCAGCAAATATTTTTTCACCCAAACTGGATGATACTTTCAGGTAATGATCAGTACACTAAGGCGACTTGGTTCCCCAAATGTCGTTCTTCTATGTTGAAGCGTTCATTTCCAGTAACAGTTTGAATTTTTAGGTTTCACTCTGTTTTCTCCTATATTGATACATGTATTTGGAACTCTAAATCCAACACGGTTTGTGCTAGCTTCTTGAAACTTGACACAGTAAAGTAGTTTCACGTTCTATCTCTATGTTTTGTTTCCTCTTGCTGTAGCCCTAAGCAGTGACTGGCGAGAACCACTTTCATGGAAAGGGGTTGCCAAGCTTCCAAAAATTAGGAATCTCCAGATATCTCAGCAAATATTTTTTCACCCAAACTGGATGATACTTTCAGGTAATGATCAGTACACTAAGGCGACTTGGTTCCCCAAAGTTCGTTCTTCTATGTTGAAGCGTTCATTTCCAGTAACAGTTTGAATTTTTAGGTTTCACTCTGTTTTCTCCTATATTGATACATGTATTTGGAACTCTAAATCCAACACGGCTTGTGCTAGCTTCTTGAAACTTGATACAGTTAAGTAGTTTCACGTTCTATCTCTATGTTTTGTTTCCTCTTGCTGTAGCCCTAAGCAGTGACTGGCGAGAACCACTTTCATGGAAAGGGGTTGCCAAGCTTCCAAAAATTAGGAATCTCCAGAAATCTCAGCAAATATTTTTTCACCCAAACTGGATGATACTTTCAGGTAATGATCAGTACACTAAGGCGACTTGGTTCCCCAAAGTTCGTTCTTCTATGTTGAAGCGTTCATTTCCAGTAACAGTTTGAATTTTTAGGTTTCACTCTGTTTTCTCCTATATTGATACATGTATTTGGAACTCTAAATCCAACCCGGTTTGTGCTAGCTTCTTGAAACTTGACACAGTAAAGTAGTTTCACGTTCTATCTCTATGTTTTGTTTCCTCTTGCTGTAGCCCTAAGCAGTGACTGGCGAGAACCACTTTCATGGAGAGGGGTTGCCAAGCTTCCAAAAATTACGAATCTCCAGAAATCTCAGCAAATATTTTTTCACCCAACCTGGATGATACTTTCAGGTAATGATCAGTACACGAAGGCGACTTGGTTCCCCAAATGTCGTTCTTCTATGTTGAAGCGTTCATTTCCTGTAACAGTTTGAATTTTTAGGTTTCACTCTGTTTTCTCCTATATTGATAGATGTATTTGGAACTCTAAATCCAACCCGGTTTGTGCTAGCTTCTTGAAACTTGACACAGTAAAGTAGTTTCACGTTCTATCTCTATGTTTTGTTTCCTCTTGCTGTAGCCCTAAGCAGTGACTGGCGAGAACCACTTTCATGGAGAGGGGTTGCCAAGCTTCCAAAAATTACGAATCTCCAGAAATCTCAGCAAATATTTTTTCACCCAACCTGGATGATACTTTCAGGTAATGATCAGTACACGAAGGCGACTTGGTTCCCCAAATGTCGTTCTTCTATGTTGAAGCATTCATTTCCTGTAACAGTTTGAATTTTTAGGTTTCACTCTGTTTTCTCCTATATTGATACATGTATTTGGAACTCTAAATCCAACCCGGTTTGTGCTAGCTTCTTGAAACTTGACACAGTAAAGTAGTTTCACGTTCTACCTCTATGTTTTGTTTCCTCTTGATGTAGCCCTAAGCAGTGACTGGCGAGAAACACTTTCATGGAAAGGGGTTGCCAAGCTTCGAAAAATTACGAATCTCCAGAAATCTCAGCAAATATTTTTTCACCCAAACTGGATGATACTTTCAGGTAATGATCAGTACACTAAGGCGACTTGGTTCCCCAAATGTCGTTCTTCTTTGTTGAAGCGTTCATTTCCTGTAACAGTTTGAATTTTTAGGTTTCACTCTGTTTTCTCCTTTATTGATACATGTATTTGGAACTCTAAATCCAACACGGTTTGTGCTAGCTTCTTGAAACTTGACACAGTAAAGTAGTTTCATGTTCTATCTCTAGGTTTTGTTTCCTCTTGATGTAGCCCTAAGCAGTGACTGGCGAGAACCACTTTCATGGAGAGGGGTTGCCAAGCTTCCAAAAATTACGAATCTCGAAAAATCTCAGCAAATATTTTTTCACCCAAACTGGATGATACTTTCAGGTAATGATCAGTACACGAAGGCGACTTGGTTCCCCAAAGTTCGTTCTTCTATGTTGAAGCGTTCATTTCCAGTAACAGTTTGAATTTTTAGGTTTCACTCTGTTTTCTCCTATATTGATACATGTATTTGGAACTCTAAATCCAACCCGGTTTGTGCTAGCTTCTTGAAACTTGACACAGTAAAGTAGTTTCACGTTCTATCTCTATGTTTTTTTTCCTCTTGCTGTAGCCCTAAGCAGTGACTGGCGAGAACCACTTTCATGGAGAGGGGTTGCCAAGCTTCCAAAAATTACGAATCTCCAGAAATCTCAGCAAATATTTTTTCACCCAACCTGGATGATACTTTCAGGTAATGATCAGTACACGAAGGCGACTTGGTTCCCCAAATGTCGTTCTTCTATGTTGAAGCGTTCATTTCCTGTAACAGTTTGAATTTTTAGGTTTCACTCTGTTTTCTCCTATATTGATAGATGTATTTGGAACTCTAAATCCAACACGGTTTGTGCTAGCTTCATGAAACTTGACAAAGTAAAGTAGTTTCACGTTCTATCTCTATATTCTGTTTCCTCTTGATGTAGCCCTAAGCAGTGACTGGTGAGAAACACTTTCATGGAAAAAGGTTGCCAAGCTTCCAAAAGTTACGAATCTCCAGAAATCTCAGCAAATATTTGTTCACCCAAACTGGATGATACTTTCAGGTAATGATCAGTACACGAAGGCGACTTGGTTCCCCAAATTTCGTTCTTCTATGTTGAAGCGTTCATTTCCAGTAACAGTTTGAATTTTTAGGTTTCACTCTGTTTTCTCCTATATTGATAGATGTATTTGGAACTCTAAATCCAACACGGTTTGTGCTAGCTTCTTGAAACTTGACACAGTAAAGTAGTTTCACGTTCTATCTCTAGGTTTTGTTTCCTCTTGATGTAGCCCTAAGCAGTGACTGGCGAGAACCACTTTCATGGAGAGGGGTTGCCAAGCTTCCAAAAATTACGAATCTCGAAAAATCTCAGCAAATATTTTTTCACCCAAACTGGATGATACTTTCAGGTAATGATCAGTACACGAAGGCGACTTGGTTCCCCAAAGTTCGTTCTTCTATGTTGAAGCGTTCATTTCCAGTAACAGTTTGAATTTTTAGGTTTCACTCTGTTTTCTCCTATATTGATACATGTATTTGGAACTCTAAATCCAACACGGTTTGTGCTAGCTTCTTGAAACTTGATACAGTAAAGTAGTTTCACGTTCTATCTCTATGTTTTGTTTCCTCTTGCTGTAGCCCTAAGCAGTGACTGGCGAGAAACACTTTCATGGAAAAAGGTTGCCAAGCTTCCAAAAGTTACGAATCTCCAGAAATCTCAGCAAATATTTTTTCACCCAAACTGGATGATACTTTCAGGTAATGATCAGAACACGAAGGCGACTTGGTTCCCCAAATGTCGTTCTTCTATGTTGAAGCGTTCATTTCCAGTAACACTTTGAATTTTTAGGTTTCACTCTGTTTTCTCCTATATTGATAGATGTATTTGGAACTCTAAATCCAACACGGTTTGTGCTAGCTTCTTGAAACTTGACACAGTAAAGTAGTTTCACGTTCTATCTCTAGGTTTTCTTTCCTCTTGATGTAGCCCTAAGCAGTGACTGGCGAGAAACACTTTCATGGAGAGGGGTTGCCAAGCTTCCAAAAATTACGAATCTCCAGAAATCTCAGCAAATATTTTTTCACCCAAACTGGATGATACTTTCAGGTAATGATCAGTACACTAAGGCGACTTGGTTCCCCAAATGTCGTTCTTCTATGTTGAAGCGTTCATTTCCTGTAACAGTTTGAATTTTTAGGTTTCACTCTGTTTTCTCCTATATTAATACATGTATTTGGAACTCTAAATCCAACACGGTTTGTGCTAGCTTCTTGAAACTTGACACAGTAAAGTAGTTTCACGTTCTATCTCTATGTTTTGTTTCCTTTTGCTGTAGCCCTAAGCAGTGACTGGCGAGAACCACTTTCATGGAGAGGGGTTGCCAAGCTTCCAAAAATTATGAATCTCCAGAAATCTCAGCAAATATTTTTTCACCCAAACTGGATGATACTTTCAGGTAATGATCAGAACACGAAGGCGACTAGGTTCCCCAAATGTCGTTCTTCTATGTTGAAGCGTTCATTTCCAGTAACACTTTGAATTTTTAGGTTTCACTCTGTTTTCTCCTATATTGATAGATGTATTTGGAACTCTAAATCCAACACGGTTTGTGCTAGCTTCTTGAAACTTGACACAGTAAAGTGTTTCACGTTCTATCTCTAGGTTTTCTTTCCTCTTGATGTAGCCCTAAGCAGTGACTGGCGAGAAACACTTTCATGGAGAGGGGTTGCCAAGCTTCCAAAAATTACGAATCTCCAGAAATCTCAGCAAATATTTTTTCACCCAAACTGGATGATACTTTCAGGTAATGATCAGTACACTAAGGCGACTTGGTTCCCCAAATGTCGTTCTTCTATGCTGAAGCGTTCATTTCCTGTAACAGTTTGAATTTTTAGGTTTCACTCTGTTTTCTCCTATATTAATACATGTATTTGGAACTCTAAATCCAACCCGGTTTGTGCTAGCTTCTTGAAACTTGACACAGTAAAGTAGTTTCACGTTCTATCTCTATGTTTTGTTTCCTTTTTCTGTAGCCCTAAGCAGTGACTGGCGAGAACCACTTTCATGGAGAGGGGTTGCCAAGCTTCCAAAAATTATGAATCTCCAGAAATCTCAGCAAATATTTTTTCACCCAAACTGGATGATACTTTCAGGTAATGATCAGTACACTAAGGCGACTTGGTTCCCCAAATGTCGTTCTTCTATGTTGAAGCGTTCATTTCCAGTAACAGTTTGAATTTTTAGGTTTCACTCTGTTTTCTCCTATATTGATACATGTATTTGGAACTCTAAATCCAACACGGTTTGTGCTAGCTTCTTGAAACTTGACACAGTAAAGTAGTTTCACGTTCTATCTCTATGTTTTGTTTCCTCTTGCTGTAGCCCTAAGCAGTGACTGGCGAGAACCACTTTCATGGAAAGGGGTTGCCAAGCTTCCAAAAATTAGGAATCTCCAGAAATCTCAGCAAATATTTTTTCACCCAAACTGGATGATACTTTCAGGTAATGATCAGTACACTAAGGCGACTTGGTTCCCCAAAGTTCGTTCTTCTATGTTGAAGCGTTCATTTCCAGTAACAGTTTGAATTTTTAGGTTTCACTCTGTTTTCTCCTATATTGATACATGTATTTGGAACTCTAAATCCAACACGGTTTGTGCTAGCTTCTTGAAACTTGACACCATAAAGTAGTTTCACGTTCTATCTCTATGTTTTGTTTCCTCTTGCTGTAGCCCTAAGCAGTGACTGGCGAGAACCACTTTCATGGAAATGGGTTGCCAAGCTTCCAAAAATTAGGAATCTCCAGAAATCTCAGCAAATATTTTTTCACCCAAACTGGATGATACTTTCAGGTAATGATCAGTACACTAAGGCGACTTGGTTCCCCAAAGTTCGTTTTTCTATGTTGAAGCGTTCATTTCCAGTAACAGTTTGAATTTTTAGGTTTCACTCTGTTTTCTCCTATATTGATACATGTATTTGGAACTCTAAATCCAACCCGGTTTGTGCTAGCTTCTTGAAACTTGACACAGTAAAGTAGTTTCACGTTCTATCTCTATGTTTTTTTTCCTCTTGCTGTAGCCCTAAGCAGTGACTGGCGAGAACCACTTTCATGAAGAGGGGTTGCCAAGCTTCCAAAAATTACGAATCTCCAGAAATCTCAGCAAATATTTTTTCACCCAACCTGGATGATACTTTCAGGTAATGATCAGTACACGAAGGCGACTTGGTTCCCCAAATGTCGTTCTTCTATGTTGAAGCGTTCATTTCCTGTAACAGTTTGAATTTTTAGGTTTCACTCTGTTTTCTCCTATATTGATAGATGTATTTGGAACTCTAAATCCAACACGGTTTGTGCTAGCTTCATGAAACTTGACAAAGTAAAGTAGTTTCACGTTCTATCTCTATATTCTGTTTCCTCTTGATGTAGCCCTAAGCAGTGACTGGTGAGAAACACTTTCATGGAAAAAGGTTGCCAAGCTTCCAAAAGTTACGAATCTCCAGAAATCTCAGCAAATATTTGTTCACCCAAACTGGATGATACTTTCAGGTAATGATCAGTACACGAAGGCGACTTGGTTCCCCAAATTTCGTTCTTCTATGTTGAAGCGTTCATTTCCAGTAACAGTTTGAATTTTTAGGTTTCACTCTGTTTTCTCCTATATTGATAGATGTATTTGGAACTCTAAATCCAACACGGTTTGTGCTAGCTTCTTGAAACTTGACACAGTAAAGTAGTTTCACGTTCTATCTCTAGGTTTTGTTTCCTCTTGCTGTAGCCCTAAGCAGTGACTGGCGAGAAACACTTTCATGGAGAGGGGTTGCCAAGCTTCCAAAAATTACGAATCTCCAGAAATCTCAGCAAATATTTTTTCACCCAAACTGGATGATACTTTCAGGTAATGATCAGTACACTAAGGCGACTTGGTTCCCCAAAGTTCGTTCTTCTATGTTGAAGCGTTCATTTCCAGTAACAGTTTGAATTTTTAGGTTTCACTCTGTTTTCTCCTATATTGATACATGTATTTGGAACTCTAAATCCAACACGGTTTGTGCTAGCTTCTTGAAACTTGATACAGTAAAGTAGTTTCACGTTCTATCTCTATGTTTTGTTTCCTCTTGCTGTAGCCCTAAGCAGTGACTGGCGAGAAACACTTTCATGGAAAAAGGTTGCCAAGCTTCCAAAAGTTACGAATCTCCAGAAATCTCAGCAAATATTTTTTCACCCAAACTGGATGATACTTTCAGGTAATGATCAGAACACGAAGGCGACTTGGTTCCCCAAATGTCGTTCTTCTATGTTGAAGCGTTCATTTCCAGTAACACTTTGAATTTTTAGGTTTCACTCTGTTTTCTCCTATATTGATAGATGTATTTGGAACTCTAAATCCAACACGGTTTGTGCTAGCTTCTTGAAACTTGACACAGTAAAGTAGTTTCACGTTCTATCTCTAGGTTTTCTTTCCTCTTGATGTAGCCCTAAGCAGTGACTGGCGAGAAACACTTTCATGGAGAGGGGTTGCCAAGCTTCCAAAAATTATGAATCTCCAGAAATCTCAGCAAATATTTTTTCACCCAAACTGGATGATACTTTCAGGTAATGATCAGTACACTAAGGCGACTTGGTTCCCCAAATGTCGTTCTTCTATGCTGAAGCGTTCATTTCCTGTAACAGTTTGAATTTTTAGGTTTCACTCTGTTTTCTCCTATATTAATACATGTATTTGGAACTCTAAATCCAACACGGTTTGTGCTAGCTTCTTGAAACTTGACACAGTAAAGTAGTTTCACGTTCTATCTCTATGTTTTGTATCCTTTTGCTGTAGCCCTAAGCAGTGACTGGCGAGAACCACTTTCATGGAGAGGGGTTGCCAAGCTTCCAAAAATTATGAATCTCCAGAAATCTCAGCAAATATTTTTTCACCCAAACTGGATGATACTTTCAGGTAATGATCAGTACACTAAGGCGACTTGGTTCCCCAAATGTCGTTCTTCTATGTTGAAGCGTTCATTTCCAGTAACAGTTTGAATTTTTAGGTTTCACTCTGTTTTCTCCTATATTGATACATGTATTTGGAACTCTAAATCCAACACGGTTTGTGCTAGCTTCTTGAAACTTGACACAGTAAAGTAGTTTCACGTTCTATCTCTATGTTTTGTTTCCTCTTGCTGTAGCCCTAAGCAGTGACTGGCGAGAACCACTTTCATGGAAAGGGGTTGCCAAGCTTCCAAAAATTAGGAATCTCCAGAAATCTCAGCAAATATTTTTTCACCCAAACTGGATGATACTTTCAGGTAATGATCAGTACACTAAGGCGACTTGGTTCCCCAAAGTTCGTTCTTCTATGTTGAAGCGTACATTTCCAGTAACAGTTTGAATTTTTAGGTTTCACTCTGTTTTCTCCTATATTGATACATGTATTTGGAACTCTAAATCCAACACGGTTTGTGCTAGCTTCTTGAAACTTGACACCATAAAGTAGTTTCACGTTCTATCTCTATTTTTTGTTTCCTCTTGCTGTAGCCCTAAGCAGTGACTGGCGAGAACCACTTTCATGGAAATGGGTTGCCAAGCTTCCAAAAATTAGGAATCTCCAGAAATCTCAGCAAATATTTTTTCACCCAAACTGGATGATACTTTCAGGTAATGATCAGTACACTAAGGCGACTTGGTTCCCCAAAGTTCGTTCTTCTATGTTGAAGCGTTCATTTCCAGTAACAGTTTGAATTTTTAGGTTTCACTCTGTTTTCTCCTATATTGATACATGTATTTGGAACTCTAAATCCAACCCGGTTTGTGCTAGCTTCTTGAAACTTGACACAGTAAAGTAGTTTCACGTTCTATCTCTATGTTTTTTTTCCTCTTGCTGTAGCCCTAAGCAGTGACTGGCGAGAACCACTTTCATGGAGAGGGGTTGCCAAGCTTCCAAAAATTACGAATCTCCAGAAATCTCAGCAAATATTTTTTCACCCAACCTGGATGATACTTTCAGGTAATGATCAGTACACGAAGGCGACTTGGTTCCCCAAATGACGTTCTTCTATGTTGAAGCGTTCATTTCCTGTAACAGTTTGAATTTTTAGGTTTCACTCTGTTTTCTCCTATATTGATAGATGTATTTGGAACTCTAAATCCAACACGGTTTGTGCTAGCTTCATGAAACTTGACAAAGTAAAGTAGTTTCACGTTCTATCTCTATATTCTGTTTCCTCTTGATGTAGCCCTAAGCAGTGACTGGTGAGAAACACTTTCATGGAAAAAGGTTGCCAAGCTTCCAAAAGTTACGAATCTCCAGAAATCTCAGCAAATATTTGTTCACCCAAACTGGATGATACTTTCAGGTAATGATCAGTACACGAAGGCGACTTGGTTCCCCAAATTTCGTTCTTCTATGTTGAAGCGTTCATTTCCAGTAACAGTTTGAATTTTTAGGTTTCACTCTGTTTTCTCCTATATTGATAGATGTATTTGGAACTCTAAATCCAACACGGTTTGTGCTAGCTTCTTGAAACTTGACACAGTAAAGTAGTTTCACGTTCTATCTCTAGGTTTTGTTTCCTCTTGATGTAGCCCTAAGCAGTGACTGGCGAGAACCACTTTCATGGAGAGGGGTTGCCAAGCTTCCAAAAATTACGAATCTCGAAAAATCTCAGCAAATATTTTTTCACCCAAACTGGATGATACTTTCAGGTAATGATCAGTACACGAAGGCGACTTGGTTCCCCAAAGTTCGTTCTTCTATGTTGAAGCGTTCATTTCCAGTAACAGTTTGAATTTTTAGGTTTCACTCTGTTTTCTCCTATATTGATACATGTATTTGGAACTCTAAATCCAACACGGTTTGTGCTAGCTTCTTGAAACTTGATACAGTAAAGTAGTTTCACGTTCTATCTCTATGTTTTGTTTCCTCTTGCTGTAGCCCTAAGCAGTGACTGGCGAGAAACACTTTCATGGAAAAAGGTTGCCAAGCTTCCAAAAGTTACGAATCTCCAGAAATCTCAGCAAATATTTTTTCACCCAAACTGGATGATACTTTCAGGTAATGATCAGAACACGAAGGCGACTTGGTTCCCCAAATGTCGTTCTTCTATGTTGAAGCGTTCATTTCCAGTAACACTTTGAATTTTTAGGTTTCACTCTGTTTTCTCCTATATTGATAGATGTATTTGGAACTCTAAATCCAACACGGTTTGTGCTAGCTTCTTGAAACTTGACACAGTAAAGTAGTTTCACGTTCTATCTCTAGGTTTTCTTTCCTCTTGATGTAGCCCTAAGCAGTGACTGGCGAGAAACACTTTCATGGAGAGGGGTTGCCAAGCTTCCAAAAATTACGAATCTCCAGAAATCTCAGCAAATATTTTTTCACCCAAACTGGATGATACTTTCAGGTAATGATCAGTACACTAAGGCGACTTGGTTCCCCAAATGTCGTTCTTCTATGTTGAAGCGTTCATTTCCTGTAACAGTTTGAATTTTTAGGTTTCACTCTGTTTTCTCCTATATTAATACATGTATTTGGAACTCTAAATCCAACACGGTTTGTGCTAGCTTCTTGAAACTTGACACAGTAAAGTAGTTTCACGTTCTATCTCTATGTTTTGTTTCCTTTTGCTGTAGCCCTAAGCAGTGACTGGCGAGAACCACTTTCATGGAGAGGGGTTGCCAAGCTTCCAAAAATTATGAATCTCCAGAAATCTCAGCAAATATTTTTTCACCCAAACTGGATGATACTTTCAGGTAATGATCAGAACACGAAGGCGACTAGGTTCCCCAAATGTCGTTCTTCTATGTTGAAGCGTTCATTTCCAGTAACACTTTGAATTTTTAGGTTTCACTCTGTTTTCTCCTATATTGATAGATGTATTTGGAACTCTAAATCCAACACGGTTTGTGCTAGCTTCTTGAAACTTGACACAGTAAAGTGTTTCACGTTCTATCTCTAGGTTTTCTTTCCTCTTGATGTAGCCCTAAGCAGTGACTGGCGAGAAACACTTTCATGGAGAGGGGTTGCCAAGCTTCCAAAAATTACGAATCTCCAGAAATCTCAGCAAATATTTTTTCACCCAAACTGGATGATACTTTCAGGTAATGATCAGTACACTAAGGCGACTTGGTTCCCCAAATGTCGTTCTTCTATGCTGAAGCGTTCATTTCCTGTAACAGTTTGAATTTTTAGGTTTCACTCTGTTTTCTCCTATATTAATACATGTATTTGGAACTCTAAATCCAACCCGGTTTGTGCTAGCTTCTTGAAACTTGACACAGTAAAGTAGTTTCACGTTCTATCTCTATGTTTTGTTTCCTTTTTCTGTAGCCCTAAGCAGTGACTGGCGAGAACCACTTTCATGGAGAGGGGTTGCCAAGCTTCCAAAAATTATGAATCTCCAGAAATCTCAGCAAATATTTTTTCACCCAAACTGGATGATACTTTCAGGTAATGATCAGTACACTAAGGCGACTTGGTTCCCCAAATGTCGTTCTTCTATGTTGAAGCGTTCATTTCCAGTAACAGTTTGAATTTTTAGGTTTCACTCTGTTTTCTCCTATATTGATACATGTATTTGGAACTCTAAATCCAACACGGTTTGTGCTAGCTTCTTGAAACTTGACACAGTAAAGTAGTTTCACGTTCTATCTCTATGTTTTGTTTCCTCTTGCTGTAGCCCTAAGCAGTGACTGGCGAGAACCACTTTCATGGAAAGGGGTTGCCAAGCTTCCAAAAATTAGGAATCTCCAGAAATCTCAGCAAATATTTTTTCACCCAAACTGGATGATACTTTCAGGTAATGATCAGTACACTAAGGCGACTTGGTTCCCCAAAGTTCGTTCTTCTATGTTGAAGCGTTCATTTCCAGTAACAGTTTGAATTTTTAGGTTTCACTCTGTTTTCTCCTATATTGATACATGTATTTGGAACTCTAAATCCAACACGGTTTGTGCTAGCTTCTTGAAACTTGACACCATAAAGTAGTTTCACGTTCTATCTCTATGTTTTGTTTCCTCTTGCTGTAGCCCTAAGCAGTGACTGGCGAGAACCACTTTCATGGAAATGGGTTGCCAAGCTTCCAAAAATTAGGAATCTCCAGAAATCTCAGCAAATATTTTTTCACCCAAACTGGATGATACTTTCAGGTAATGATCAGTACACTAAGGCGACTTGGTTCCCCAAAGTTCGTTTTTCTATGTTGAAGCGTTCATTTCCAGTAACAGTTTGAATTTTTAGGTTTCACTCTGTTTTCTCCTATATTGATACATGTATTTGGAACTCTAAATCCAACCCGGTTTGTGCTAGCTTCTTGAAACTTGACACAGTAAAGTAGTTTCACGTTCTATCTCTATGTTTTTTTTCCTCTTGCTGTAGCCCTAAGCAGTGACTGGCGAGAACCACTTTCATGAAGAGGGGTTGCCAAGCTTCCAAAAATTACGAATCTCCAGAAATCTCAGCAAATATTTTTTCACCCAACCTGGATGATACTTTCAGGTAATGATCAGTACACGAAGGCGACTTGGTTCCCCAAATGTCGTTCTTCTATGTTGAAGCGTTCATTTCCTGTAACAGTTTGAATTTTTAGGTTTCACTCTGTTTTCTCCTATATTGATAGATGTATTTGGAACTCTAAATCCAACACGGTTTGTGCTAGCTTCATGAAACTTGACAAAGTAAAGTAGTTTCACGTTCTATCTCTATATTCTGTTTCCTCTTGATGTAGCCCTAAGCAGTGACTGGTGAGAAACACTTTCATGGAAAAAGGTTGCCAAGCTTCCAAAAGTTACGAATCTCCAGAAATCTCAGCAAATATTTGTTCACCCAAACTGGATGATACTTTCAGGTAATGATCAGTACACGAAGGCGACTTGGTTCCCCAAATTTCGTTCTTCTATGTTGAAGCGTTCATTTCCAGTAACAGTTTGAATTTTTAGGTTTCACTCTGTTTTCTCCTATATTGATAGATGTATTTGGAACTCTAAATCCAACACGGTTTGTGCTAGCTTCTTGAAACTTGACACAGTAAAGTAGTTTCACGTTCTATCTCTAGGTTTTGTTTCCTCTTGCTGTAGCCCTAAGCAGTGACTGGCGAGAAACACTTTCATGGAGAGGGGTTGCCAAGCTTCCAAAAATTACGAATCTCCAGAAATCTCAGCAAATATTTTTTCACCCAAACTGGATGATACTTTCAGGTAATGATCAGTACACTAAGGCGACTTGGTTCCCCAAAGTTCGTTCTTCTATGTTGAAGCGTTCATTTCCAGTAACAGTTTGAATTTTTAGGTTTCACTCTGTTTTCTCCTATATTGATACATGTATTTGGAACTCTAAATCCAACACGGTTTGTGCTAGCTTCTTGAAACTTGATACAGTAAAGTAGTTTCACGTTCTATCTCTATGTTTTGTTTCCTCTTGCTGTAGCCCTAAGCAGTGACTGGCGAGAAACACTTTCATGGAAAAAGGTTGCCAAGCTTCCAAAAGTTACGAATCTCCAGAAATCTCAGCAAATATTTTTTCACCCAAACTGGATGATACTTTCAGGTAATGATCAGAACACGAAGGCGACTTGGTTCCCCAAATGTCGTTCTTCTATGTTGAAGCGTTCATTTCCAGTAACACTTTGAATTTTTAGGTTTCACTCTGTTTTCTCCTATATTGATAGATGTATTTGGAACTCTAAATCCAACACGGTTTGTGCTAGCTTCTTGAAACTTGACACAGTAAAGTAGTTTCACGTTCTATCTCTAGGTTTTCTTTCCTCTTGATGTAGCCCTAAGCAGTGACTGGCGAGAAACACTTTCATGGAGAGGGGTTGCCAAGCTTCCAAAAATTATGAATCTCCAGAAATCTCAGCAAATATTTTTTCACCCAAACTGGATGATACTTTCAGGTAATGATCAGTACACTAAGGCGACTTGGTTCCCCAAATGTCGTTCTTCTATGCTGAAGCGTTCATTTCCTGTAACAGTTTGAATTTTTAGGTTTCACTCTGTTTTCTCCTATATTAATACATGTATTTGGAACTCTAAATCCAACACGGTTTGTGCTAGCTTCTTGAAACTTGACACAGTAAAGTAGTTTCACGTTCTATCTCTATGTTTTGTATCCTTTTGCTGTAGCCCTAAGCAGTGACTGGCGAGAACCACTTTCATGGAGAGGGGTTGCCAAGCTTCCAAAAATTATGAATCTCCAGAAATCTCAGCAAATATTTTTTCACCCAAACTGGATGATACTTTCAGGTAATGATCAGTACACTAAGGCGACTTGGTTCCCCAAATGTCGTTCTTCTATGTTGAAGCGTTCATTTCCAGTAACAGTTTGAATTTTTAGGTTTCACTCTGTTTTCTCCTATATTGATACATGTATTTGGAACTCTAAATCCAACACGGTTTGTGCTAGCTTCTTGAAACTTGACACAGTAAAGTAGTTTCACGTTCTATCTCTATGTTTTGTTTCCTCTTGCTGTAGCCCTAAGCAGTGACTGGCGAGAACCACTTTCATGGAAAGGGGTTGCCAAGCTTCCAAAAATTAGGAATCTCCAGAAATCTCAGCAAATATTTTTTCACCCAAACTGGATGATACTTTCAGGTAATGATCAGTACACTAAGGCGACTTGGTTCCCCAAAGTTCGTTCTTCTATGTTGAAGCGTACATTTCCAGTAACAGTTTGAATTTTTAGGTTTCACTCTGTTTTCTCCTATATTGATACATGTATTTGGAACTCTAAATCCAACACGGTTTGTGCTAGCTTCTTGAAACTTGACACCATAAAGTAGTTTCACGTTCTATCTCTATTTTTTGTTTCCTCTTGCTGTAGCCCTAAGCAGTGACTGGCGAGAACCACTTTCATGGAAATGGGTTGCCAAGCTTCCAAAAATTAGGAATCTCCAGAAATCTCAGCAAATATTTTTTCACCCAAACTGGATGATACTTTCAGGTAATGATCAGTACACTAAGGCGACTTGGTTCCCCAAAGTTCGTTCTTCTATGTTGAAGCGTTCATTTCCAGTAACAGTTTGAATTTTTAGGTTTCACTCTGTTTTCTCCTATATTGATACATGTATTTGGAACTCTAAATCCAACCCGGTTTGTGCTAGCTTCTTGAAACTTGACACAGTAAAGTAGTTTCACGTTCTATCTCTATGTTTTTTTTCCTCTTGCTGTAGCCCTAAGCAGTGACTGGCGAGAACCACTTTCATGGAGAGGGGTTGCCAAGCTTCCAAAAATTACGAATCTCCAGAAATCTCAGCAAATATTTTTTCACCCAACCTGGATGATACTTTCAGGTAATGATCAGTACACGAAGGCGACTTGGTTCCCCAAATGACGTTCTTCTATGTTGAAGCGTTCATTTCCTGTAACAGTTTGAATTTTTAGGTTTCACTCTGTTTTCTCCTATATTGATAGATGTATTTGGAACTCTAAATCCAACACGGTTTGTGCTAGCTTCATGAAACTTGACAAAGTAAAGTAGTTTCACGTTCTATCTCTATATTCTGTTTCCTCTTGATGTAGCCCTAAGCAGTGACTGGTGAGAAACACTTTCATGGAAAAAGGTTGCCAAGCTTCCAAAAGTTACGAATCTCCAGAAATCTCAGCAAATATTTGTTCACCCAAACTGAATGATACTTTCAGGTAATGATCAGTACACGAAGGCGACTTGGTTCCCCAAATTTCGTTCTTCTATGTTGAAGCGTTCATTTCCAGTAACAGTTTGAATTTTTAGGTTTCACTCTGTTTTCTCCTATATTGATAGATGTATTTGGAACTCTAAATCCAACACGGTTTGTGCTAGCTTCTTGAAACTTGACACAGTAAAGTAGTTTCACGTTCTATCTCTAGGTTTTGTTTCCTCTTGCTGTAGCCCTAAGCAGTGACTGGCGAGAACCACTTTCATGGAGAGGGGTTGCCAAGCTTCCAAAAATTACGAATCTCGAAAAATCTCAGCAAATATTTTTTCACCCAAACTGGATGATACTTTCAGGTAATGATCAGTACACGAAGGCGACTTGGTTCCCCAAAGTTCGTTCTTCTATGTTGAAGCGTTCATTTCCAGTAACAGTTTGAATTTTTAGGTTTCACTCTGTTTTCTCCTATATTGATACATGTATTTGGAACTCTAAATCCAACACGGTTTGTGCTAGCTTCTTGAAACTTGATACAGTAAAGTAGTTTCACGTTCTATCTCTATGTTTGGTTTCCTCTTGCTGTAGCCCTAAGCAGTGACTGGCGAGAAACACTTTCATGGAAAAAGGTTGCCAAGCTTCCAAAAGTTACGAATCTCCAGAAATCTCAGCAAATATTTTTTCACCCAAACTGGATGATACTTTCAGGTAATGATCAGAACACGAAGGCGACTTGGTTCCCCAAATGTCGTTCTTCTATGTTGAAGCGTTCATTTCCAGTAACACTTTGAATTTTTAGGTTTCACTCTGTTTTCTCCTATATTGATAGATGTATTTGGAACTCTAAATCCAACACGGTTTGTGCTAGCTTCTTGAAACTTGACACAGTAAAGTAGTTTCACGTTCTATCTCTAGGTTTTCTTTCCTCTTGATGTAGCCCTAAGCAGTGACTGGCGAGAAACACTTTCATGGAGAGGGGTTGCCAAGCTTCCAAAAATTACGAATCTCCAGAAATCTCAGCAAATATTTTTTCACCCAAACTGGATGATACTTTCAGGTAATGATCAGTACACTAAGGCGACTTGGTTCCCCAAATGTCGTTCTTCTATGCTGAAGCGTTCATTTCCTGTAACAGTTTGAATTTTTAGGTTTCACTCTGTTTTCTCCTATATTAATACATGTATTTGGAACTCTAAATCCAACACGGTTTGTGCTAGCTTCTTGAAACTTGACACAGTAAAGTAGTTTCACGTTCTATCTCTATGTTTTGTTTCCTCTTGCTGTAGCCCTAAGCAGTGACTGGCGAGAACCACTTTCATGGAGAGGGGTTGCCAAGCTTCCAAAAATTACGAATCTCCAGAAATCTCAGCAAATATTTTTTCACCCAACCTGGATGATACTTTCAGGTAATGATCAGTACAC
The DNA here is from genome assembly GCF_964194105.1 of Spermophilus citellus. NCBI lineage: Eukaryota > Metazoa > Chordata > Mammalia > Rodentia > Sciuridae > Spermophilus > Spermophilus citellus. Next base: position 13,112,777 of record NC_138197.1, on the reverse strand, counting down.
GAAGGCGACTTGGTTCCCCAAATGTCGTTCTTCTATGTTGAAGCGTTCATTTCCTGTAACAGTTTGAATTTTTAGGTTTCACTCTGTTTTCTCCTATATTGATACATGTATTTGGAACTCTAAATCCAACCCGGTTTGTGCTAGCTTCTTGAAACTTGACACAGTAAAGTAGTTTCACGTTCTATCTCTATGTTTTGTTTCCTCTTGCTGTAGCCCTAAGCAGTGACTGGCGAGAACCACTTTCATGGAGAGGGGTTGCCAAGCTTCCAAAAATTACGAATCTCCAGAAATCTCAGCAAATATTTTTTCACCCAACCTGGATGATACTTTCAGGTAATGATCAGTACACGAAGGCGACTTGGTTCCCCAAATGTCGTTCTTCTATGTTGAAGCGTTCATTTCCTGTAACAGTTTGAATTTTTAGGTTTCACTCTGTTTTCTCCTATATTGATACATGTATTTGGAACTCTAAATCCAACCCGGTTTGTGCTAGCTTCTTGAAACTTGACACCATAAAGTAGTTTCACGTTCTATCTCTATGTTTTGTTTCCTCTTGCTGTAGCCCTAAGCAGTGACTGGCGAGAACCACTTTCATGGAGAGGGGTTGCCAAGCTTCCAAAAATTACGAATCTCCAGAAATCTCAGCAAATATTTTTTCACCCAACCTGGATGATACTTTCAGGTAATGATCAGTACACGAAGGCGACTTGGTTCCCCAAATGTCGTTCTTCTATGTTGAAGCGTTCATTTCCTGTAACAGTTTGAATTTTTAGGTTTCACTCTGTTTTCTCCTATATTGATACATGTATTTGGAACTCTAAATCCAACCCGGTTTGTGCTAGCTTCTTGAAACTTGACACAGTAAAGTAGTTTCACGTTCTATCTCTATGTTTTGTTTCCTCTTGCTGTAGCCCTAAGCAGTGACTGGCGAGAACCACTTTCATGGAGAGGGGTTGCCAAGCTTCCAAAAATTACGAATCTCCAGAAATCTCAGCAAATATTTTTTCACCCAACCTGGATGATACTTTCAGGTAATGATCAGTACACGAAGGCGACTTGGTTCCCCAAATGTCGTTCTTCTATGTTGAAGCGTTCATTTCCTGTAACAGTTTGAATTTTTAGGTTTCACTCTGTTTTCTCCTATATTGATACATGTATTTGGAACTCTAAATCCAACCCGGTTTGTGCTAGCTTCTTGAAACTTGACACAGTAAAGTAGTTTCACGTTCTATCTCTATGTTTTGTTTCCTCTTGCTGTAGCCCTAAGCAGTGACTGGCGAGAACCACTTTCATGGAGAGGGGTTGCCAAGCTTCCAAAAATTACGAATCTCCAGAAATCTCAGCAAATATTTTTTCACCCAACCTGGATGATACTTTCAGGTAATGATCAGTACACGAAGGCGACTTGGTTCCCCAAATGTCGTTCTTCTATGTTGAAGCGTTCATTTCCTGTAACAGTTTGAATTTTTAGGTTTCACTCTGTTTTCTCCTATATTGATACATGTATTTGGAACTCTAAATCCAACCCGGTTTGTGCTAGCTTCTTGAAACTTGACACAGTAAAGTAGTTTCACGTTCTACCTCTATGTTTTGTTTCCTCTTGATGTAGCCCTAAGCAGTGACTGGCGAGAAACACTTTCATGGAAAGGGGTTGCCAAGCTTCGAAAAATTACGAATCTCCAGAAATCTCAGCAAATATTTTTTCACCCAAACTGGATGATACTTTCAGGTAATGATCAGTACACTAAGGCGACTTGGTTCCCCAAATGTCGTTCTTCTTTGTTGAAGCGTTCATTTCCTGTAACAGTTTGAATTTTTAGGTTTCACTCTGTTTTCTCCTATATTGATACATGTATTTGGAACTCTAAATCCAACACGGTTTGTGCTAGCTTCTTGAAACTTGACACAGTAAAGTAGTTTCACGTTCTATCTCTATGTTTTTTTTCCTCTTGATGTAGCCCTAAGCAGTGACTGGCGAGAAACACTTTCATGGAAAGGGGTTGCCAAGCTTCCAAAAATTACGAATCTCCAGAAATCTCAGCAAATATTTTTTCACCCAAACTGGATGATACTTTCAGGTAATGATCAGTACACGAAGGCGACTTGGTTCCCCAAATGACGTTCTTCTATGTTGAAGCGTTCATTTCCTGTAACAGTTTGAATTTTTAGGTTTCACCCTGTTTTCTCCTATATTGATAGATGTATTTGGAACTCTAAATCCAACACGGTTTGTGCTAGCTTCATGAAACTTGACAAAGTAAAGTAGTTTCACGTTCTATCTCTATATTCTGTTTCCTCTTGATGTAGCCCTAAGCAGTGACTGGTGAGAAACACTTTCATGGAAAAAGGTTGCCAAGCTTCCAAAAGTTACAAATCTCCAGAAATCTCAGCAAATATTTGTTCACCCAAACTGGATGATACTTTCAGGTAATGATCAGTACACGAAGGCGACTTGGTTCCCCAAATTTCGTTCTTCTATGTTGAAGCGTTCATTTCCAGTAACAGTTTGAATTTTTAGGTTTCACTCTGTTTTCTCCTATATTGATAGATGTATTTGGAACTCTAAATCCAACACGGTTTGTGCTAGCTTCTTGAAACTTGACACAGTAAAGTAGTTTCACGTTCTATCTCTAGGTTTTGTTTCCTCTTGATGTAGCCCTAAGCAGTGACTGGCGAGAACCACTTTCATGGAGAGGGGTTGCCAAGCTTCCAAAAATTACGAATCTCGAAAAATCTCAGCAAATATTTTTTCACCCAAACTGGATGATACTTTCAGGTAATGATCAGTACACGAAGGCGACTTGGTTCCCCAAAGTTCGTTCTTCTATGTTGAAGCGTTCATTTCCAGTAACAGTTTGAATTTTTAGGTTTCACTCTGTTTTCTCCTATATTGATACATGTATTTGGAACTCTAAATCCAACACGGTTTGTGCTAGCTTCTTGAAACTTGATACAGTAAAGTAGTTTCACGTTCTATCTCTATGTTTTGTTTCCTCTTGCTGTAGCCCTAAGCAGTGACTGGCGAGAAACACTTTCATGGAAAAAGGTTGCCAAGCTTCCAAAAGTTACGAATCTCCAGAAATCTCAGCAAATATTTTTTCACCCAAACTGGATGATACTTTCAGGTAATGATCAGAACACGAAGGCGACTTGGTTCCCCAAATGTCGTTCTTCTATGTTGAAGCGTTCATTTCCAGTAACAGTTTGAATTTTTAGGTTTCACTCTGTTTTCTCCTATATTGATAGATGTATTTGGAACTCTAAATCCAACACGGTTTGTGCTAGCTTCTTGAAACTTGACACAGTAAAGTAGTTTCACGTTCTATCTCTAGGTTTTCTTTCCTCTTGATGTAGCCCTAAGCAGTGACTGGCGAGAAACACTTTCATGGAGAGGGGTTGCCAAGCTTCCAAAAATTACGAATCTCCAGAAATCTCAGCAAATATTTTTTCACCCAAACTGGATGATACTTTCAGGTAATGATCAGTACACTAAGGCGACTTGGTTCCCCAAATGTCGTTCTTCTATGCTGAAGCGTTCATTTCCTGTAACAGTTTGAATTTTTAGGTTTCACTCTGTTTTCTCCTATATTAATACATGTATTTGGAACTCTAAATCCAACACGGTTTGTGCTAGCTTCTTGAAACTTGACACAGTAAAGTAGTTTCACGTTCTATCTCTTTGTTTTGTATCCTTTTGCTGTAGCCCTAAGCAGTGACTGGCGAGAACCACTTTCATGGAGAGGGGTTGCCAAGCTTCCAAAAATTATGAATCTCCAGAAATCTCAGCAAATATTTTTTCACCCAAACTGGATGATACTTTCAGGTAATGATCAGTACACTAAGGCGACTTGGTTCCCCAAATGTCGTTCTTCTATGTTGAAGCGTTCATTTCCAGTAACAGTTTGAATTTTTAGGTTTCACTCTGTTTTCTCCTATATTGATACATGTATTTGGAACTCTAAATCCAACCCGGTTTGTGCTAGCTTCTTGAAACTTGACACAGTAAAGTAGTTTCACGTTCTATCTCTATGTTTTGTTTCCTCTTGCTGTAGCCCTAAGCAGTGACTGGCGAGAACCTCTTTCATGGAAAGGGGTTGCCAAGCTTCCAAAAATTAGGAATCTCCAGAAATCTCAGCAAATATTTTTTCACCCAAACTGGATGATACTTTCAGGTAATGATCAGTACACTAAGGCGACTTGGTTCCCCAAAGTTCGTTCTTCTATGTTGAAGCGTTCATTTCCAGTAACAGTTTGAATTTTTAGGTTTCACTCTGTTTTCTCCTATATTGATACATGTATTTGGAACTCTAAATCCAACACGGTTTGTGCTAGCTTCTTGAAACTTGACACCATAAAGTAGTTTCACGTTCTATCTCTATGTTTTGTTTCCTCTTGCTGTAGCCCTAAGCAGTGACTGGCGAGAACCACTTTCATGGAAAGGGGTTGCCAAGCTTCCAAAAATTAGGAATCTCCAGAAATCTCAGCAAATATTTTTTCACCCAAACTGGATGATACTTTCAGGTAATGATCAGTACACTAAGGCGACTTGGTTCCCCAAAGTTCGTTCTTCTATGTTGAAGCGTTCATTTCCAGTAACAGTTTGAATTTTTAGGTTTCACTCTGTTTTCTCCTATATTGATACATGTATTTGGAACTCTAAATCCAACCCGGTTTGTGCTAGCTTCTTGAAACTTGACACAGTAAAGTAGTTTCACGTTCTATCTCTATGTTTTGTTTCCTCTTGCTGTAGCCCTAAGCAGTGACTGGCGAGAACCACTTTCATGGAGAGGGGTTGCCAAGCTTCCAAAAATTACGAATCTCCAGAAATCTCAGCAAATATTTTTTCACCCAACCTGGATGATACTTTCAGGTAATGATCAGTACACGAAGGCGACTTGGTTCCCCAAATGTCGTTCTTCTATGTTGAAGCGTTCATTTCCTGTAACAGTTTGAATTTTTAGGTTTCATTCTGTTTTCTCCTATATTGATACATGTATTTGGAACTCTAAATCCAACCCGGTTTGTGCTAGCTTCTTGAAACTTGACACAGTAAAGTAGTTTCACGTTCTATCTCTATGTTTTGTTTCCTCTTGCTGTAGCCCTAAGCAGTGACTGGCGAGAACCACTTTCATGGAGAGGGGTTGCCAAGCTTCCAAAAATTACGAATCTCCAGAAATCTCAGCAAATATTTTTTCACCCAACCTGGATGATACTTTCAGGTAATGATCAGTACACGAAGGCGACTTGGTTCCCCAAATGTCGTTCTTCTATGTTGAAGCGTTCATTTCCTGTAACAGTTTGAATTTTTAGGTTTCACTCTGTTTTCTCCTATATTGATACATGTATTTGGAACTCTAAATCCAACCCGGTTTGTGCTAGCTTCTTGAAACTTGACACAGTAAAGTAGTTTCACGTTCTACCTCTATGTTTTGTTTCCTCTTGATGTAGCCCTAAGCAGTGACTGGCGAGAAACACTTTCATGGAAAGGGGTTGCCAAGCTTCGAAAAATTACGAATCTCCAGAAATCTCAGCAAATATTTTTTCACCCAAACTGGATGATACTTTCAGGTAATGATCAGTACACTAAGGCGACTTGGTTCCCCAAATGTCGTTCTTCTTTGTTGAAGCGTTCATTTCCTGTAACAGTTTGAATTTTTAGGTTTCACTCTGTTTTCTCCTATATTGATACATGTATTTGGAACTCTAAATCCAACACGGTTTGTGCTAGCTTCTTGAAACTTGATACAGTAAAGTAGTTTCACGTTCTATCTCTATGTTTTGTTTCCTCTTGCTATAGCCCTAAGCAGTGACTGGCGAGAACCACTTTCATGGAGAGGGGTTGCCAAGCTTCCAAAAATTACGAATCTCCAGAAATCTCAGCAAATATTTTTTCACCCAAACTGGATGATACTTTCAGGTAATGATCAGTACACGAAGGCGACTTGGTTCCCCAAATGTCGTTCTTCTATGTTGAAGCGTTCATTTCCAGTAACACTTTGAATTTTTAGGTTTCACTCTGTTTTCTCCTATATTGATAGATATATTTGGAACTCTAAATCCAACACGGTTTGTGCTAGCTTCATGAAACTTGACAAAGTAAAGTAGTTTCACGTTCTATCTCTATATTCTGTTTCCTCTTGATGTAGCCCTAAGCAGTGACTGGTGAGAAACACTTTCATGGAAAAAGGTTGCCAAGCTTCCAAAAGTTACGAATCTCCAGAAATCTCAGCAAATATTTTTTCACCCAAACTGGATGATACTTTCAGGTAATGATCAGTACACTAAGGCGACTTGGTTCCCCAAATGTCGTTCTTCTATGTTGAAGCGTTCATTCCCTGTAACAGTTTCAATTTTTAGGTTTCACTCTGTTTTCTCCTATATTGATACATGTATTTGGAACTCTAAATCCAACACGGTTTGTGCTAGCTTCTTGAAACTTGACACCATAAAGTAGTTTCACGTTCTATCTCTATGTTTTGTTTCCTCTTGCTGTAGCCCTAAGCAGTGACTGGCGAGAACCACTTTCATGGAGAGGGGTTGCCAAGCTTCCAAAAATTACGAATCTCCAGAAATCTCAGCAAATATTTTTTCACCCAACCTGGATGATACTTTCAGGTAATGATCAGTACACGAAGGCGACTTGGTTCCCCAAATGTCGTTCTTCTATGTTGAAGCATTCATTTCCTGTAACAGTTTGAATTTTTAGGTTTCACTCTGTTTTCTCCTATATTGATACATGTATTTGGAACTCTAAATCCAACCCGGTTTGTGCTAGCTTCTTGAAACTTGACACAGTAAAGTAGTTTCACGTTCTATCTCTATGTTTGTTTCCTCTTGCTGTAGCCCTAAGCAGTGACTGGCGAGAACCACTTTCATGGAAAGGGGTTGCCAAGCTTCCAAAAATTAGGAATCTCCAGAAATCTCAGCAAATATTTTTTCACCCAAACTGGATGATACTTTCAGGTAATGATCAGTACACTAAGGCGACTTGGTTCCCCAAAGTTCGTTCTTCTATGTTGAAGCGTTCATTTCCAGTAACAGTTTGAATTTTTAGGTTTCACTCTGTTTTCTCCTATATTGATACATGTATTTGGAACTCTAAATCCAACACGGTTTGTGCTACCTTCTTGAAACTTGACACAGTAAAGTAGTTTCACGTTCTATCTCTATGTTTTGTTTCCTCTTGCTGTAGCCCTAAGCAGTGACTGGCGAGAACCACTTTCATGGAGAGGGGTTGCCAAGCTTCCAAAAATTACGAATCTCCAGAAATCTCAGCAAATATTTTTTCACCCAACCTGGATGATACTTTCAGGTAATGATCAGTACACGAAGGCGACTTGGTTCCCCAAATGTCGTTCTTCTATGTTGAAGCGTTCATTTCCTGTAACAGTTTGAATTGTTAGGTTTCACTCTGTTTTCTCCTATATTGATACATGTATTTGGAACTCTAAACCCAACCCGGTTTGTGCTAGCTTCTTGAAACTTGACACAGTAAAGTAGTTTCACGTTCTATCTCTATGTTTTGTTTCCTCTTGCTGTAGCCCTAAGCAGTGACTGGCGAGAACCACTTTCATGGAGAGGGGTTGCCAAGCTTCCAAAAATTACGAATCTCCAGAAATCTCAGCAAATATTTTTTCACCCAACCTGGATGATACTTTCAGGTAATGATCAGTACAGGAAGGCGACTTGGTTCTCCAAATGTCGTTCTTCTATGTTGAAGCGTTCATTTCCTGTAACAGTTTGAATTTTTAGGTTTCACTCTGTTTTCTCCTATATTGATACATGTATTTGGAACTCTAAATCCAACCCGGTTTGTGCTAGCTTCTTGAAACTTGACACAGTAAAGTAGTTTCACGTTCTATCTCTATGTTTTGTTTCCTCTTGCTGTAGCCCTAAGCAGTGACTGGCGAGAACCACTTTCATGGAGAGGGGTTGCCAAGCTTCCAAAAATTACGAATCTCCAGAAATCTCAGCAAATATTTTTTCACCCAACCTGGATGATACTTTCAGGTAATGATCAGTACACGAAGGCGACTTGGTTCCCCAAATGTCGTTCTTCTATGTTGAAGCGTTCATTTCCTGTAACAGTTTGAATTTTTAGGTTTCACTCTGTTTTCTCCTATATTGATACATGTATTTGGAACTCTAAATCCAACCCGGTTTGTGCTAGCTTCTTGAAACTTGACACAGTAAAGTAGTTTCACGTTCTACCTCTATGTTTTGTTTCCTCTTGATGTAGCCCTAAGCAGTGACTGGCGAGAAACACTTTCATGGAAAGGGGTTGCCAAGCTTCGAAAAATTACGAATCTCCAGAAATCTCAGCAAATATTTTTTCACCCAAACTGGATGATACTTTCAGGTAATGATCAGTACCCTAAGGCGACTTGGTTCCCCAAATGTCGTTCTTCTTTGTTGAAGCGTTCATTTCCTGTAACAGTTTGAATTTTTAGGTTTCACTCTGTTTTCTCCTATATTGATACATGTATTTGGAACTCTAAATCCAACACGGTTTGTGCTAGCTTCTTGAAACTTGACACAGTAAAGTAGTTTCACGTTCTATCTCTATGTTTTTTTTCCTCTTGATGTAGCCCTAAGCAGTGACTGGAGAGAAACACTTTCATGGAAAGGGGTTGCCAAGCTTCCAAAAATTACGAATCTCCAGAAATCTCAGCAAATATTTTTTCACCCAAACTGGATGATACTTTCAGGTAATGATCAGTACACTAAGGCGACTTGGTTCCCCAAAGTTCGTTCTTCTATGTTGAAGCGTTCATTTCCAGTAACAGTTTGAATTTTTAGGTTTCACTCTGTTTTCTCCTATATTGATACATGTATTTGGAACTCTAAATCCAACACGGTTTGTGCTAGCTTCTTGAAACTTGATACAGTAAAGTAGTTTCACGTTCTATCTCTATGTTTTGTTTCCTCTTGCTGTAGCCCTAAGCAGTGACTGGCGAGAACCACTTTCATGGAGAGGGGTTGCCAAGCTTCCAAAAATTACGAATCTCCAGAAATCTCAGCAAATATTTTTTCACCCAAACTGGATGATACTTTCAGGTAATGATCAGTACACGAAGGCGACTTGGTTCCCCAAATGTCGTTCTTCTATGTTGAAGCGTTCATTTCCTGTAACAGTTTGAATTGTTAGGTTTCACTCTGTTTTCTCCTATATTGATACATGTATTTGGAACTCTAAACCCAACCCGGTTTGTGCTAGCTTCTTGAAACTTGACACAGTAAAGTAGTTTCACGTTCTATCTCTATGTTTTGTTTCCTCTTGCTGTAGCCCTAAGCAGTGACTGGCGAGAACCACTTTCATGGAGAGGGGTTGCCAAGCTTCCAAAAATTACGAATCTCCAGAAATCTCAGCAAATATTTTTTCACCCAACCTGGATGATACTTTCAGGTAATGATCAGTACAGGAAGGCGACTTGGTTCTCCAAATGTCGTTCTTCTATGTTGAAGCGTTCATTTCCTGTAACAGTTTGAATTTTTAGGTTTCACTCTGTTTTCTCCTATATTGATACATGTATTTGGAACTCTAAATCCAACCCGGTTTGTGCTAGCTTCTTGAAACTTGACACAGTAAAGTAGTTTCACGTTCTATCTCTATGTTTTGTTTCCTCTTGCTGTAGCCCTAAGCAGTGACTGGCGAGAACCACTTTCATGGAGAGGGGTTGCCAAGCTTCCAAAAATTACGAATCTCCAGAAATCTCAGCAAATATTTTTTCACCCAACCTGGATGATACTTTCAGGTAATGATCAGTACACGAAGGCGACTTGGTTCCCCAAATGTCGTTCTTCTATGTTGAAGCGTTCATTTCCTGTAACAGTTTGAATTTTTAGGTTTCACTCTGTTTTCTCCTATATTGATACATGTATTTGGAACTCTAAATCCAACCAGGTTTGTGCTAGCTTCTTGAAACTTGACACAGTAAAGTAGTTTCACGTTCTACCTCTATGTTTTGTTTCCTCTTGATGTAGCCCTAAGCAGTGACTGGCGAGAAACACTTTCATGGAAAGGGGTTGCCAAGCTTCGAAAAATTACGAATCTCCAGAAATCTCAGCAAATATTTTTTCACCCAAACTGGATGATACTTTCAGGTAATGATCAGTACCCTAAGGCGACTTGGTTCCCCAAATGTCGTTCTTCTTTGTTGAAGCGTTCATTTCCTGTAACAGTTTGAATTTTTAGGTTTCACTCTGTTTTCTCCTATATTGATACATGTATTTGGAACTCTAAATCCAACACGGTTTGTGCTAGCTTCTTGAAACTTGACACAGTAAAGTAGTTTCACGTTCTATCTCTATGTTTTTTTTCCTCTTGATGTAGCCCTAAGCAGTGACTGGAGAGAAACACTTTCATGGAAAGGGGTTGCCAAGCTTCCAAAAATTACGAATCTCCAGAAATCTCAGCAAATATTTTTTCACCCAAACTGGATGATACTTTCAGGTAATGATCAGTACACTAAGGCGACTTGGTTCCCCAAAGTTCGTTCTTCTATGTTGAAGCGTTCATTTCCAGTAACAGTTTGAATTTTTAGGTTTCACTCTGTTTTCTCCTATATTGATACATGTATTTGGAACTCTAAATCCAACACGGTTTGTGCTAGCTTCTTGAAACTTGATACAGTAAAGTAGTTTCACGTTCTATCTCTATGTTTTGTTTCCTCTTGCTGTAGCCCTAAGCAGTGACTGGCGAGAACCACTTTCATGGAGAGGGGTTGCCAAGCTTCCAAAAATTACGAATCTCCAGAAATCTCAGCAAATATTTTTTCACCCAAACTGGATGATACTTTCAGGTAATGATCAGTACACGAAGGCGACTTGGTTCCCCAAATGTCGTTCTTCTATGTTGAAGCGTTCATTTCCAGTAACACTTTGAATTTTTAGGTTTCACTCTGTTTTCTCCTATATTGATAGATGTATTTGGAACTCTAAATCCAACACGGTTTGTGCTAGCTTCATGAATCTTGACAAAGTAAAGTAGTTTCACGTTCTATCTCTATATTCTGTTTCCTCTTGATGTAGCCCTAAGCAGTGACTGGTGAGAAACACTTTCATGGAAAAAGGTTGCCAAGCTTCCAAAAGTTACGAATCTCCAGAAATCTCAGCAAATATTTGTTCACCCAAACTGGATGATACTTTCAGGTAATGATCAGTACACGAAGGCGACTTGGTTCCCCAAATTTCGTTCTTCTATGTTGAAGCGTTCATTTCCAGTAACAGTTTGAATTTTTAGGTTTCACTCTGTTTTCTCCTATATTGATAGATGTATTTGGAACTCTAAATCCAACACGGTTTGTGCTAGCTTCTTGAAACTTGACACAGTAAAGTAGTTTCACGTTCTATCTCTATGTTTTGTTTCCTCTTGCTGTAGCCCTAAGCAGTGACTGGCGAGAAACACTTTCATGGAAAAAGGTTGCCAAGCTTCTAAAAGTTACGAATCTCCAGAAATCTCAGCAAATATTTTTTCACCCAAACTGGATGATACTTTCAGGTAATGATCAGAACACGAAGGCGACTTGGTTCCCCAAATGTCGTTCTTCAATGTTGAAGCGTTCATTTCCAGTAACACTTTGAATTTTTAGGTTTCACTCTGTTTTCTCCTATATTGATAGATGTATTTGGAACTCTAAATCCAACACGGTTTGTGCTAGCTTCATGAAACTTGACAAAGTAAAGTAGTTTCACGTTCTATCTCTATATTCTGTTTCCTCTTGATGTAGCCCTAAGCAGTGACTGGTGAGAAACACTTTCATGGAAAAAGGTTGCCAAGCTTCCAAAAGTTACGAATCTCCAGAAATCTCAGCAAATATTTGTTCACCCAAACTGGATGATACTTTCAGGTAATGATCAGTACACGAAGGCGACTTGGTTCCCCAAATTTCGTTCTTCTATGTTGAAGCGTTCATTTCCAGTAACAGTTTGAATTTTTAGGTTTCACTCTGTTTTCTCCTATATTGATAGATATATTTGGAACTCTAAATCCAACACGGTTTGTGCTAGCTTCTTGAAACTTGACACAGTAAAGTAGTTTCACGTTCTATCTCTAGGTTTTGTTTCCTCTTGCTGTAGCCCTAAGCAGTGACTGGCGAGAACCACTTTCATGGAGAGGGGTTGCCAAGCTTCCAAAAATTACGAATCTCCAGAAATCTCAGCAAATATTTTTTCACCCAACCTGGATGATACTTTCAGGTAATGATCAGTACACGAAGGCGACTTGGTTCCCCAAATGTCGTTCTTTTATGTTGAAGCGTTCATTTCCTGTAACAGTTTGAATTTTTAGGTTTCACTCTGTTTTCTCCTATATTGATACATGTATTTGGAACTCTAAATCCAACCCGGTTTGTGCTAGCTTCTTGAAACTTGACACAGTAAAGTAGTTTCACGTTCTATCTCTATGTTTTGTTTCCTCTTGCTGTAGCCCTAAGCAGTGACTGGCGAGAACCACTTTCATGGAGAGGGGTTGCCAAGCTTCCAAAAATTACGAATCTCCAGAAATCTCAGTAAATATTTTTTCACCCAACCTGGATGATACTTTCAGGTAATGATCAGTACACGAAGGCGACGTGGTTCCCCAAATGTCGTTCTTCTATGTTGAAGCGTTCATTTCCTGTAACAGTTTGAATTTTTAGGTTTCACTCTGTTTTCTCCTATATTGATACATGTATTTGGAACTCTAAATCCAACCCGGTTTGTGCTAGCTTCTTGAAACTTGACACACTAAAGTAGTTTCACGTTCTACCTCTATGTTTTGTTTCCTCTTGATGTAGCCCTAAGCAGTGACTGGCGAGAAACACTTTCATGGAAAGGGGTTGCCAAGCTTCGAAAAATTACGAATCTCCAGAAATCTCAGCAAATATTTTTTCACCCAAACTGGATGATACTTTCAGGTAATGATCAGTACACTAAGGCGACTTGGTTCCCCAAATGTCGTTCTTCTTTGTTGAAGCGTTCATTTCCTGTAACAGTTTGAATTTTTAGGTTTCACTCTGTTTTCTCCTATATTGATACATGTATTTGGAACTCTAAATCCAACACGGTTTGTGCTAGCTTCTTGAAACTTGACACAGTAAAGTAGTTTCACATTCTATCTCTATGTTTTTTTTCCTCTTGATGTAGCCCTAAGCAGTGACTGGCGAGAAACACTTTCATGGAAAGGGGTTGCCAAGCTTCCAAAAATTACGAATCTCCAGAAATCTCAGCAAATAATTTTTCACCCAAACTGGATGATACTTTCAGGTAATGATCAGTACACTAAGGCGACTTGGTTCCCCAAAGTTCGTTCTTCTATGTTGAAGTGTTCATTTCCAGTAACAGTTTGAATTTTTAGGTTTCACTCTGTTTTCTCCTATATTGATACATGTATTTGGAACTCTAAATCCAACACGGTTTGTGCTAGCTTCTTGAAACTTGACACAGTAAAGTAGTTTCACGTTCTATCTCTATGTTTTGTTTCCTCTTGCTGTAGCCCTAAGCAGTGACTGGTGAGAACCACTTTCATGGAGAGGGGTTGCCAAGCTTCCAAAAATTACGAATCTCCAGAAATCTCAGCAAATATTTTTTCACCCAAACTGGATGATACTTTCAGGTAATGATCAGTACACTAAGGCGACTTGGTTCCCCAAAGTTCGTTCTTCTATGTTGAAGCGTTCATTTCCAGTAACAGTTTGAATTTTTAGGTTTCACTCTGTTTTCTCCTATATTGATACATGTATTTGGAACTCTAAATCCAACACGGTTTGTGCTAGCTTCTTGAAACTTGATACAGTAAAGTAGTTTCACGTTCTATCTCTATGTTTTGTTTCCTCTTGCTGTAGCCCTAAGCAGTGACTGGCGAGAACCACTTTCATGGAGAGGGGTTGCCAAGCTTCCAAAAATTACGAATCTCCAGAAATCTCAGCAAATATTTTTTCACCGAAACTGGATGATACTTTCAGGTAATGATCAGTACACGAAGGCGACTTGGTTCCCCAAATGTCGTTCTTCTATGTTGAAGCGTTCATTTCCAGTAACACTTTTAATTTTTAGGTTTCACTCTGTTTTCTCCTATATTGATAGATGTATTTGGAACTCTAAATCCAACACGGTTTGTGCTAGCTTCATGAAACTTGACAAAGTAAAGTAGTTTCACGTTCTATCTCTATATTCTGTTTCCTCTTGATGTAGCCCTAAGCAGTGACTGGTGAGAAACACTTTCATGGAAAAAGGTTGCCAAGCTTCCAAAAGTTACGAATCTCCAGAAATCTCAGCAAATATTTGTTCACCCAAACTGGATGATACTTTCAGGTAATGATCAGTACACGAAGGCGACTTGGTTCCCCAAATTTCGTTCTTCTATGTTCAAGCGTTCATTTCCAGTAACAGTTTGAATTTTTAGGTTTCACTCTGTTTTCTCCTATATTGATAGATGTATTTGGAACTCTAAATCCAACACGGTTTGTGCTAGCTTCTTGAAACTTGACACAGTAAAGTAGTTTCACGTTCTATCTCTATGTTTTGTTTCCTCTTGCTGTAGCCCTAAGCAGTGACTGGTGAGAACCACTTTCATGGAGAGGGGTTGCCAAGCTTCCAAAAATTACGAATCTCCAGAAATCTCAGCAAATATTTTTTCACCCAAACTGGATGATACTTTCAGGTAATGATCAGTACACTAAGGCGACTTGGTTCCCCAAAGTTCGTTCTTCTATGTTGAAGCGTTCATTTCCAGTAACAGTTTGAATTTTTAGGTTTCACTCTGTTTTCTCCTATATTGATACATGTATTTGGAACTCTAAATCCAACCCGGTTTGTGCTAGCTTCTTGAAACTTGACACAGTAAAGTAGTTTCACGTTCTATCTCTAGGTTTTGTTTCCTCTTGCTGTAGCCCTAAGCAGTGACTGGTGAGAACCACTTTCATGGAGAGGGGTTGCCAAGCTTCCAAAAATTACGAATCTCGAAAAATCTCAGCAAATATTTTTTCACCCAAACTGGATGATACTTTCAGGTAATGATCAGTACACTAAGGCGACTTGGTTCCCCAAAGTTCGTTCTTCTATGTTGAAGCGTTCATTTCCAGTAACAGTTTGAATTTTTAGGTTTCACTCTGTTTTCTCCTTTATTGATACATGTATTTGGAACTCTAAATCCAACACGGTTTGTGCTAGCTTCTTGAAACTTGATACAGTAAAGTAGTTTCACGTTCTATCTCTATGTTTTGTTTCCTCTTGCTGTAGCCCTAAGCAGTGACTGGCGAGAAACACTTTCATGGAAAAAGGTTGCCAAGCTTCCAAAAGTTACGAATCTCCAGAAATCTCAGCAAATATTTTTTCACCCAAACTGGATGATACTTTCAGGTAATGATCAGAACACGAAGGCGACTTGGTTCCCCAAATGTCGTTCTTCTATGTTGAAGCGTTCATTTCCAGTAACACTTTGAATTTTTAGGTTTCACTCTGTTTTCTCCTACATTGATAGATGTATTTGGAACTCTAAATCCAACATGGTTTGTGCTAGCTTCATGAAACTTGACAAAGTAAAGTAGTTTCACGTTCTATCTCTATATTCTGTTTCCTCTTGATGTAGCCCTAAGCAGTGACTGGTGAGAAACACTTTCATGGAAAAAGGTTGCCAAGCTTCCAAAAGTTACGAATCTCCAGAAATCTCAGCAAATATTTGTTCACCCAAACTGGATGATACTTTCAGGTAATGATCAGAACACGAAGGCGACTTGGTTCCCCAAATGTCGTTCTTCTATGTTGAAGCGTTCATTTCCTGTAACAGTTTCAATTTTTAGGTTTCACTCTGTTTTCTCCTATATTGATACATGTATTTGGAACTCTAAATCCAACACGGTTTGTGCTAGCTTCTTGAAACTTGACACCATAAAGTAGTTTCACGTTCTATCTCTATGTTTTGTTTCCTCTTGCTGTAGCCCTAAGCAGTGACTGGCGAGAACCACTTTCATGGAGAGGGGTTGCCAAGCTTCCAAAAATTACGAATCTCCAAAAATCTCAGCAAATATTTTTTCACCCAACCTGGATGATACTTTCAGGTAATGATCAGTACACGAAGGCGACTTGGTTCCCCAAATGTCGTTCTTCTATGTTGAAGCGTTCATTTCCTGTAACAGTTTGAATTTTTAGGTTTCACTCTGTTTTCTCCTATATTGATACATGTATTTGGAACTCTAAATCCAACCCGGTTTGTGCTAGCTTCTTGAAACTTGACACCATAAAGTAGTTTCACGTTCTATCTCTATGTTTTGTTTCCTCTTGCTGTAGCCCTAAGCAGTGACTGGCGAGAACCACTTTCATGGAAAGGGGTTGCCAAGCTTCCAAAAATTAGGAATCTCCAGAAATCTCAGCAAATATTTTTTCACCCAAACTGGATGATACTTTCAGGTAATGATCAGTACACTAAGGCGACTTGGTTCCCCAAAGTTCGTTCTTCTATGTTGAAGCGTTCATTTCCAGTAACAGTTTGAATTTTTAGGTTTCACTCTGTTTTCTCCTATATTGATACATGTATTTGGAACTCTAAATCCAACCCGGTTTGTGCTACCTTCTTGAAACTTGACACAGTAAAGTAGTTTCACGTTCTATCTCTATGTTTTGTTTCCTCTTGCTGTAGCCCTAAGCAGTGACTGGCGAGAACCACTTTCATGGGGAGGGGTTGCCAAGCTTCCAAAAATTACGAATCTCCAGAAATCTCAGCAAATATTTTTTCACCCAACCTGGATGATACTTTCAGGTAATGATCAGTACACGAAGGCGACTTGGTTCCCCAAATGTCGTTCTTCTATGTTGAAGCGTTCATTTCCTGTAACAGTTTGAATTTTTAGGTTTCACTCTGTTTTCTCCTATATTGATACATGTATTTGGAACTCTAAATCCAACCCGGTTTGTGCTAGCTTCTTGAAACTTGACACAGTAAAGTAGTTTCACGTTGTATCACTATGTTTTGTTTCCTCTTGCTGTAGCCCTAAGCAGTGACTGGCGAGAACCACTTTCATGGAGAGGGGTTGCCAAGCTTCCAAAAATTACGAATCTCCAGAAATCTCAGCAAATATTTTTTCACCCAACCTGGATGATACTTTCAGGTAATGATCAGTACACGAAGGCGACTTGGTTCCCCAAATGTCGTTCTTCTATGTTGAAGCGTTCATTTCCTGTAACAGTTTGAATTTTTAGGTTTCACTCTGTTTTCTCCTATATTGATACATGTATTTGGAACTCTAAATCCAACCCGGTTTTTGCTAGCTTCTTGAAACTTGACACAGTAAAGTAGTTTCACGTTCTATCTCTATGTTTTGTTTCCTCTTGCTGTAGCCCTAAGCAGTGACTGGCGAGAACCACTTTCATGGAGAGGGGTTGCCAAGCTTCCAAAAATTACGAATCTCCAGAAATCTCAGCAAATATTTTTTCACCCAACCTGGATGATACTTTCAGGTAATGATCAGTACACGAAGGCGACTTGGTTCCCCAAATGTCGTTCTTCTATGTTGAAGCGTTCATTTCCTGTAACAGTTTGAATTTTTAGGTTTCACTCTGTTTTCTCCTATATTGATACATGTATTTGGAACTCTAAATCCAACCCGGTTTGTGCTAGCTTCTTGAAACTTGACACAGTAAAGTAGTTTCACGTTCTACCTCTATGTTTTGTTTCCTCTTGATGTAGCCCTAAGCAGTGACTGGCGAGAAACACTTTCATGGAAAGGGGTTGCCAAGCTTCGAAAAATTACGAATCTCCAGAAATCTCAGCAAATATTTTTTCACCCAA
Organism: Spermophilus citellus; assembly: GCF_964194105.1. Classification (NCBI taxonomy): domain Eukaryota; kingdom Metazoa; phylum Chordata; class Mammalia; order Rodentia; family Sciuridae; genus Spermophilus; species Spermophilus citellus. The sequence goes on along the minus strand of NC_138197.1, from coordinate 13,095,013 downwards.
ACTGGATGATACTTTCAGGTAATGATCAGTACACTAAGGCGACTTGGTTCCCCAAATGTCGTTCTTCTTTGTTGAAGCGTTCATTTCCTGTAACAGTTTGAATTTTTAGGTTTCACTCTGTTTTCTCCTATATTGATACATGTATTTGGAACTCTAAATCCAACACGGTTTGTGCTAGCTTCTTGAAACTTGACACAGTAAAGTAGTTTCACGTTCTATCTCTCTGTTTTTTTTTCCTCTTGATGTAGCCCTAAGCAGTGACTGGCGAGAAACACTTTCATGGAAAGGGGTTGCCAAGCTTCCAAAAATTACGAATCTCCAGAAATCTCAGCAAATATTTTTTCACCCAAACTGGATGATACTTTCAGGTAATGATCAGTACACTAAGGCGACTTGGTTCCCCAAAGTTCGTTCTTCTATGTTGAAGCGTTCATTTCCAGTAACAGTTTGAATTTTTAGGTTTCACTCTGTTTTCTCCTATATTGATACATGTATTTGGAACTCTAAATCCAACACGGTTTGTGCTAGCTTCTTGAAACTTGATACAGTAAAGTAGTTTCACGTTCTATCTCTATGTTTTGTTTCCTCTTGCTGTAGCCCTAAGCAGTGACTGGCGAGAACCACTTTCATGGAGAGGGCTTGCCAAGCTTCCAAAAATTACGAATCTCCAGAAATCTCAGCAAATATTTTTTCACCCAAACTGGATGATACTTTCAGGTAATGATCAGTACACGAAGGCGACTTGGTTCCCCAAATGTCGTTCTTCTATGTTGAAGCGTTCATTTCCAGTAACACTTTGAATTTTTAGTTTTCACTCTGTTTTCTCCTATATTGATAGATGTATTTGGAACTCTAAATCCAACACGGTTTGTGCTAGCTTCATGAAACTTGACAAAGTAAAGTAGTTTCACGTTCTTTCTCTATATTCTGTTTCCTCTTGATGTAGCCCTAAGCAGTGACTGGTGAGAAACACTTTCATGGAAAAAGGTTGCCAAGCTTCCAAAAGTTACGAATCTCCAGAAATCTCAGCAAATATTTGTTCACCCAAACTGGATGATACTTTCAGGTAATGATCAGTACACGAAGGCGACTTGGTTCCCCAAATTTCGTTCTTCTATGTTGAAGCGTTCATTTCCAGTAACAGTTTGAATTTTTAGGTTTCACTCTGTTTTCTCCTATATTGATAGATGTATTTGGAACTCTAAATCCAACACGGTTTGTGCTAGCTTCTTGAAACTTGACACAGTAAAGTAGTTTCACGTTCTATCTCTATGTTTTGTTTCCACTTGCTGTAGCCCTAAGCAGTGACTGGCGAGAACCACTTTCATGGAGAGGGGTTGCCAAGCTTCCAAAAATTACGAATCTCCAGAAATCTCAGCAAATATTTTTTCACCCAAACTGGATGATACTTTCAGGTAATGATCAGTACACTAAGGCGACTTGGTTCCCCAAAGTTCGTTCTTCTATGTTGAAGCGTTCATTTCCAGTAACAGTTTGAATTTTTAGGTTTCACTCTGTTTTCTCCTATATTGATACATGTATTTGGAACTCTAAATCCAACACGGTTTGTGCTACCTTCTTGAAACTTGACACAGTAAAGTAGTTTCACGTTCTATCTCTATGTTTTGTTTCCTCTTGCTGTAGCCCTAAGCAGTGACTGGCGAGAACCACTTTCATGGAGAGGGGTTGCCAAGCTTCCAAAAATTACGAATCTCCAGAAATCTCAGCAAATATTTTTTCACCCAACCTGGATGATACTTTCAGGTAATGATCAGTACACGAAGGCGACTTGGTTCCCCAAATGTCGTTCTTCTATGTTGAAGCGTTCATTTCCTGTAACAGTTTGAATTTTTAGGTTTCACTCTGTTTTCTCCTATATTGATACATGTATTTGGAACTCTAAATCCAACCCGGTTTGTGCTAGCTTCTTGAAACTTGACACAGTAAAGTAGTTTCACGTTCTATCTCTATGTTTTGTTTCCTCTTGCTGTAGCCCTAAGCAGTGACTGGCGAGAACCACTTTCATGGAGAGGGGTTGCCAAGCTTCCAAAAATTACGAATCTCCAGAAATCTCAGCAAATATTTTTTCACCCAACCTGGATGATACTTTCAGGTAATGATCAGTACACGAAGGCGACTTGGTTCCCCAAATGTCGTTCTTCTATGTTGAAGCGTTCATTTCCTGTAACAGTTTGAATTTTTAGGTTTCACTCTGTTTTCTCCTATATTGATACATGTATTTGGAACTCTAAATCCAACCCGGTTTGTGCTAGCTTCTTGAAACTTGACACAGTAAAGTAGTTTCACGTTCTATCTCTATGTTTTGTTTCCTCTTGATGTAGCCCTAAGCAGTGACTGGCGAGAACCACTTTCATGGAGAGGGGTTGCCAAGCTTCCAAAAATTACGAATCTCCAGAAATCTCAGCAAATATTTTTTTACCCAACCTGGATGATACTTTCAGGTAATGATCAGTACACGAAGGCGACTTGGTTCCCCAAATGTCGTTCTTCTATGTTGAAGCGTTCATTTCCTGTAACAGTTTGAATTTTTAGGTTTCACTCTGTTTTCTCCTATATTGATACATGTATTTGGAACTCTAAATCCAACCCGGTTTGTGCTAGCCTCTTGAAACTTGACACAGTAAAGTAGTTTCACGTTCTATCTCTATGTTTTGTTTCCTCTTGCTGTAGCCCTAAGCAGTGACTGGCGAGAACCACATTCATGGAAAGGGGTTGCCAAGCTTCCAAAAATTAGGAATCTCCAGAAATCTCAGCAAATATTTTTTCACCCAAACTGGATGATACTTTCAGGTAATGATCAGTACACTAAGGCGACTTGGTTCCCCAAAGTTCGTTCTTCTATGTTGAAGCGTTCATTTCCAGTAACAGTTTGAATTTTTAGGTTTCACTCTGTTTTCTCCTATATTGATACATGTATTTGGAACTCTAAATCCAACACGGTTTGTGCTACCTTCTTGAAACTTGACACAGTAAAGTAGTTTCACGTTCTATCTCTATGTTTTGTTTCCTCTTGCTGTAGCCCTAAGCAGTGACTGGCGAGAACCACTTTCATGGAGAGGGGTTGCCAAGCTTCCAAAAATTACGAATCTCCAGAAATCTCAGCAAATATTTTTTCACCCAACCTGGATGATACTTTCAGGTAATGATCAGTACACGAAGGCGACTTGGTTCCCCAAATGTCGTTCTTCTATGTTGAAGCGTTCATTTCCTGTAACAGTTTGAATTTTTAGGTTTCACTCTGTTTTCTCCTATATTGATACATGTATTTGGAACTCTAAATCCAACCCGGTTTGTGCTAGCTACTTGAAACTTGACACAGTAAAGTAGTTTCACGTTCTATCTCTATGTTTTGTTTCCTCTTGCTGTAGCCCTAAGCAGTGACTGGCGAGAACCACTTTCATGGAGAGGGGTTGCCAAGCTTCCAAAAATTACGAATCTCCAGAAATCTCAGCAAATATTTTTTCACCCAACCTGGATGATACTTTCAGGTAATGATCAGTACATGAAGGCGACTTGGTTCCCCAAATGTCATTCTTCTATGTTGAAGCGTTCATTTCCTGTAACAGTTTGAATTTTTAGGTTTCACTCTGTTTTCTCCTATATTGATACATGTATTTGGAAATCTAAATCCAACCCGGTTTGTGCTAGCTTCTTGAAACTTGACACAGTAAAGTAGTTTCACGTTCTACCTCTATGTTTTGTTTCCTCTTGATGTAGCCCTAAGCAGTGACTGGCGAGAAACACTTTCATGGAAAGGGGTTGCCAAGCTTCGAAAAATTACGAATCTCCAGAAATCTCAGCAAATATTTTTTCACCCAAACTGGATGATACTTTCAGGTAATGATCAGTACACTAAGGCGACTTGGTTCCCCAAATGTCGTTCTTCTTTGTTGAAGCGTTCATTTCCTGTAACTGTTTGAATTTTTAGGTTTCACTCTGTTTTCTCCTATATTGATACATGTATTTGGAACTCTAAATCCAACACGGTTTGTGCTAGCTTCTTGAAACTTGACACAGTAAAGTAGTTTCACGTTCTATCTCTATGTTTTTTTTCCTCTTGATGTAGCCCTAAGCAGTGACTGGCGAGAAACACTTTCATGGAAAGGGGTTGCCAAGCTTCCAAAAATTACGAATCTCCAGAAATCTCAGCAAATATTTTTTCACCCAAACTGGATGATACTTTCAGGTAATGATCAGTACACTAAGGCGACTTGGTTCCCCAAAGTTCGTTCTTCTATGTTGAAGCGTTCATTTCCAGTAACAGTTTGAATTTTTAGGTTTCACTCTGTTTTCTCCTATATTGATACATGTATTTGGAACTCTAAATCCAACACGGTTTGTGCTAGCTTCTTGAAACTTGATACAGTAAAGTAGTTTCACGTTCTATCTCTATGTTTTGTTTCCTCTTGCTGTAGCCCTAACCAGTGACTGGCGAGAACCACTTTCATGGAGAGGGGTTGCCAAGCTTCCAAAAATTACGAATCTCCAGAAATCTCAGCAAATATTTTTTCACCCAAACTGGATGATACTTTCAGGTAATGATCAGTACACGAAGGCGACTTGGTTCCCCAAATGTCGTTCTTCTATGTTGAAGCGTTCATTTCCAGTAACACTTTGAATTTTTAGGTTTCACTCTGTTTTCTCCTATATTGATAGATGTATTTGGAACTCTAAATCCAACACGGTTTGTGCTAGCTTCATGAAACTTGACAAAGTAAAGTAGTTTCACGTTCTATCTCTATATTCTGTTTCCTCTTGATGTAGCCCTAAGCAGTGACTGGTGAGAAACACTTTCATGGAAAAAGGTTGCCAGGCTTCCAAAAGTTACGAATCTCCAGAAATCTCAGCAAATGTTTGTTCACCCAAACTGGATGATACTTTCAGGTAATGATCAGTACACTAAGGCGACTTGGTTCCCCAAAGTTCGTTCTTCTATGTTGAAGCGTTCATTTCCAGTAACAGTTTGAATTTTTAGGTTTCACTCTGTTTTCTCCTATATTGATAGATGTATTTGGAACTCTAAATCCAACACGGTTTGTGCTAGCTTCTTGAAACTTGACACAGTAAAGTAGTTTCACGTTCTATCTCTAGGTTTTGTTTCCTCTTGATGTAGCCCTAAGCAGTGACTGGCGAGAACCACTTTCATGGAGAGGGGTTGCCAAGCTTCCAAAAATTACGAATCTCGAAAAATCTCAGCAAATATTTTTTCACCCAAACTGGATGATACTTTCAGGTAATGATCAGTACACTAAGGCGACTTGGTTCCCCAAAGTTCGTTCTTCTATGTTGAAGCGTTCATTTCCAGTAACAGTTTGAATTTTTAGGTTTCACTCTGTTTTCTCCTATATTGATACTTGTATTTGGAACTCTAAATCCAACACGGTTTGTGCTGGCTTCTTGAAACTTGATACAGTAAAGTAGTTTCACGTTCTATCTCTATGTTTTGTTTCCTCTTGCTGTAGCCCTAAGCAGTGACTGGCGAGAAACACTTTCATGGAAAAAGGTTGCCAAGCTTCCAAAAATTACGAATCTCCAGAAATCTCAGCAAATATTTTTTCACCCAAACTGGATGATACTTTCAGGTAATGATCAGTACACTAAGGCGACTTGGTTCCCCAAATGTCGTTCTTCTATGTTGAAGCGTTCATTTCCTGTAACAGTTTCAATTTTTAGGTTTCACTCTGTTTTCTCCTATATTGATACATGTATTTGGAACTCTAAATCCAACACGGTTTGTGCTAGCTTCTTGAAACTTGACACCATAAAGTAGTTTCACGTTCTATCTCTATGTTTTGTTTCCTCTTGATGTAGCCCTAAGCAGTGACTGGCGAGAAACACTTTCATGGAAAGGGGTTGCCAAGCTTCCAAAAATTACGAATCTCCAGAAATCTCAGCAAATATTTTTTCACCCAAAGTGGATGATACTTTCAGGTAATGATCAGTACACTAAGGCGACTTGGTTCCCCAAATGTCGTTCTTCTTTGTTGAAGCGTTCATTTCCTGTAACAGTTTGAATTTTTAGGTTTCACTCTGTTTTCTCCTATATTGATACATGTATTTGGAACTCTAAATCCAACACGGTTTGTGCTAGCTTCTTGAATCTTGACACAGTAAAGTAGTTTCACGTTCTATCTCTACGTTTTGTTTCCTTTTGCTGTAGCCCTAAGCAGTGACTGGCGAGAACCACTTTCATGGAGAGGGGTTGCCAAGGTTCCAAAAATTATGAATCTCCAGAAATCTCAGCAAATATTTTTTCACCCAAACTGGATGATACTTTCAGGTAATGATCAGTACACTAAGGCGACTTGGTTCCCCAAATGTCGTTCTTCTATGTTGAAGCGTTCATTTCCAGTAACAGTTTGAATTTTTAGGTTTCACTCTGTTTTCTCCTATATTGATACATGTATTTGGAACTCTAAATCCAACACGGTTTGTGCTAGCTTCTTGAAACTTGACACAGTAAAGTAGTTTCACGTTCTATCTCTATGTTTTGTTTCCTCTTGCTGTAGCCCTAAGCAGTGACTGGCGAGAACCACTTTCATGGAAAGGGGTTGCCAAGCTTCCAAAAATTAGGAATCTCCAGAAATCTCAGCAAATATTTTTTCACCCAAACTGGATGATACTTTCAGGTAATGATCAGTACACTAAGGCGACTTGGTTCCCCAAAGTTCGTTCTTCTATGTTGAAGCGTTCATTTCCAGTAACAGTTTGAATTTTTAGGTTTCACTCTGTTTTCTCCTATATTGATACTTGTATTTGGAACTCTAAATCCAACACGGTTTGTGCTACCTTCTTGAAACTTGACACAGTAAAGTAGTTTCACGTTCTATCTCTATGTTTTGTTTCCTCTTGCTGTAGCCCTAAGCAGTGACTGGCGAGAACCACTTTCATGGAGAGGGGTTGCCAAGCTTCCAAAAATTACGAATCTCCAGAAATCTCAGCAAATATTTTTTCACCCAACCTGGATGATACTTTCAGGTAATGATCAGTACACGAAGGCGACTTGGTTCCCCAAATGTCGTTCTTCTATGTTGAAGCGTTCATTTCCTGTAACAGTTTGAATTTTTAGGTTTCACTCTGTTTTCTCCTATATTGATACATGTATTTGGAACTCTAAATCCAACCCGGTTTGTGCTAGCTCCTTGAAACTTGACACAGTAAAGTAGTTTCACGTTCTATCTCTATGTTTTGTTTCCTCTTGCTGTAGCCCTAAGCAGTGACTGGCGAGAACCACTTTCATGGAGAGGGGTTGCCAAGCTTCCAAAAATTACGAATCTCCAGAAATCTCAGCAAATATTTTTTCACCCAACCTGGATGATACTTTCAGGTAATGATCAGTACACGAAGGCGACTTGGTTCCCCAAATGTCGTTCTTCTATGTTGAAGCGTTCATTTCCTGTAACAGTTTGAATTTTTAGGTTTCACTCTGTTTTCTCCTATATTGATACATGTATTTGGAACTCTAAATCCAACCCGGTTTGTGCTAGCTTCTTGAAACTTGACACAGTAAAGTAGTTTCACGTTCTATCTCTATGTTTTGTTTCCTCTTGCTGTAGCCCTAAGCAGTGACTGGCGAGAACCACTTTCATGGAGAGGGGTTGCCAAGCTTCCAAAAATTACGAATCTAAAGAAATCTCAGCAAATATTTTTTCACCCAACCTGGATGATACTTTCAGGTAATGATCAGTACACGAAGGCGACTTGGTTCCCCAAATGTCGTTCTTCTATGTTGAAGCGTTCACTTCCTGTAACAGTTTGAATTTTTAGGTTTCACTCTGTTTTCTCCTATATTGATACATGTATTTGGAACTCTAAATCAAACCCGGTTTGTGCTAGCTTCTTGAAACTTGACACAGTAAAGTAGTTTCACGTTCTACCTCTATGTTTTGTTTCCTCTTGATGTAGCCCTAAGCAGTGACTGGCGAGAAACACTTTCATGGAAAGGGGTTGCCAAGCTTCGAAAAATTACGAATCTCCAGAAATCTCAGCAAATATTTTTTCACCCAAACTGGATGATACTTTCAGGTAACGATCAGTACACTAAGGCGACTTGGTTCCCCAAATGTCGTTCTTCTTTGTTGAAGCGTTCATTTCCTGTAACAGTTTGAATTTTTAGGTTTCACTCTGTTTTCTCCTATATTGATACATGTATTTGGAACTCTAAATCCAACACGGTTTGTGCTAGCTTCTTGAAACTTGACACAGTAAAGTAGTTTCACGTTCTATCTCTATGTTTTTTTTCCTCTTGATGTAGCCCTAAGCAGTGACTGGCGAGAAACACTTTCATGGAAAGGGGTTGCCAAGCTTCCAAAAATTACGAATCTCCAGAAATCTCAGCAAATATTTTTTCACCCAAACTGGATGATACTTTCAGGTAATGATCAGTACACTAAGGCGACTTGGTTCCCCAAAGTTCGTTCTTCTATGTTGAAGCGTTCATTTCCAGTAACAGTTTGAATTTTTAGGTTTCACTCTGTTTTCTCCTATATTGATACATGTATTTGGAACTCTAAATCCAACACGGTTTGTGCTAGCTTCTTGAAACTTGATACAGTAAAGTAGTTTCACGTTCTATCTCTATGTTTTGTTTCCTCTTGCTGTAGCCCTAAGCAGTGACTGGCGAGAACCACTTTCATGGAGAGGGGTTGCCAAGCTTCCAAAAATTACGAATCTCCAGAAATCTCAGCAAATATTTTTTCACCCAAACTGGATGATACTTTCAGGTAATGATCAGTACACGAAGGCGACTTGGTTCCCCAAATGTCGTTCTTCTATGTTGAAGCGTTCATTTCCAGTAACACTTTGAATTTTTAGGTTTCACTCTGTTTTCTCCTATATTGATAGATGTATTTGGAACTCTAAATCCAACACGGTTTGTGCTAGCTTCATGAAACTTGACAAAGTAAAGTAGTTTCACGTTCTATCTCTATATTCTGTTTCCTCTTGATGTAGCCCTAAGCAGTGACTGGTGAGAAACACTTTCATGGAAAAAGGTTGCCAAGCTTCCAAAAATTACGAATCTCGAAAAATCTCAGCAAATATTTTTTCACCCAAACTGGATGATACTTTCAGGTAATGATCAGTACACTAAGGCGACTTGGTTCCCCAAAGTTCGTTCTTCTATGTTGAAGCGTTCATTTCCAGTAACAGTTTGAATTTTTAGGTTTCACTCTGTTTTCTCCTATATTGATACATGTATTTGGAACTCTAAATCCAACACGGTTTGTGCTAGCTTCTTGAAACTTGACACAGTAAAGTAGTTTCACGTTCTATCTCTATGTTTTGTTTCCTCTTGCTGTAGCCCTAAGCAGTGACTGGCGAGAACCACTTTCATGGAAAGGGGTTGCCAAGCTTCCAAAAATTAGGAATCTCCAGAAATCTCAGCAAATATTTTTTCACCCAAACTGGATGATACTTTCAGGTAATGATCAGTACACTAAGGCGACTTGGTTCCCCAAAGTTCGTTCTTCTATGTTGAAGCGTTCATTTCCAGTAACAGTTTGAATTTTTAGGTTTCACTCTGTTTTCTCCTATATTGATACTTGTATTTGGAACTCTAAATCCAACACGGTTTGTGCTACCTTCTTGAAACTTGACACAGTAAAGTAGTTTCACGTTCTATCTCTATGTTTTGTTTCCTCTTGCTGTAGCCCTAAGCAGTGACTGGCGAGAACCACTTTCATGGAGAGGGGTTGCCAAGCTTCCAAAAATTACGAATCTCCAGAAATCTCAGCAAATATTTTTTCACCCAACCTGGATGATACTTTCAGGTAATGATCAGTACACGAAGGCGACTTGGTTCCCCAAATGTCGTTCTTCTATGTTGAAGCGTTCATTTCCTGTAACAGTTTGAATTTTTAGGTTTCACTCTGTTTTCTCCTATATTGATACATGTATTTGGAACTCTAAATCCAACCCGGTTTGTGCTAGCTTCTTGAAACTTGACACAGTAAAGTAGTTTCACGTTCTGTCTCTATGTTTTGTTTCCTCTTGCTGTAGCCCTAAGCAGTGACTGGCGAGAACACTTTCATGGAGAGGGGTTGCCAAGCTTCCAAAAATTACGAATCTCCAGAAATCTCAGCAAATATTTTTTCACCCAACCTGGATGATACTTTCAGGTAATGATCAGTACACGAAGGCGACTTGGTTCCCCAAATGTCGTTCTTCTATGTTGAAGCGTTCATTTCCTGTAACAGTTTGAATTTTTAGGTTTCACTCTGTTTTCTCCTATATTGATACATGTATTTGGAACTCTAAATCCAACCCGGTTTGTGCTAGCTTCTTGAAACTTGACACAGTAAAGTAGTTTCACGTTCTATCTCTATGTTTTGTTTCCTCTTGCTGTAGCCCCAAGCAGTGACTGGCGAGAACCACTTTCATGGAGAGGGGTTGCCAAGCTTCCAAAAATTACGAATCTCCAGAAATCTCAGCAAATATTTTTTCACCCAACCTGGATGATACTTTCAGGTAATGATCAGTACACGAAGGCGACTTGGTTCCCCAAATGTCGTTCTTCTATGTTGAAGCGTTCATTTCCTGTAACAGTTTGAATTTTTAGGTTTCACTCTGTTTTCTCCTATATTGATACATGTATTTGGAACTCTAAATCCAACCCGGTTTGTGCTAGCTTCTTGAAACTTGACACAGTAAAGTAGTTTCACGTTCTACCTCTATGTTTTGTTTCCTCTTGATGTAGCCCTAAGCAGTGACTGGCGAGAAACACTTTCATGGAAAGGGGTTGCCAAGCTTCGAAAAATTACGAATCTCCAGAAATCTCAGCAAATATTTTTTCACCCAAACTGGATGATACTTTCAGGTAATGATCAGTACACTAAGGCGACTTGGTTCCCCAAATGTCGTTCTTCTTTGTTGAAGCGTTCATTTCCTGTAACAGTTTGAATTTTTAGGTTTCACTCTGTTTTCTCCTATATTGATACATGTATTTGGAACTCTAAATCCAACACGGTTTGTGCTAGCTTCTTGAAACTTGACACAGTAAAGTAGTTTCACGTTCTATCTCTATGTTTTTTTTCCTCTTGATGTAGCCCTAAGCAGTGACTGGCGAGAAACACTTTCATGGAAAGGGGTTGCCAAGCTTCCAAAAATTACGAATCTCCAGAAATCTCAGCAAATATTTTTTCACCCAAACTGGATGATACTTTCAGGTAATGATCAGTACACTAAGGCGACTTGGTTCCCCAAAGTTCGTTCTTCTATGTTGAAGCGTTCATTTCCAGTAACAGTTTGAATTTTTAGGTTTCACTCTGTTTTCTCCTATATTGATACATGTATTTAGAACTCTAAATCCAACACGGTTTGTGCTAGCTTCTTGAAACTTGATACCGTAAAGTAGTTTCACGTTCTATCTCTATGTTTTGTTTCCTCTTGCTGTAGCCCTAAGCAGTGACTGGCGAGAACCACTTTCATGGAGAGGGGTTGTCAAGCTTCCAAAAATTACGAATCTCCAGAAATCTCAGCAAATATTTTTTCACCCAAACTGGATGATACTTTCAGGTAATGATCAGTACACGAAGGCGACTTGGTTCCCCAAATGTCGTTCTTCTATGTTGAAGCGTTCATTTCCAGTAACACTTTGAATTTTTAGGTTTCACTCTGTTTTCTCCTATATTGATAGATGTATTTGGAACTCTAAATCCAACATGGTTTGTGCTAGCTTCATGAAACTTGACAAAGTAAAGTAGTTTCACGTTCTATCTCTATATTCTGTTTCCTCTTGATGTAGCCCTAAGCAGTGACTGGTGAGAAACACTTTCATGGAAAAAGGTTGCCAAGCTTCCAAAAGTTACGAATCTCCAGAAATCTCAGCAAATATTTGTTCACCCAAACTGGATGATACTTTCAGGTAATGATCAGTACACGAAGGCGACTTGGTTCCCCAAATTTCGTTCTTCTATGTTGAAGCGTTCATTTCCAGTAACAGTTTGAATTTTTAGGTTTCACTCTGTTTTCTCCTATATTGATAGATGTATTTGGAACTCTAAATCCAACACGGTTTGTGCTAGCTTCTTGAAACTTGATACCGTAAAGTAGTTTCACGTTCTATCTCTATGTTTTGTTTCCTCTTGCTGTAGCCCTAAGCAGTTACTGGTGAGAAACACTTTCATGGAAAAAGGTTGCCAAGCTTCCAAAAGTTACGAATCTCCAGAAATCTCAGCAAATATTTTTCCACCCAAACTGGATGATACTTTCAGGTAATGATCAGAACACGAAGGCGACTTGGTTCCCCAAATGTCGTTCTTCTATGTTGAAGCGTTCATTTCCAGTAACACTTTGAATTTTTAGGTTTCACTCTGTTTTCTCCTATATTGATAGATGTATTTGGAACTCTAAATCCAACACGGTTTGTGCTAGCTTCATGAAACTTGACAAAGTAAAGTAGTTTCACGTTCTATCTCTATATTCTGTTTCCTCTTGATGTAGCCCTAAGCAGTGACTGGTGAGAAACACTTTCATGGAAAAAGGTTGCCAAGCTTCCAAAAGTTACGAATCTCCAGAAATCTCAGCAAATATTTGTTCACCCAAACTGGATGATACTTTCAGGTAATGATCAGTACACGAAGGCGACTAGGTTCCCCAAATTTCGTTCTTCTATGTTGAAGCGTTCATTTCCAGTAACAGTTTGAATTTTTAGGTTTCACTCTGTTTTCTCCTATATTGATAGATGTATTTGGAACTCTAAATCCAACACGGTTTGTGCTAGCTTCTTGAAACTTGACACAGTAAAGTAGTTTCACGTTCTATCTCTATGTTTTGTTTCCTCTTGCTGTAGCCCTAAGCAGTGACTGGCGAGAACCACTTTCATGGAGAGGGGTTGCCAAGCTTCCAAAAATTACGAATCTCCAGAAATCTCAGCAAATATTTTTTCACCCAAACTGGATGATACTTTCAGGTAATGATCAGGACACTAAGGCGACTTGGTTCCCCAAATGTCGTTCTTCTATGTTGAAGCGTTCATTTCCTGTAACAGTTTCAATTTTTAGGTTGCACTCTGTTTTCTCCTATATTGATACATGTATTTGGAACTCTAAATCCAACACGGTTTGTGCTAGCTTCTTGAAACTTGACACCATAAAGTAGTTTCACGTTCTATCTCTATGTTTTGTTTCCTCTTGATGTAGCCCTAAGCAGTGACTGGCGAGAAACACTTTCATGGAAAGGGGTTGCCAAGCTTCCAAAAATTACGAATCTCCAGAAATCTCAGCAAATATTTTTTCACCCAAACTGGATGATACTTTCAGGTAATGATCAGTACACTAAGGCGACTTGGTTCCCCAAAGTTCGTTCTTCTATGTTGAAGCGTTCATTTCCAGTAACAGTTTGAATTTTTAGGTTTCACTCTGTTTTCTCCTATATTGATACATGTATTTAGAACTCTAAATCCAACACGGTTTGTGCTAGCTTCTTGAAACTTGATACCGTAAAGTAGTTTCACGTTCTATCTCTATGTTTTGTTTCCTCTTGCTGTAGCCCTAAGCAGTGACTGGCGAGTACCACTTTCATGGAGAGGGGTTGTCAAGCTTCCAAAAATTACGAATCTCCAGAAATCTCAGCAAATATTTTTTCACCCAAACTGGATGATACTTTCAGGTAATGATCAGTACACGAAGGCGACTTGGTTCCCCAAATGTCGTTCTTCTATGTTGAAGCGTTCATTTCCAGTAACACTTTGAATTTTTAGGTTTCACTCTGTTTTCTCCTATATTGATAGATGTATTTGGAACTCTAAATCCAACACGGTTTGGGCTAGCTTCATGAAACTTGACAAAGTAAAGTAGTTTCACGTTCTATCTCTATATTCTGTTTCCTCTTGATGTAGCCCTAAGCAGTGACTGGTGAGAAACACTTTCATGGAAAAAGGTTGCCAAGCTTCCAAAAGTTACGAAACTCCAGAAATCTCAGCAAATATTTGTTCACCCAAACTGGATGATACTTTCAGGTAATGATCAGTACACGAAGGCGACTTGGTTCCCCAAATTTCGTTCTTCTATGTTGAAGCGTTCATTTCCAGTAACAGTTTGAATTTTTAGGTTTCAGTCTGTTTTCTCCTATATTGATAGATGTATTTGGAACTCTAAATCCAACACGGTTTGTGCTAGCTTCTTGAAACTTGATACCGTAAAGTAGTTTCACGTTCTATCTCTATGTTTTGTTTCCTCTTGCTGTAGCCCTAAGCAGTTACTGGTGAGAAACACTTTCATGGAAAAAGGTTGCCAAGCTTCCAAAAGTTACGAATCTCCAGAAATCTCAGCAAATATTTTTTCACCCAAACTGGATGATACTTTCAGGTAATGATCAGAACACGAAGGCGACTTGGTTCCCCAAATGTCGTTCTTCTATGTTGAAGCGTTCATTTCCAGTAACACTTTGAATTTTTAGGTTTCACTCTGTTTTCTCCTATATTGATAGATGTATTTGGAACTCTAAATCCAACACGGTTTGTGCTAGCTTCATGAAACTTGACAAAGTAAAGTAGTTTCACGTTCTATCTCTATATTCTGTTTCCTCTTGATGTAGCCCTAAGCAGTGACTGGTGAGAAACACTTTCATGGAAAAAGGTTGCCAAGCTTCCAAAAGTTACGAATCTCCAGAAATCTCAGCAAATATTTGTTCACCCAAACTGGATGATACTTTCAGGTAATGATCAGTACACGAAGGCGACTAGGTTCCCCAAATTTCGTTCTTCTATGTTGAAGCGTTCATTTCCAGTAACAGTTTGAATTTTTAGGTTTCACTCTGTTTTCTCCTATATTGATAGATGTATTTGGAACTCTAAATCCAACACGGTTTGTGCTAGCTTCTTGAAACTTGACACAGTAAAGTAGTTTCACGTTCTATCTCTATGTTTTGTTTCCTCTTGCTGTAGCCCTAAGCAGTGACTGGCGAGAACCACTTTCATGGAGAGGGGTTGCCAAGCTTCCAAAAATTACGAATCTCCAGAAATCTCAGCAAATATTTTTTCACCCAAACTGGATGATACTTTCAGGTAATGATCAGTACACTAAGGCGACTTGGTTCCCCAAATGTCGTTCTTCCATGTTGAAGCGTTCATTTCCTGTAACAGTTTCAATTTTTAGGTTGCACTCTGTTTTCTCCTATATTGATACATGTATTTGGAACTCTAAATCCAACACGGTTTGTGCTAGCTTCTTGAAACTTGACACCATAAAGTAGTTTCACGTTCTATCTCTATGTTTTGTTTCCTCTTGATGTAGCCCTAAGCAGTGACTGGCGAGAAACACTTTCATGGAGAGGGGTTGCCAAGCTTCCAAAAATTACGAATCTCCAGAAATCTCAGCAAATATTTTTTCACCCAAACTGGATGATACTTTCAGGTAATGATCAGTACACTAAGGCGACTTGGTTCCCCAAAGTTCGTTCTTCTATGTTGAAGCGTTCATTTCCAGTAACAGTTTGAATTTTTAGGTTTCACTCTGTTTTCTCCTATATTGATACATGTATTTGGAACTCTAAATCCAACACGGTTTGTGCTAGCTTCTTGAAACTTGATACAGTAAAGTAGTTTCACGTTCTATCTCTATGTTTTGTTTCCTCTTGCTGTAGCCCTAAGCAGTGACTGGCGAGAACCACTTTCATGGAGAGGGGTTGCCAAGCTTCCAAAAATTACGAATCTCCAGAAATCTCAGCAAATATTTTTTCACCCAAACTGGATGATACTTTCAGGTAATGATCAGTACACGAAGGCGACTTGGTTCCCCAAATGTCGTTCTTCTATGTTGAAGCGTTCATTTCCAGTAACACTTTGAATTTTTAGGTTTCACTCTGTTTTCTCCTATATTGATAGATGTATTTGGAACTCTAAATCCAACACGGTTTGTGCTAGCTTCATGAAACTTGACAAAGTAAAGTAGTTTCACGTTCTATCTCTATATTCTGTTTCCTCTTGATGTAGCCCTAAGCAGTGACTGGTGAGAAACACTTTCATGGAAAAAGGTTGCCAAGCTTCCAAAAGTTACGAATCTCCAGAAATCTCAGCAAATATTTGTTCACCCAAACTGGATGATACTTTCAGGTAATGATCAGTACACGAAGGCGACTTGGTTCCCCAAATTTCGTTCTTCTATGTTGAAGCGTTCATTTCCAGTAACAGTTTGAATTTTTAGGTTTCACTCTGTTTTCTCCTATATTGATAGATGTATTTGGAACTCTAAATCCAACACGGTTTGTGCTAGCTTCTTGAAACTTGATACAGTAAAGTAGTTTCACGTTCTATCTCTATGTTTTGTTTCCTCTTGCTGTAGCCCTAAGCAGTGACTGGCGAGAAACACTTTCATGGAAAAAGGTTGCCAAGCTTCCAAAAGTTACGAATCTCCAGAAATCTCAGCAAATATTTTTTCACCCAAACTGGATGATACTTTCAGGTAATGATCAGAACACGAAGGCGACTTGGTTCCCCAAATGTCGTTCTTCTATGTTGAAGTGTTCATTTCCAGTAACACTTTGAATTTTTAGGTTTCACTCTGTTTTCTCCTATATTGATAGATGTATTTGGAACTCTAAATCCAACACGGTTTGTGCTAGCTTCATGAAACTTGACAAAGTAAAGTAGTTTCACGTTCTATCTCTATATTCTGTTTCCTCTTGATGTAGCCCTAAGCAGTGACTGGTGAGAAACACTTTCATGGAAAAAGGTTGCCAAGCTTCCAAAAGTTACGAATCTCCAGAAATCTCAGCAAATATTTGTTCACCCAAACTGGATGATACTTTCAGGTAATGATCAGTACACGAAGGCGACTTGGTTCCCCAAATTTCGTTCTTCTATGTTGAAGCGTTCATTTCCAGTAACAGTTTGAATTTTTAGGTTTCACTCTGTTTTCTCCTATATTGATAGATGTATTTGGAACTCTAAATCCAACACGGTTTGTGCTAGCTTCTTGAAACTTGACACAGTAAAGTAGTTTCACGTTCTATCTCTATGTTGTGTTTCCTCTTGCTGTAGCCCTAAGCAGTGACTGGCGAGAACCACTTTCATGGAGAGGGGTTGCCAAGCTTCCAAAAATTACGAATCTCCAGAAATCTCAGCAAATATTTTTTCACCCAAACTGGATGATACTTTCAGGTAATGATCAGTACACTAAGGCGACTTGGTTCCCCAAATGTCGTTCTTCTATGTTGAAGCGTTCATTTCCTGTAACAGTTTCAATTTTTAGGTTTCACTCTGTTTTCTCCTATATTGATAGATGTATTTGGAACTCTAAATCCAACACGGTTTGTGCTAGCTTCTTGAAACTTGACACCATAAAGTAGTTTCACGTTCTATCTCTATGTTTTGTTTCCTCTTGATGTAGCCCTAAGCAGTGACTGGCGAGAAACACTTTCATGGAAAGGGGTTGCCAAGCTTCCAAAAATTACGAATCTCCAGAAATCTCAGCAAATATTTTTTCACCCAAACTGGATGATACTTTCAGGTAATGATCAGTACACTAAGGCGACTTGGTTCCCCAAATGTCGTTCTTCTATGCTGAAGCGTTCATTTCCTGTAACAGTTTGAATTTTTAGGTTTCACTCTGTTTTCTCCTATATTGATACATGTATTTGGAACTCTAAATCCAACACGGTTTGTGCTAGCTTCTTGAAACTTGACACAGTAAAGTGGTTTCACGTTCTATCTCTATGTTTTGTTTCCTTTTGCTGTAGACCTAAGCAGTGACTGGCGAGAACCACTTTCATGGAGAGGGGTTGCCAAGCTTCCAAAAATTATGAATCTCCAGAAATCTCAGCAAATATTTTTTCACCCAAACTGGATGATACTTTCAGGTAATGATCAGTACACTAAGGCGACTTGGTTCCCCAAATGTCGTTCTTCTATGTTGAAGCGTTCATTTCCAGTAACAGTTTGAATTTTTAGGTTTCACTCTGTTTTCTCCTATATTGATACATGTACTTGGAACTCTAAATCCAACCCGGTTTGTGCTAGCTTCTTGAAACTTGACACAGTAAAGTAGTTTCACGTTCTATCTCTATGTTTTGTTTCCTCTTGCTGTAGCCCTAAGCAGTGACTGGCGAGAACCACTTTCATGGAGAGGGGTTGCCAAGCTTCCAAAAATTACGAATCTCCAGAAATCTCAGCAAATATTTTTTCACCCAACCTGGATGATACTTTCAGGTAATGATCAGTACACGAAGGCGACTTGGTTCCCCAAATGTCGTTCTTCTATGTTGAAGCGTTCATTTCCTGTAACAGTTTGAATTTTTAGGTTTCACTCTGTTTTCTCCTATATTGATACATGTATTTGGAACTCTAAATCCAACCCGGTTTGTGCTAGCTTCTTGAAACTTGACACAGTAAAGTAGTTTCACGTTCTATCTCTATGTTTTGTTTCCTCTTGCTGTAGCCCTAAGCAGTGACTGGCGAGAACCACTTTCATGGAGAGGGGTTGCCAAGCTTCCAAAAATTACGAATCTCCAGAAATCTCAGCAAATATTTTTTCACCCAACCTGGATGATACTTTCAGGTAATGATCAGTACACGAAGGCGACTAGGTTCCCCAAATGTCGTTCTTCTATGTTGAAGCGTTCATTTCCTGTAACAGTTTGAATTTTTAGGTTTCACTCTGTTTTCTCCTATATTGATACATGTATTTGGAACTCTAAATCCAACCCGGTTTGTGCTAGCTTCTTGAAACTTGACACAGTAAAGTAGTTTCACGTTCTACCTCTATGTTTTGTTTCCTCTTGATGTAGCCCTAAGCAGTGACTGGCGAGAAACACTTTCATGGAAAGGGGTTGCCAAGCTTCGAAAAATTACGAATCTCCAGAAATCTCAGCAAATATTTTTTCACCCAAACTGGATGATACTTTCAGGTAATGATCAGTACACTAAGGCGACTTGGTTCCCCAAATGTCGTTCTTCTTTGTTGAAGCGTTCATTTCCTGTAACAGTTTGAATATTTAGGTTTCACTCTGTTTTCTCCTATATTGATACATGTATTTGGAACTCTAAATCCAACACGGTTTGTGCTAGCTTCTTGAAACTTGACACAGTAAAGTAGTTTCACGTTCTATCTCTATGTTTTTTTTCCTCTTGATGTAGCCCTAAGCAGTGACTGGCGAGAAACACTTTCATGGAAAGGGGTTGCCAAGCTTCCAAAAATTACGAATCTCCAGAAATCTCAGCAAATATTTTTTCACCCAAACTGGATGATACTTTCAGGTAATGATCAGTACACTAAGGCGACTTGGTTCCCCAAAGTTCGTTCTTCTATGTTGAAGCGTTCATTTCCAGTAACAGTTTGAATTTTTAGGTTTCACTCTGTTTTCTCCTATATTGATACATGTATTTGGAACTCTAAATCCAACACGGTTTGTGCTAGCTTCTTGAAACTTGATACAGTAAAGTAGTTTCACGTTCTATCTCTATGTTTTGTTTCCTCTTGCTGTAGCCCTAAGCAGTGACTGGCGAGAACCACTTTCATGGAAAAAGGTTGCCAAGCTTCCAAAAGTTACGAATCTCCAGAAATCTCAGCAAATATTTGTTCACCCAAACTGGATGATACTTTCAGGTAATGATCAGTACACGAAGGCGACTTGGTTCCCCAAATTTCGTTCTTCTATGTTGAAGCGTTCATTTCCAGTAACAGTTTGAATTTTTAGGTTTCACTCTGTTTTCTCCTATATTGATACATGTATTTGGAACTCTAAATCCAACACGGTTTGTGCTAGCTTCTTGAAACTTGACACAGTAAAGTAGTTTCACGTTCTATCTCTATGTTTTGTTTCCTCTTGCTGTAGCCCTAAGCAGTGACTGGCGAGAACCACTTTCATGGAGAGGGGTTGCCAAGCTTCCAAAAATTACGAATCTCCAGAAATCTCAGCAAATATTTTTTCACCCAACCTGGATGATACTTTCAGGTAATGATCAGTACACGAAGGCGACTTGGTTCCCCAAATGTCGTTCTTCTATGTTGAAGCGTTCATTTCCTGTAACAGTTTGAATTTTTAGGTTTCACTCTGTTTTCTCCTATATTGATACATGTATTTGGAACTCTAAATCCAACCCGGTTTGTGCTAGCTTCTTGAAACTTGACACAGTAAAGTAGTTTCACGTTCTACCTCTATGTTTTGTTTCCTCTTGCTGTAGCCCTAAGCAGTGACTGGCGAGAAACACTTTCATGGAAAGGGGTTGCCAAGCTTCGAAAAATTACGAATCTCCAGAAATCTCAGCAAATATTTGTTCACCCAAACTGGATGATACTTTCAGGTAATGATCAGTACACGAAGGCGACTTGGTTCCCCAAATTTCGTTCTTCTATGTTGAAGCGTTCATTTCCAGTAACAGTTTGAATTTTTAGGTTTCACTCTGTTTTCTCCTATATTGATAGATGTATTTGGAACTCTAAATCCAACACGGTTTGTGCTAGCTTCTTGAAACTTGACACAGTAAAGTAGTTTCACGTTCTATTCCTAGGTTTTGTTTCCTCTTGATGTAGCCCTAAGCAGTGACTGGCGAGAACCACTTTCATGGAGAGGGGTTGCCAAGCTTCCAAAAATTACGAATCTCGAAAAATCTCAGCAAATATTTTTTCACCCAAACTGGATGATACTTTCAGGTAATGATCAGTACACTAAGGCGACTTGGTTCCCCAAATATCGTTCTTCTATGTTGAAGCGTTCATTTCCAGTAACAGTTTGAATTTTTAGGTTTCACTCTGTTTTCTCCTATATTGATACATGTATTTGGAACTCTAAATCCACACGGTTTGTGCTAGCTTCTTGAAACTTGATACAGTAAAGTAGTTTCACGTTCTATCTCTATGTTTTGTTTCCTCTTGCTGTAGCCCTAAGCAGTGACTGGCGAGAAACACTTTCATGGAAAAAGGTTGCCAAGCTTCCAAAAGTTACGAATCTCCAGAAATCTCAGCAAATATTTTTTCACCCAAACTGGATGATACTTTCAGGTAATGATCAGTACACTAAGGCGACTTGGTTCCCCAAATGTCGTTCTTCTATGTTGAAGCGTTCATTTCCAGTAACACTTTGAATTTTTAGGTTTCACTCTGTTTTCTCCTATATTGATAGATGTATTTGGAACTCTAAATCCAACACGGTTTGTGCTAGCTTCATGAAACTTGACAAAGTAAAGTAGTTTCACGTTCTATCTCTATATTCTGTTTCCTCTTGATGTAGCCCTAAGCAGTGACTGGTGAGAAACACTTTCATGGAAAAAGGTTGCCAAGCTTCCAAAAGTTACGAATCTCCAGAAATCTCAGCAAATATTTGTTCACCCAAACTGGATGATACTTTCAGGTAATGATCAGTACACGAAGGCGACTTGTTTCCCCAAAGTTCGTTCTTCTATGTTGAAGCGTTCATTTCCAGTAACAGTTTGAATTTTTAGGTTTCACTCTGTTTTCTCCTATATTGATACTTGTATTTGGAACTCTAAATCCAACACGGTTTGTGCTACCTTCTTGAAACTTGACACAGTAAAGTAGTTTCACGTTCTATCTCTATGTTTTGTTTCCTCTTGCTGTAGCCCTAAGCAGTGACTGGCGAGAACCACTTTCATGGAGAGGGGTTGCCAAGCTTCCAAAAATTACGAATCTCCAGAAATCTCAGCAAATATTTTTTCACCCAAACTGGATGATACTTTCAGGTAATGATCAGTACACTAAGGCGACTTGGTTCCCCAAATGTCGTTCTTCCATGTTGAAGCGTTCATTTCCTGTAACAGTTTCAATTTTTAGGTTGCACTCTGTTTTCTCCTATATTGATACATGTATTTGGAACTCTAAATCCAACACGGTTTGTGCTAGCTTCTTGAAACTTGACACCATAAAGTAGTTTCACGTTCTATCTCTATGTTTTGTTTCTTCTTGATGTAGCCCTAAGCAGTGACTGGCGAGAAACACTTTCATGGAAAGGGGTTGCCAAGCTTCCAAAAATTACGAATCTCCAGAAATCTCAGCAAATATTTTTTCACCCAAACTGGATGATACTTTCAGGTAATGATCAGTACACTAAGGCGACTTGGTTCCCCAAATGTTCTTCTTCTATGCTGAAGCGTTCATTTCCTGTAACAGTTTGAATTTTTAGGTTTCACTCTGTTTTCTCCTGTATTGATACATGTATTTGGAACTCTAAATCCAACACGGTTTGTGCTAGCTTCTTGAAACTTGACACAGTAAAGTAGTTTCACGTTCTATCTCTATGTTTTGTTTCCTCTTGCTGTAGCCCTAAGCAGTGACTGGCGAGAACCACTTTCATGGAGAGGGGTTGCCAAGCTTCCAAAAATTACGAATCTCCAGAAATCTCAGCAAATATTTTTTCACCCAACCTGGATGATACTTTCAGGTAATGATCAGTACACGAAGGCGACTTGGTTCCCCAAATGTCGTTCTTCTATGTTGAAGCGTTCATTTCCTGTAACAGTTTGAATTTTTAGGTTTCACTCTCTTTTCTCCTATATTGATACATGTATTTGGAACTCTAAATCCAACCCGGTTTGTGCTAGCTTCTTGAAACTTGACACAGTAAAGTAGTTTCACGTTCTATCTCTATGTTTTGTTTCCTCTTGCTGTAGCCCTAAGCAGTGACTGGCGAGAACCACTTTCATGGAGAGGGGTTGCCAAGCTTCCAAAAATTAGGAATCTCCAGAAATCTCAGCAAATATTTTTTCACCCAACCTGGATGATACTTTCAGGTAATGATCAGTACACGAAGGCGACTTGGTTCCCCAAATGTCGTTCTTCTATGTTGAAGCGTTCATTTCCTGTAACAGTTTCAATTTTTAGGTTTCACTCTGTTTTCTCCTATATTGATACATGTATTTGGAACTCTAAATCCAACACGGTTTGTGCTAGCTTCATGAAACTTGACAAAGTAAAGTAGTTTCACGTTCTATCTCTATGTTTTGTTTCCTCTTGATGTAGCCCTAAGCAGTGACTGGCGAGAAACACTTTCATGGAAAGGGGTTGCCAAGCTTCCAAAAATTACGAATCTCCAGAAATCTCAGCAAATATTTTTTCACCCAAACTGGATGATACTTTCAGGTAATGATCAGTACACTAAGGCGACTTGGTTCCCCAAATGTCGTTCTTCTATGCTGAAGCGTTCATTTCCTGTAACAGTTTGAATTTTTAGGTTTCACTCTGTTTTCTCCTATATTGATACATGTATTTGGAACTCTAAATCCAACACGGTTTGTGCTAGCTTCTTGAAACTTGACACAGTAAAGTAGTTTCACGTTCTATCTCTATGTTTTGTTTCCTCTTGCTGTAGCCCTAAGCAGTGACTGGCGAGAACCACTTTCATGGAGAGGGGTTGCCAAGCTTCCAAAAATTACGAATCTAAAGAAATCTCAGCAAATATTTTTTCACCCAACCTGGATGATACTTTCAGGTAATGATCAATACACGAAGGCGACTTGGTTCCCCAAATGTCGTTCTTCTATGTTGAAGCGTTCATTTCCTGTAACAGTTTGAATTTTTAGGTTTCACTCTGTTTTCTCCTATATTGATACATGTATTTGGAACTCTAAATCCAACCCGGTTTGTGCTAGCTTCTTGAAACTTGACACAGTAAAGTAGTTTCACGTTCTACCTCTATGTTTTGTTTCCTCTTGATGTAGCCCTAAGCAGTGACTGGCGAGAAACACTTTCATGGAAAGGGGTTGCCAAGCTTCGAAAAATTACGAATCTCCAGAAATCTCAGCAAATATTTTTTCACCCAAACTGGATGATACTTTCAGGTAATGATCAGTACACTAAGGCGACTTGGTTCCCCAAATATCGTTCTTCTATGTTGAAGCGTTCATTTCCAGTAACAGTTTGAATTTTTAGGTTTCACTCTGTTTTCTCCTATATTGATACATGTATTTGGAACTCTAAATCCAACACGGTTTGTGCTAGCTTCTTGAAACTTGATACAGTAAAGTAGTTTCACGTTCTATCTCTATGTTTTGTTTCCTCTTGCTGTAGCCCTAAGCAGTGACTGGCGAGAACCACTTTCATGGAGAGGGGTTGCCAAGCTTCCAAAAATTACGAATCTCCAGAAATCTCAGCAAATATTTTTTCACCCAAACTGGATGATACTTTCAGGTAATGATCAGAACACGAAGGCGATTTGGTTCCCCAAATGTCGTTCTTGTATGTTGAAGCGTTCATTTCCAGTAACACTTTGAATTTTTAGGTTTCACTCTGTTTTCTCCTATATTGATAGATGTATTTGGAACTCTAAATCCAACACGGTTTGTGCTAGCTTCATGAAACTTGACAAAGTAAAGTAGTTTCACGTTCTATCTCTATATTCTGTTTCCTCTTGATGTAGCCCTAAGCAGTGACTGGTGAGAAACACTTTCATGGAAAAAGGTTGCCAAGCTTCCAAAAGTTACGAATCTCCAGAAATCTCAGCAAATATTTGTTCACCCAAACTGGATGATACTTTCAGGTAATGATCAGTACACGAAGGCGACTTGGTTCCCCAAATTTCGTTCTTCTATGTTGAAGCGTTCATTTCCAGTAACAGTTTGAATTTTTAGGTTTCACTCTGTTTTCTCCTATATTGATAGATGTATTTGGAACTCTAAATCCAACACGGTTTGTGCTAGCTTCTTGAAACTTGACACAGTAAAGTAGTTTCACGTTCTATCTCTATGTTTTGTTTCCTCTTGCTGTAGCCCTAAGCAGTGACTGGCGAGAACCACTTTCATGGAGAGGGGTTGCCAAGCTTCCAAAAATTACGAATCTCCAGAAATCTCAGCAAATATTTTTTCACCCAAACTGGATGATACTTTCAGGTAATGATCAGTACACTAAGGCGACTTGGTTCCCCAAATGTCGTTCTTCTATGTTGAAGCGTTCATTTCCTGTAACAGTTTCAATTTTTAGGTTTCACTCTGTTTTCTCCTATATTGATACATGTATTTGGAACTCTAAATCCAACACGGTTTGTGCTAGCTTCTTGAAACTTGACACCATAAAGTAGTTTCACGTTCTATCTCTATGTTTTGTTTCCTCTTGATGTAGCCCTAAGCAGTGACTGGCGAGAAACACTTTCATGGAAAGGGGTTGCCAAGCTTCCAAAAATTACGAATCTCCAGAAATCTCAGCAAATATTTTTTCACCCAAACTGGATGATACTTTCAGGTAATGATCAGTACACTAAGGCGACTTGGTTCCCCAAATGTCCTTCTTCTATGCTGAAGCGTTCATTTCCTGTAACAGTTTGAATTTTTAGGTTTCACTCTGTTTTCTCCTATATTGATAAATGTATTTGGAACTCTAAATCCAACACGGTTTGTGCTAGCTTCTTGAAACTTGACACAGTAAAGTGGTTTCACGTTCTATCTCTATGTTTTGTTTCCTTTTGCTGTAGCCCTAAGCAGTGACTGGCGAGAACCACTTTCATGGAGAGGGGTTGCCAAGCTTCCAAAAATTATGAATCTCCAGAAATCTCAGCAAATATTTTTTCACCCAAACTGGATGATACTTTCAGGTAATGATCAGTACACTAAGGCGACTTGGTTCCCCAAATGTCGTTCTTCTATGTTGAAGCGTTCATTTCCAGTAACAGTTTGAATTTTTAGGTTTCACTCTGTTTTCTCCTATATTGATACATGTATCTGGAACTCTAAATCCAACACGGTTTGTGCTAGCTTCTTGAAACTTGACACAGTAAAGTAGTTTCACGTTCTATCTCTATGTTTTGTTTCCTCTTGCTGTAGCCCTAAGCAGTGACTGGCGAGAACCACTTTCATGGAAAGGGGTTGCCAAGCTTCCAAAAATTAGGAATCTCCAGAAATCTCAGCAAATATTTTTTCACCCAAACTGGATGATACTTTCAGGTAATGATCAGTACACTAAGGCGACTTGGTTCCCCAAAGTTCGTTCTTCTATGTTGAAGCGTTCATTTCCAGTAACAGTTTGAATTTTTAGGTTTCACTCTGTTTTCTCCTATATTGATACATGTATTTGGAACTCTAAATACAACACGGTTTGTGCTACCTTCTTGAAACTTGACACAGTAAAGTAGTTTCACGTTCTATCTCTATGTTTTGTTTCCTCTTGCTGTAGCCCTAAGCAGTGACTGGCGAGAACCACTTTCATGGAGAGGGGTTGCCAAGCTTCCAAAAATTACGAATCTCCAGAAATCTCAGCAAATATTTTTTCACCCAACCTGGATGATACTTTCAGGTAATGATCAGTACACGAAGGCGACTTGGTTCCCCAAATGTCGTTCTTCTATGTTGAAGCGTTCATTTCCTGTAACAGTTTGAATTTTTAGGTTTCACTCTGTTTTCTCCTATATTGATACATGTATTTGGAACTCTAAATCCAACCCGGTTTGTGCTAGCTTCTTGAAACTTGACACAGTAAAGTAGTTTCACGTTCTACCTCTATGTTTTGTTTCCTCCTGCTGTAGCCCTAAGCAGTGACTGGCGAGAACCACTTTCATGGAGAGGGGTTGCCAAGCTTCCAAAAATTAGGAATCTCCAGAAATCTCAGCAAATATTTTTTCACCCAAACTGGATGATACTTTCAGGTAATGATCAGTACACTAAGGCGACTTGGTTCCCCAAATTTCGTTCTTCTCTGTTGAAGCGTTCATTTCCAGTAACAGTTTGAATTTTTAGGTTTCACTCTGTTTTCTCCTATATTGATACATGTATTTGGAACTCTAAATCCAACAGGGTTTGTGCTAGCTTCTTGAAACTTGACACATTAAATTTTTTTCTCGTTGTATCTCTATGTTTTGTTTCCTCTTGCTGTAGCCCTAAGCAGTGACTGGCGAGAACCACTTTCATGGAGAGGGGTTGCCAAGCTTCCAAAAATTACGAATCTCCAGAAATCTCAGCAAATATTTTTTCACCCAAACTGGATGATACTTTCAGGTAATGATCAGTACACGAAGGCGACTTGGTTCCCCAAATGTCGATCTTCTATGTTGAAGCGTTCATTTCCAGTAACACTTTGAATTTTTAGGTTTCACTCTGTTTTCTCCTATATTGATAGATGTATTTGTAACTCTAAATCCAACACGGTTTGTGCTAGCTTCATGAAACGTGACAAAGTAAAGTAGTTTCACGTTCTATCTCTATATTCTGTTTCCTCTTGATGTAGCCCTAAGCAGTGACTGGTGAGAAACACTTTCATGGAAAAAGGTTGCCAAGCTTCCAAAAGTTACGAATCTCCAGAAATCTCAGCAAATATTTGTTCACCCAAACTGGATGATACTTTCAGGTAATGATCAGTACATGAAGGCGACTTGGTTCCCCAAATTTCGTTCTTCTATGTTGAAGCATTCATTTCCAGTAACAGTTTGAATTTTTAGGTTTCACTCTGTTTTCTCCTATATTGATAGATGTATTTGGAACTCTAAATCCAACACGGTTTGTGCTAGCTTCTTGAAACTTGACACAGTAAAGTAGTTTCACGTTCTATTTCTAGGTTTTGTTTCCTCTTGATGTAGCCCTAAGCAGTGACTGGCGAGAACCACTTTCATGGAGAGGGGTTGCCAAGCTTCCAAAAATTACGAATCTCGAAAAATCTCAGCAAATATTTTTTCACCCAAACTGGATGATACTTTCAGGTAATGATCAGTACACTAAGGCGACTTGGTTCCCCAAAGTTCGTTCTTCTATGTTGATGCGTTCATTTCCAGTAACAGTTTGAATTTTTAGGTTTCACTCTGTTTTCTCCTATATTGATACATATATTTGGAACTCTAAATCCAACACGGTTTGTGCTAGCTTCTTGAAACTTGACACAGTAAAGTAGTTTCACGTTCTATCTCTATGTTTTTTTTCCTCTTGATGTAGCCCTAAGCAGTGACTGGCGAGAAACACTTTCATGGAAAGGGGTTGCCAAGCTTCCAAAAATTACGAATCTCCAGAAATCTCAGCAAATATTTTTTCACCCAAACTGGATGATACTTTCAGGTAATGATCAGAACACGAAGGCGACTTGGTTCCCCAAATGTCGTTCTTGTATGTTGAAGCGTTCATTTCCAGTAACACTTTGAATTTTTAGGTTTCACTCTGTTTTCTCCTATATTGATAGATGTATTTGGAACTCTAAATCCAACGCGGTTTGTGCTAGCTTCATGAAACTTGACAAAGTAAAGTAGTTTCACGTTCTATCTCTATATTCTGTTTCCTCTTGATGTAGCCCTAAGCAGTGACTGGTGAGAAACACTTTCATGGAAAAAGGTTGCCAAGCTTCCAAAAGTTACGAATCTCCAGAAATCTCAGCAAATATTTGTTCACCCAAACTGGATGATACTTTCAGGTAATGATCAGTACACTAAGGCGACTTGGTTCCCCAAATGTCGTTCTTCTATGTTGAAGCGTTCATTTCCTGTAACAGTTTCAATTTTTAGGTTTCACTCTGTTTTCTCCTATATTGATACATGTATTTGGAACTCTAAATCCAACACGGTTTGTGCTAGCTTCTTGAAACTTGACACCATAAAGTAGTTTCACGTTCTATCTCTATGTTTTGTTTCCTCTTGATGTAGCCCTAAGCAGTGACTGGCGAGAAACACTTTCATGGAAAGGGGTTGCCAAGCTTCCAAAAATTACGAATCTCCAGAAATCTCAGCAAATATTTTTTCACCCAAACTGGATGATACTTTCAGGTAATGATCAGTACACTAAGGCGACTTGGTTCCCCAAATGTCCTTCTTCTATGCTGAAGCGTTCATTTCCTGTAACAGTTTGAATTTTTAGGTTTCACTCTGTTTTCTCCTATATTGATACATGTATTTGGAACTCTAAATCCAACACGGTTTGTGCTAGCTTCTTGAAACTTGACACAGTAAAGTAGTTTCACGTTCTATCTCTATGTTTTGTTTCCTCTTGCTGTAGCCCTAAGCAGTGACTGGCGAGAACCACTTTCATGGAGAGGGGTTGCCAAGCTTCCAAAAATTACGAATCTCCAGAAATCTCAGCAAATATTTTTTCACCCAACCTGGATGATACTTTCAGGTAATGATCAGTACACGAAGGCGACTTGGTTCCCCAAATGTCGTTCTTCTATGTTGAAGCGTTCATTTCCTGTAACAGTTTGAATTTTTAGGTTTCACTCTGTTTTCTCCTATATTGATACATGTATTTGGAACTCTAAATCCAACCCGGTTTGTGCTTGCTTCTTGAAACTTGACACATTAAAGTAGTTTCACGTTCTATCTCTATGTTTTGTTTCCTCTTGCTGTAGCCCTAAGCAGTGACTGGCGAGAACCACTTTCATGGAGAGGGGTTGCCAAGCTTCCAAAAATTACGAATCTCCAGAAATCTCAGCAAATATTTTTTCACCCAACCTGGATGATACTTTCAGGTAATGATCAGTACACGAAGGCGACTTGGTTCCCCAAATGTCGTTCTTCTATGTTGAAGCGTTCATTTCCTGTAACAGTTTGAATTTTTAGGTTTCACTCTGTTTTCTCCTATATTGATACATGTATTTGGAACTCTAAATCCAACCCGGTTTGTGCTAGCTTCTTGAAACTTGACACAGTAAAGTAGTTTCACGTTCTACCTCTATGTTTTGTTTCCTCTTGATGTAGCCCTAAGCAGTGACTGGCGAGAAACACTTTCATGTAAAGGGGTTGCCAAGCTTCGAAAAATTACGAATCTCCAGAAATCTCAGCAAATATTTTTTCACCCAAACTGGATGATACTTTCAGGTAATGATCAGTACACTAAGGCGACTTGGTTCCCCAAATGTCGTTCTTCTTTGTTGAAGCGTTCATTTCCTGTAACAGTTTGAATTTTTAGGTTTCACTCTGTTTTCTCCTATATTGATACATGTATTTGGAACTCTAAATCCAACACGGTTTGTGCTAGCTTCTTGAAACTTGACACAGTAAAGTAGTTTCACGTTCTATCTCTATGTTTTTTTTCCTCTTGATGTAGCCCTAAGCAGTGACTGGCGAGAAACACTTTCATGGAAAGGGGTTGCCAAGCTTCCAAAAATTACGAATCTACAGAAATCTCAGCAAATATTTTTTCACCCAAACTGGATGATAATTTCAGGTAATGATCAGTACACTAAGGCGACTTGGTTCCCCAAAGTTCATTCTTCTATGTTGAAGCGTTCATTTCCAGTAACAGTTTGAATTTTTAGGTTTCACTCTGTTTTCTCCTATATTGATACATGTATTTGGAACTCTAAATCCAACACGGTTTGTGCTAGCTTCTTGAAACTTGATACAGTAAAGTAGTTTCACGTTCTATCTCTATGTTTTGTTTCCTCTTGCTGTAGCCCTAAGCAGTGACTGGCGAGAAACACTTTCATGGAAAAAAGTTGCCAAGCTTCCAAAAATTACGAATCTCCAGAAATCTCAGCAAATATTTTTTCACCGAAACTGGATGATACTTTCAGGTAATGATCAGTACACGAAGGCGACTTGGTTCCCCAAATGTCGTTCTTCTGTGTTGAAGCGTTCATTTCCAGTAACACTTTGAATTTTTAGGTTTCACTCTGTTTTCTCCTATATTGATAGATGTATTTGGAACTCTAAATCCAACACGGTTTGTGCTAGCTTCATGAAACTTGACAAAGTAAAGTAGTTTCACGTTCTATCTCTATATTCTGTTTCCTCTTGATGTAGCCCTAAGCAGTGACTGGTGAGAAACACTTTCATGGAAAAAGGTTGCCAAGCTTCCAAAAGTTACGAATCTCCAGAAATCTCAGCCAATATTTGTTCACCCAAACTGGATGATACTTTCAGGTAATGATCAGTACACTAAGGCGACTTGGTTCCCCAAATGTCGTTCTTCTATGTTGAAGCGTTCATTTCCTGTAACAGTTTGAATTTTTAGGTTTCACTCTGTTTTCTCCTATATTGATACATGTATTTGGAACTCTAAATCCAACACGGTTTGTGCTAGCTTCTTGAAACTTGACACCATAAAGTAGTTTCACGTTCTATCTCTATGTTTTGTTTCCTCTTGATGTAGCCCTAAGCAGTGACTGGCGAGAAACACTTTCATGGAAAGGGGTTGCCAAGCTTCCAAAAATTACGAATCTCCAGAAATCTCAGCAAATATTTTTTCACCCAAACTGGATGATACTTTCAGGTAATGATCAGTACACTAAGGCGACTTGGTTCCCCAAATGTCCTTCTTCTATGCTGAAGCGTTCATTTCCTGTAACAGTTTGAATTTTTAGGTTTCACTCTGTTTTCTCCTATATTGATACATGTATTTGGAACTCTAAATCCAACACGGTTTGTGCTAGCTTCTTGAAACTTGACACAGTAAAGTGGTTTCACGTTCTATCTCTATGTTTTGTTTCCTATTGCTGTAGCCCTAAGCAGTGACTGGCGAGAACCACTTTCATGGAGAGGGGTTGCCAAGCTTCCAAAAATTACGAATCTCCAGAAATCTCAGCAAATATTTTTTCACCCAACCTGGATGATACTTTCAGGTAATGATCAGTACACGAAGGCGACTTGGTTCCCCAAATGTCGTTCTTCTATGTTGAAGCGTTCATTTCCTGTAACAGTTTGAATTTTTAGGTTTCACTCTGTTTTCTCCTATATTGATACATGTATTTGGAACTCTAAATCCAACCCGGTTTGTGCTAGCTTCTTGAAACTTGACACAGTAAAGTAGTTTCACGTTCTATCTCTATGTTTTGTTTCCTCTTGCTGTAGCCCTAAGCAGTGACTGGCGAGAACCACTTTCATGGAGAGGGGTTGCCAAGCTTCCAAAAATTACGAATCTCCAGAAATCTCAGCAAATATTTTTTCACCCAACCTGGATGATACTTTCAGGTAATGATCAGTACACGAAGACGACTTGGTTCCCCAAATGTCGTTCTTCTATGTTGAAGCGTTCATTTCCTGTAACAGTTTGAATTTTTAGGTTTCACTCTGTTTTCTCCTATATTGATACATGTATTTGGAACTCTAAATCCAACCCGGTTTGTGCTAGCTTCTTGAAACTTGACACAGTAAAGTAGTTTCACGTTCTATCTCTATGTTTTGTTTCCTCTTGCTGTAGCCCTAAGCAGTGACTGGCGAGAACCACTTTCATGGAGAGGGGTTGCCAAGCTTCCAAAAATTACGAATCTCCAGAAATCTCAGCAAATATTTTTTCACCCAACCTGGATGATACTTTCAGGTAATGATCAGTACACGAAGGCGACTTGGTTCCCCAAATGTCGTTGTTCTATGTTGAAGCGTTCATTTCCTGTAACAGTTTGAATTTTTAGGTTTCACTCTGTTTTCTCCTATATTGATACATGTATTTGGAACTCTAAATCCAACCCGGTTTGTGCTAGCTTCTTGAAACTTGACACAGTAAAGTAGTTTCACGTTCTACCTCTATGTTTTGTTTCCTCTTGATGTAGCCCTAAGCAGTGACTGGCGAGAACCACTTTCATGGAGAGGGGTTGCCAAGCTTCCAAAAATTACGAATCTCGAAAAATCTCAGCAAATATTTTTTCACCCAAACTGGATGATACTTTCAGGTAATGATCAGTACACTAAGGCGACTTGGTTCCCCAAAGTTCGTTCTTCTATGTTGATGCGTTCATTTCCAGTAACAGTTTGAATTTTTAGGTTTCACTCTGTTTTCTCCTATATTGATACATATATTTGGAACTCTAAATCCAACACGGTTTGTGCTAGCTTCTTGAAACTTGACACAGTAAAGTAGTTTCACGTTCTATCTCTATGTTTTTTTTCCTCTTGATGTAGCCCTAAGCAGTGACTGGCGAGAAACACTTTCATGGAAAGGGGTTGCCAAGCTTCCAAAAATTACGAATCTCCAGAAATCTCAGCAAATATTTTTTCACCCAAACTGGATGATACTTTCAGGTAATGATCAGAACACGAAGGCGACTTGGTTCCCCAAATGTCGTTCTTGTATGTTGAAGCGTTCATTTCCAGTAACACTTTGAATTTTTAGGTTTCACTCTGTTTTCTCCTATATTGATAGATGTATTTGGAACTCTAAATCCAACGCGGTTTGTGCTAGCTTCATGAAACTTGACAAAGTAAAGTAGTTTCACGTTCTATCTCTATATTCTGTTTCCTCTTGATGTAGCCCTAAGCAGTGACTGGTGAGAAACACTTTCATGGAAAAAGGTTGCCAAGCTTCCAAAAGTTACGAATCTCCAGAAATCTCAGCAAATATTTGTTCACCCAAACTGGATGATACTTTCAGGTAATGATCAGTACACTAAGGCGACTTGGTTCCCCAAATGTCGTTCTTCTATGTTGAAGCGTTCATTTCCTGTAACAGTTTCAATTTTTAGGTTTCACTCTGTTTTCTCCTATATTGATACATGTATTTGGAACTCTAAATCCAACACGGTTTGTGCTAGCTTCTTGAAACTTGACACCATAAAGTAGTTTCACGTTCTATCTCTATGTTTTGTTTCCTCTTGATGTAGCCCTAAGCAGTGACTGGCGAGAAACACTTTCATGGAAAGGGGTTGCCAAGCTTCCAAAAATTACGAATCTCCAGAAATCTCAGCAAATATTTTTTCACCCAAACTGGATGATACTTTCAGGTAATGATCAGTACACTAAGGCGACTTGGTTCCCCAAATGTCCTTCTTCTATGCTGAAGCGTTCATTTCCTGTAACAGTTTGAATTTTTAGGTTTCACTCTGTTTTCTCCTATATTGATACATGTATTTGGAACTCTAAATCCAACACGGTTTGTGCTAGCTTCTTGAAACTTGACACAGTAAAGTGGTTTCACGTTCTATCTCTATGTTTTGTTTCCTATTGCTGTAGCCCTAAGCAGTGACTGGCGAGAACCACTTTCATGGAGAGGGGTTGCCAAGCTTCCAAAAATTATGAATCTCCAGAAATCTCAGCAAATATTTTTTCACCCAAACTGGATGATACTTTCAGGTAATGATCAGTACACTAATGCGACTTGGTTCCCCAAATGTCGTTCTTCTATGTTGAAGCGTTCATTTCCAGTAACAGTTTGAATTTTTAGGTTTCACTCTGTTTTCTCCTATATTGATAGATGTATTTGGAACTCTAAATCCAACACGGTTTGTGCTAGCTTCTTGAAACTTGACACAGTAAAGTAGTTTCACGTTCTATCTCTATGTTTTGTTTCCTCTTGCTGTAGCCCTAAGCAGTGACTGGCGAGAACCACTTTCATGGAAAGGGGTTGCCAAGCTTCCAAAAATTAGGAATCTCCAGAAATCTCAGCAAATATTTTTTCACCCAAACTGGATGATACTTTCAGGTAATGATCAGTACACTAAGGCGACTTGGTTCCCCAAAGTTCGTTCTTCTATGTTGAAGCGTTCATTTCCAGTAACAGTTTGAATTTTTAGGTTTCACTCTGTTTTCTCCTATATTGATACATGTATTTGGAACTCTAAATACAACACGGTTTGTGCTACCTTCTTGAAACTTGACACAGTAAAGTAGTTTCACGTTCTATCTCTATGTTTTGTTTCCTCTTGCTGTAGCCCTAAGCAGTGACTGGCGAGAACCACTTTCATGGAGAGGGGTTGCCAAGCTTCCAAAAATTACGAATCTCCAGAAATCTCAGCAAATATTTTTTCACCCAACCTGGATGATACTTTCAGGTAATGATCAGTACACGAAGGCGACTTGGTTCCCCAAATGTCGTTCTTCTATGTTGAAGCGTTCATTTCCTGTAACAGTTTGAATTTTTAGGTTTCACTCTGTTTTCTCCTATATTGATACATGTATTTGGAACTCTAAATCCAACCCGGTTTGTGCTAGCTTCTTGAAACTTGACACAGTAAAGTAGTTTCACGTTCTACCTCTATGTTTTGTTTCCTCCTGCTGTAGCCCTAAGCAGTGACTGGCGAGAACCACTTTCATGGAGAGGGGTTGCCAAGCTTCCAAAAATTAGGAATCTCCAGAAATCTCAGCAAATATTTTTTCACCCAAACTGGATGATACTTTCAGGTAATGATCAGTACACTAAGGCGACTTGGTTCCCCAAATTTCGTTCTTCTCTGTTGAAGCGTTCATTTCCAGTAACAGTTTGAATTTTTAGGTTTCACTCTGTTTTCTCCTATATTGATACATGTATTTGGAACTCTAAATCCAACAGGGTTTGTGCTAGCTTCTTGAAACTTGACACATTAAATTTTTTTCTCGTTGTATCTCTATGTTTTGTTTCCTCTTGCTGTAGCCCTAAGCAGTGACTGGCGAGAACCACTTTCATGGAGAGGGGTTGCCAAGCTTCCAAAAATTACGAATCTCCAGAAATCTCAGCAAATATTTTTTCACCCAAACTGGATGATACTTTCAGGTAATGATCAGTACACGAAGGCGACTTGGTTCCCCAAATGTCGATCTTCTATGTTGAAGCGTTCATTTCCAGTAACACTTTGAATTTTTAGGTTTCACTCTGTTTTCTCCTATATTGATAGATGTATTTGTAACTCTAAATCCAACACGGTTTGTGCTAGCTTCATGAAACGTGACAAAGTAAAGTAGTTTCACGTTCTATCTCTATATTCTGTTTCCTCTTGATGTAGCCCTAAGCAGTGACTGGTGAGAAACACTTTCATGGAAAAAGGTTGCCAAGCTTCCAAAAGTTACGAATCTCCAGAAATCTCAGCAAATATTTGTTCACCCAAACTGGATGATACTTTCAGGTAATGATCAGTACATGAAGGCGACTTGGTTCCCCAAATTTCGTTCTTCTATGTTGAAGCATTCATTTCCAGTAACAGTTTGAATTTTTAGGTTTCACTCTGTTTTCTCCTATATTGATAGATGTATTTGGAACTCTAAATCCAACACGGTTTGTGCTAGCTTCTTGAAACTTGACACAGTAAAGTAGTTTCACGTTCTATTTCTAGGTTTTGTTTCCTCTTGATGTAGCCCTAAGCAGTGACTGGCGAGAACCACTTTCATGGAGAGGGGTTGCCAAGCTTCCAAAAATTACGAATCTCGAAAAATCTCAGCAAATATTTTTTCACCCAAACTGGATGATACTTTCAGGTAATGATCAGTACACTAAGGCGACTTGGTTCCCCAAAGTTCGTTCTTCTATGTTGATGCGTTCATTTCCAGTAACAGTTTGAATTTTTAGGTTTCACTCTGTTTTCTCCTATATTGATACATATATTTGGAACTCTAAATCCAACACGGTTTGTGCTAGCTTCTTGAAACTTGACACAGTAAAGTAGTTTCACGTTCTATCTCTATGTTTTTTTTCCTCTTGATGTAGCCCTAAGCAGTGACTGGCGAGAAACACTTTCATGGAAAGGGGTTGCCAAGCTTCCAAAAATTACGAATCTCCAGAAATCTCAGCAAATATTTTTTCACCCAAACTGGATGATACTTTCAGGTAATGATCAGAACACGAAGGCGACTTGGTTCCCCAAATGTCGTTCTTGTATGTTGAAGCGTTCATTTCCAGTAACACTTTGAATTTTTAGGTTTCACTCTGTTTTCTCCTATATTGATAGATGTATTTGGAACTCTAAATCCAACGCGGTTTGTGCTAGCTTCATGAAACTTGACAAAGTAAAGTAGTTTCACGTTCTATCTCTATATTCTGTTTCCTCTTGATGTAGCCCTAAGCAGTGACTGGTGAGAAACACTTTCATGGAAAAAGGTTGCCAAGCTTCCAAAAGTTACGAATCTCCAGAAATCTCAGCAAATATTTGTTCACCCAAACTGGATGATACTTTCAGGTAATGATCAGTACACTAAGGCGACTTGGTTCCCCAAATGTCGTTCTTCTATGTTGAAGCGTTCATTTCCTGTAACAGTTTCAATTTTTAGGTTTCACTCTGTTTTCTCCTATATTGATACATGTATTTGGAACTCTAAATCCAACACGGTTTGTGCTAGCTTCTTGAAACTTGACACCATAAAGTAGTTTCACGTTCTATCTCTATGTTTTGTTTCCTCTTGATGTAGCCCTAAGCAGTGACTGGCGAGAAACACTTTCATGGAAAGGGGTTGCCAAGCTTCCAAAAATTACGAATCTCCAGAAATCTCAGCAAATATTTTTTCACCCAAACTGGATGATACTTTCAGGTAATGATCAGTACACTAAGGCGACTTGGTTCCCCAAATGTCCTTCTTCTATGCTGAAGCGTTCATTTCCTGTAACAGTTTGAATTTTTAGGTTTCACTCTGTTTTCTCCTATATTGATACATGTATTTGGAACTCTAAATCCAACACGGTTTGTGCTAGCTTCTTGAAACTTGACACAGTAAAGTAGTTTCACGTTCTATCTCTATGTTTTGTTTCCTCTTGCTGTAGCCCTAAGCAGTGACTGGCGAGAACCACTTTCATGGAGAGGGGTTGCCAAGCTTCCAAAAATTACGAATCTCCAGAAATCTCAGCAAATATTTTTTCACCCAACCTGGATGATACTTTCAGGTAATGATCAGTACACGAAGGCGACTTGGTTCCCCAAATGTCGTTCTTCTATGTTGAAGCGTTCATTTCCTGTAACAGTTTGAATTTTTAGGTTTCACTCTGTTTTCTCCTATATTGATACATGTATTTGGAACTCTAAATCCAACCCGGTTTGTGCTTGCTTCTTGAAACTTGACACATTAAAGTAGTTTCACGTTCTATCTCTATGTTTTGTTTCCTCTTGCTGTAGCCCTAAGCAGTGACTGGCGAGAACCACTTTCATGGAGAGGGGTTGCCAAGCTTCCAAAAATTACGAATCTCCAGAAATCTCAGCAAATATTTTTTCACCCAACCTGGATGATACTTTCAGGTAATGATCAGTACACGAAGGCGACTTGGTTCCCCAAATGTCGTTCTTCTATGTTGAAGCGTTCATTTCCTGTAACAGTTTGAATTTTTAGGTTTCACTCTGTTTTCTCCTATATTGATACATGTATTTGGAACTCTAAATCCAACCCGGTTTGTGCTAGCTTCTTGAAACTTGACACAGTAAAGTAGTTTCACGTTCTACCTCTATGTTTTGTTTCCTCTTGATGTAGCCCTAAGCAGTGACTGGCGAGAAACACTTTCATGTAAAGGGGTTGCCAAGCTTCGAAAAATTACGAATCTCCAGAAATCTCAGCAAATATTTTTTCACCCAAACTGGATGATACTTTCAGGTAATGATCAGTACACTAAGGCGACTTGGTTCCCCAAATGTCGTTCTTCTTTGTTGAAGCGTTCATTTCCTGTAACAGTTTGAATTTTTAGGTTTCACTCTGTTTTCTCCTATATTGATACATGTATTTGGAACTCTAAATCCAACACGGTTTGTGCTAGCTTCTTGAAACTTGACACAGTAAAGTAGTTTCACGTTCTATCTCTATGTTTTTTTTCCTCTTGATGTAGCCCTAAGCAGTGACTGGCGAGAAACACTTTCATGGAAAGGGGTTGCCAAGCTTCCAAAAATTACGAATCTACAGAAATCTCAGCAAATATTTTTTCACCCAAACTGGATGATAATTTCAGGTAATGATCAGTACACTAAGGCGACTTGGTTCCCCAAAGTTCATTCTTCTATGTTGAAGCGTTCATTTCCAGTAACAGTTTGAATTTTTAGGTTTCACTCTGTTTTCTCCTATATTGATACATGTATTTGGAACTCTAAATCCAACACGGTTTGTGCTAGCTTCTTGAAACTTGATACAGTAAAGTAGTTTCACGTTCTATCTCTATGTTTTGTTTCCTCTTGCTGTAGCCCTAAGCAGTGACTGGCGAGAAACACTTTCATGGAAAAAAGTTGCCAAGCTTCCAAAAATTACGAATCTCCAGAAATCTCAGCAAATATTTTTTCACCGAAACTGGATGATACTTTCAGGTAATGATCAGTACACGAAGGCGACTTGGTTCCCCAAATGTCGTTCTTCTGTGTTGAAGCGTTCATTTCCAGTAACACTTTGAATTTTTAGGTTTCACTCTGTTTTCTCCTATATTGATAGATGTATTTGGAACTCTAAATCCAACACGGTTTGTGCTAGCTTCATGAAACTTGACAAAGTAAAGTAGTTTCACGTTCTATCTCTATATTCTGTTTCCTCTTGATGTAGCCCTAAGCAGTGACTGGTGAGAAACACTTTCATGGAAAAAGGTTGCCAAGCTTCCAAAAGTTACGAATCTCCAGAAATCTCAGCCAATATTTGTTCACCCAAACTGGATGATACTTTCAGGTAATGATCAGTACACTAAGGCGACTTGGTTCCCCAAATGTCGTTCTTCTATGTTGAAGCGTTCATTTCCTGTAACAGTTTGAATTTTTAGGTTTCACTCTGTTTTCTCCTATATTGATACATGTATTTGGAACTCTAAATCCAACACGGTTTGTGCTAGCTTCTTGAAACTTGACACCATAAAGTAGTTTCACGTTCTATCTCTATGTTTTGTTTCCTCTTGATGTAGCCCTAAGCAGTGACTGGCGAGAAACACTTTCATGGAAAGGGGTTGCCAAGCTTCCAAAAATTACGAATCTCCAGAAATCTCAGCAAATATTTTTTCACCCAAACTGGATGATACTTTCAGGTAATGATCAGTACACTAAGGCGACTTGGTTCCCCAAATGTCCTTCTTCTATGCTGAAGCGTTCATTTCCTGTAACAGTTTGAATTTTTAGGTTTCACTCTGTTTTCTCCTATATTGATACATGTATTTGGAACTCTAAATCCAACACGGTTTGTGCTAGCTTCTTGAAACTTGACACAGTAAAGTGGTTTCACGTTCTATCTCTATGTTTTGTTTCCTATTGCTGTAGCCCTAAGCAGTGACTGGCGAGAACCACTTTCATGGAGAGGGGTTGCCAAGCTTCCAAAAATTACGAATCTCCAGAAATCTCAGCAAATATTTTTTCACCCAACCTGGATGATACTTTCAGGTAATGATCAGTACACGAAGGCGACTTGGTTCCCCAAATGTCGTTCTTCTATGTTGAAGCGTTCATTTCCTGTAACAGTTTGAATTTTTAGGTTTCACTCTGTTTTCTCCTATATTGATACATGTATTTGGAACTCTAAATCCAACCCGGTTTGTGCTAGCTTCTTGAAACTTGACACAGTAAAGTAGTTTCACGTTCTATCTCTATGTTTTGTTTCCTCTTGCTGTAGCCCTAAGCAGTGACTGGCGAGAACCACTTTCATGGAGAGGGGTTGCCAAGCTTCCAAAAATTACGAATCTCCAGAAATCTCAGCAAATATTTTTTCACCCAACCTGGATGATACTTTCAGGTAATGATCAGTACACGAAGGCGACTTGGTTCCCCAAATGTCGTTCTTCTATGTTGAAGCGTTCATTTCCTGTAACAGTTTGAATTTTTAGGTTTCACTCTGTTTTCTCCTATATTGATACATGTATTTGGAACTCTAAATCCAACCCGGTTTGTGCTAGCTTCTTGAAACTTGACACAGTAAAGTAGTTTCACGTTCTATCTCTATGTTTTGTTTCCTCTTGCTGTAGCCCTAAGCAGTGACTGGCGAGAACCACTTTCATGGAGAGGGGTTGCCAAGCTTCCAAAAATTACGAATCTCCAGAAATCTCAGCAAATATTTTTTCACCCAACCTGGATGATACTTTCAGGTAATGATCAGTACACGAAGGCGACTTGGTTCCCCAAATGTCGTTGTTCTATGTTGAAGCGTTCATTTCCTGTAACAGTTTGAATTTTTAGGTTTCACTCTGTTTTCTCCTATATTGATACATGTATTTGGAACTCTAAATCCAACCCGGTTTGTGCTAGCTTCTTGAAACTTGACACAGTAAAGTAGTTTCACGTTCTACCTCTATGTTTTGTTTCCTCTTGATGTAGCCCTAAGCAGTGACTGGCGAGAAACACTTTCATGGAAAGGGGTTGCCAAGCTTCGAAAAATTACGAATCTCCAGAAATCTCAGCAAATATTTTTTCACCCAAACTGGATGATACTTTCAGGTAATGATCAGTACACTAAGGCGACTTGGTTCCCCAAATGTCGTTCTTCTTTGTTGAAGCGTTCATTTCCTGTAACAGTTTGAATTTTTAGGTTTCACTCTGTTTTCTCCTATATTGATACATGTATTTGGAACTCTAAATCCAACACGGTTTGTGCTAGCTTCTTGAAACTTGACACAGTAAAGTAGTTTCACGTTCTATCTCTATGTTTTTTTTCCTCTTGATGTAGCCCTAAGCAGTGACTGGCGAGAAACACTTTCATGGAAAGGGGTTGCCAAGCTTCCAAAAATTACGAATCTCCAGAAATCTCAGCAAATATTTTTTCACCCAAACTGGATGATAATTTCAGGTAATGATCAGTACACTAAGGCGACTTGGTTCTCCAAAGTTCATTCTTCTATGTTGAAGCGTTCATTTCCAGTAACAGTTTGAATTTTTAGGTTTCACTCTGTTTTCTCCTATATTGATACATGTATTTGGAACTCTAAATCCAACACGGTTTGTGCTAGCTTCTTGAAACTTGATACAGTAAAGTAGTTTCACGTTCTATCTCTATGTTTTGTTTCCTCTTGCTGTAGCCCTAAGCAGTGACTGGCGAGAAACACTTTCATGGAAAAAGGTTGCCAAGCTTCCAAAAATTACGAATCTCCAGAAATCTCAGCAAATATTTTTTCACCGAAACTGGATGATACTTTCAGGTAATGATCAGTACACGAAGGCGACTTGGTTCCCCAAATGTCGTTCTTCTATGTTGAAGCGTTCATTTCCAGTAACACTTTGAATTTTTAGGTTTCACTCTGTTTTCTCCTATATTGATAGATGTATTTGGAACTCTAAATCCAACACGGTTTGTGCTAGCTTCATGAAACTTGACAAAGTAAAGTAGTTTCACGTTCTATCTCTATATTCTGTTTCCTCTTGATGTAGCCCTAAGCAGTGACTGGTGAGAAACACTTTCATGGAAAAAGGTTGCCAAGCTTCCAAAAGTTACGAATCTCCAGAAATCTCAGCAAATATTTTTTCACCGAAACTGGATGATACTTTCAGGTAATGATCAGTACACGAAGGCGACTTGGTTCCCCAAATTTCGTTCTTCTATGTTGAAGCGTTCATTTCCAGTAACAGTTTGAATTTTTAGGTTTCACTCTGTTTTCTCCTATATTGATAGATGTATTTGGAACTCTAAATCCAACACGGTTTGTGCTAGCTTCTTGAAACTTGACACAGTAAAGTAGTTTCACGTTCTATCTCTAGGTTTTGTTTCCTCTTGATGTAGCCCTAAGCAGTGACTGGCGAGAACCACTTTCATGGAGAGGGGTTGCCAAGCTTCCAAAAATTACGAATCTCGTAAAATCTCAGCAAATATTTTTTCACCCAAACTGGATGATACTTTCAGGTAATGATCAGTACACTAAGGCGACTTGGTTCCCCAAAGTTCGTTCTTCTATGTTGAAGCGTTCATTTCCAGTAACAGTTTGAATTTTTAGGTTTCACTCTGTTTTCTCCTATATTGATACATGTATTTGGAACTCTAAATCCAACACGGTTTGTGCTAGCTTCTTGAAACTTGACACAGTAAAGTAGTTTCACGTTCTATCTCTATGTTTTGTTTCCTCTTGCTGTAGCCCTAAGCAGTGACTGGCGAGAACCACTTTCATGGAGAGGGGTTGCCAAGCTTCCAAAAATTACGAATCTCCAGAAATCTCAGCAAATATTTTTTCACCCAACCTGGATGATACTTTCAGGTAATGATCAGTACACGAAGGCGACTTGGTTCCCCAAATGTCGTTCTTCTATGTTGAAGCGTTCATTTCCTGTAACAGTTTGAATTTTTAGGTTTCACTCTGTTTTCTCCTATATTGATACATGTATTTGGAACTCTAAATCAACCCGGTTTGTGCTAGCTTCTTGAAACTTGACACAGTAAAGTAGTTTCACGTTCTATCTCTATGTTTTGTTTCCTCCTGCTGTAGCCCTAAGCAGTGACTGGCGAGAACCACTTTCATGGAGAGGGGTTGCCAAGCTTCCAAAAATTAGGAATCTCCAGAAATCTCAGCAAATATTTTTTCACCCAAACTGGATGATACTTTCAGGTAATGATCAGTACACTAAGGCGACTTGGTTCCCCAAATTTCGTTCTTCTCTGTTGAAGCGTTCATTTCCAGTAACAGTTTGAATTTTTAGGTTTCACTCTGTTTTCTCCTATATTGATACATGTATTTGGAACTCTAAATCCAACAGGGTTTGTGCTAGCTTCTTGAAACTTGACACATTAAATTTTTTTCTCGTTCTATCTCTATGTTTTGTTTCCTCTTGCTGTAGCCCTAAGCAGTGACTGGCGAGAACCACTTTCATGGAGAGGGGTTGCCAAGCTTCCAAAAATTATGAATCTCCAGAAATCTCAGCAAATATTTTTTCACCCAAACTGGATGATACTTTCAGGTAATGATCAGTACACTAAGGCGACTTGGTTCCCCAAATGTCGTTCTTCTATGCTGAAGCGTTCATTTCCTGTAACAGTTTGAATTTTTAGGTTTCACTCTGTTTTCTCCTATA
The DNA here is from genome assembly GCF_964194105.1 of Spermophilus citellus. Taxonomy (NCBI): domain Eukaryota; kingdom Metazoa; phylum Chordata; class Mammalia; order Rodentia; family Sciuridae; genus Spermophilus; species Spermophilus citellus. The sequence goes on along the minus strand of NC_138197.1, from coordinate 13,051,607 downwards.
TTGATACATGTATTTGGAACTCTAAATCCAACACGGTTTGTGCTAGCTTCTTGAAACTTGACACAGTAAAGTAGTTTCACGTTCTATCTCTATGTTTTGTTTCCTCTTGCTGTAGCCCTAAGCAGTGACTGGCGAGAACCACTTTCATGGAGAGGGGTTGCCAAGCTTCCAAAAATTATGAATCTCCAGAAATCTCAGCAAATATTTTTTCACCCAAACTGGATGATACTTTCAGGTAATGATCAGTACACTAAGGCGACTTGGTTCCCCAAATGTCGTTCTTCTATGTTGAAGCGTTCATTTCCAGTAACACTTTGAATTTTTAGGTTTCACTCTGTTTTCTCCTATATTGATAGATGTATTTGGAACTCTAAATCCAACACGGTTTGTGCTAGCTTCTTGAAACTTGACACAGTAAAGTAGTTTCACGTTCTATCTCTATGTTTTGTTTCCTCTTGCTGTAGCCCTAAGCAGTGACTGGCAAGAACCACTTTCATGGAAAGGGGTTGCCAAGCTTCCAAAAATTAGGAATCTCCAGAAATCTCAGCAAATATTTTTTCACCCAAACTGGATGATACTTTCAGGTAATGATCAGTACACTAAGGCGACTTGGTTCCCCAAATGTCGTTCTTCTTTGTTGAAGCGTTCATTTCCTGTAACAGTTTGAATTTTTAGGTTTCACTCTGTTTTCTCCTATATTGATACATGTATTTGGAACTCTAAATCCAACACGGTTTGTGCTACCTTCTTGAAACTTGACACAGTAAAGTAGTTTCAGGTTCTATCTCTATGTTTTGTTTCCTCTTGCTGTAGCCCTAAGCAGTGAATGGCGAGAACCACTTTCATGGAGAGGGGTTGCCAAGCTTCCAAAAATTACGAATCTCCAGAAATCTCAGCAAATATTTTATCACCCAACTTGGATGATACTTTCAGGTAATGATCAGTACACGAAGGCGACTTGGTTCCCCAAAGGTCGTTCTTCTATGTTGAAGCGTTCATTTCCTGTAACAGTTTGAATTTTTAGGTTTCACTCTGTTTTCTCCTATATTGATACATGTATTTGGAACTCTAAATCCAACACGGTTTGTGCTAGCTTCTTGAAACTTGACACAATAAAGTAGTTTCACGTTCTATCTCTATGTTTTGTTTCCTCTTGATGTAGCCCTAAGCAGTGACTGGCGAGTAACACTTTCATGGAGAGGGGTTGCCAAGCTTCCAAAAATTACGAATGTCCAGAAATCTCAGCAAATATTTTTTCACCCAAACTGGATGATACTTTCTGGTAATGATCAGTACACGAAGGCGACTTGGTTCCCCAAATGTAGTTCTTCTATGTGGAAGCATTCATTTCCAGTAACACTTTGAATTTTTAGGTTTCACTCTGTTTCTCCTATATTGATAGATGTATTTGGAACTCTAAATCCAACACGGTTTGTGCTAGCTTCATGAAACTTGACAAAGTAAAGTAGTTTCACGTTCTATCTCTATATTCTGTTTCCTCTTGATGTAGCCCTAAGCAGTGACTGGTGAGAAACACTTTCATGGAAAAAGGTTGCCAAACTTCCAAAAATTACGAATCTCCAGAAATCTCAGCAAATATTTTTTCACCCAAACTGGATGATACTTTCAGGTAATGATCAGTACACTAAGGTGACTTGGTTCCCCAAATTTCGTTCTTCTATGTTGAAGCGTTCATTTCCAGTAACAGTTTGAATTTTTAGGTTTCACTCTGTTTTCTCCTATATTGATACATGTATTTGGAACTCTAAATCCAACACGGTTTGTGCTAGCTTCTTGAAACTTGATACAGTAAAGTAGTTTCACGTTCTATCTCTATGTTTTGTTTCCTCTTGCTGTAGCCCTAAGCAGTGACTGGCGAGAACCACTTTCATGGAGAGGGGTTGCCAAGCATACAAAAATTACGAATCTCCAGAAATCTCAGCAAACATTTTTTCAGCCAAATTGGATGATACTTTCAGGTAATGATCAGTACACTAAGCCCACTTGGTTCCCCAAATTTCGTTCTTCTATGTTGAAGCGTTCGTTTCCAGCAACAGTTTGAATTTTGGCATTTCACACTGTTTTCTCCTATATTGATAGATGTATTTGGAACTCTAAATCCAACACGGTTTGTGCTAGCTTCGTGAAACATGACACAGTAAAGTAGTTTCAAGTTCTATCTCGATGTTTTGTTTCCTCTTGATGTAGCATTAAGCAGTGACTGGACAGAAACACTTTCATTGAAAGGGGTTGCCAAGCATACAAAAATAACGAATCTCCAGAAATCTCAGCAAATATTTTTTCACCCAAACTGGATGATACTTTCAGGTAATGATCAGTACACTAAGGCGACTTGGTTCCCCAAATGTCGTTCTTCTATGTTGAAGCGTTCATTTCCTGTAACAGTTTGAATTTTTAGGTTTCACTCTGTTTTCTCCTATATTGATACATGTATTTGGAACTCTAAATCCAACACGGTTTGTGCTAGCTTCTTGAAACTTGACGCAGTAAAGTAGTTTCACGTTCTGTCTCTATGTTTTGTTTCCTCTTGCTGTAGCCTTAAGCAGTGACTGGACAGAAACTCTTTCATTGAAAGGGGTTGCCAAGCATACAAAAATAACGAATCTCCAGAAATCTCAGCAAATATTTTTTCACCCAAACTGGATGATACTTTCAGGTAATGATCAGTACACTAAGCCCACTTGGTTCCCCAAGTTTCGTTCTTCTATGTTGAAGCGTTCGTTTCCAGCAACAGTTTGAATTTTGGCATTTCACACTGTTTTCTCCTATATTGATAGATGTATTTGGAACTCTAAATCCAACACGGTTTGTGCTAGCTTCTTGAAACTTGACACAGTAAAGTAGTTTCACGTTCTATCTCTATGTTTTGTTTCCTCTTGCTGTAGCCCTAAGCAGTGACTGGCGAGAAACACTTTCATTGAAAAAGGTTGCCAAGCTTCCAAAAGTTACGAATCTCCAGAAATCTCAGCAAATATTTTTTCACCCAAACTGGATGATACTTTCAGGTAATGATCAGAACACGAAGGCGACTTGGTTCCCCAAATGTCGTTCTTCTATGTTGAAGCGTTCATTTCCAGTAACACTTTGAATTTTTAGGTTTCACTCTGTTTTCTCCTATATTGATAGATGTATTTGGAACTCTAAATCCAACACGGTTTGTGCTAGCTTCATGAAACTTGACAAAGTAAAGTAGTTTCACGTTCTATCTCTATATTCTGTTTCCTCTTGATGTAGCCCTAAGCAGTGACTGGTGAGAAACACTTTCATGGAAAAAGGTTGCCAAGCTTCCAAAAGTTACGAATCTCCAGAAATCTCAGCAAATATTTGTTCACCCAAACTGGATGATACTTTCAGGTAATGATCAGTACATGAAGGCGACTTGGTTCCCCAAATTTCGTTCTTCTATGTTGAAGCGTTCATTTCCAGTAACAGTTTGAATTTTTAGGTTTCACTCTGTTTTCTCCTATATTGATAGATGTATTTGGAACTCTAAATCCAACACGGTTTGTGCTAGCTTCTTGAAACTTGACACAGTAAAGTAGTTTCACGTTCTATCTCTATGTTTTGTTTCCTCTTGCTGTAGCCCTAAGCAGTGACTGGCGAGAACCACTTTCATGGAGAGGGGTTGCCAAGCTTCCAAAAATTACGAATCTCCAGAAATCTCAGCAAATATTTTTTCACCCAAACTGGATGATACTTTCAGGTAATGATCAGTACACTAAGGCGACTTGGTTCCCCAAATGTCGTTCTTCTATGTTGAAGCGTTCATTTCCTGTAACAGTTTCAATTTTTAGGTTTCACTCTGTTTTCTCCTATATTGATACATGTATTTGGAACTCTAAATCCAACACGGTTTGTGCTAGCTTCTTGAAACTTGACACCATAAAGTAGTTTCACGTTCTATCTCTATGTTTTGTTTCCTCTTGATGTAGCCCTAAGCAGTGACTGGCGAGAAACACTTTCATGGAAAGGGGTTGCCAAGCTTCCAAAAATTACGAATCTCCAGAAATCTCAGCAAATATTTTTTCACCCAAACTGGATGATACTTTCAGGTAATGATCAGTACACTAAGGCGACTTGGTTCCCCAAATGTCGTTCTTCTATGCTGAAGCGTTCATTTCCTGTAACAGTTTGAATTTTTAGGTTTCACTCTGTTTTCTCCTATATTGATACATGTATTTGGAACTCTAAATCCAACACGGTTTGTGCTAGCTTCTTGAAACTTGACACAGTAAAGTAGTTTCACGTTCTATCTCTATGTTTTGTTTCCTTTTGCTGTAGCCCTAAGCAGTGACTGGCGAGAACCACTTTCATGGAGAGGGGTTGCCAAGCTTCCAAAAATTATGAATCTCCAGAAATCTCAGCAAATATTTTTTCACCCAAACTGGATGATACTTTCAGGTAATGATCAGTACACTAAGGCGACTTGGTTCCCCAAATGTCGTTCTTCTATGTTGAAGCGTTCATTTCCAGTAACAGTTTGAATTTTTAGGTTTCACTCTGTTTTCTCCTATATTGATACATGTATTTGGAACTCTAAATCCAACACGGTTTGTGCTAGCTTCTTGAAACTTGACACAGTAAAGTAGTTTCCAGGTCTATCTTTATATTTTGTTTCCTCTTGATGTAGCCCTAAGCAGTGACCTGCAAGAAACACTTTCATTGAAAGGGGTTGCCAAGCATACAAAAATTACGAATCTCCAGAAATCTCAGCAAACATTTTTTCAGCCAAATTGGATGATACTTTCAGGTAATGATCAGTACACTAAGCCCACTTGGTTCCCCAAATTTCGTTCTTCTATGTTGAAGCGTTCGTTTCCAGTAACACTTGGAATTTTGGCGTTTCACACTGTTTTCTCCTATATTGATACATGTATTTGGAACTCTAAATCCAACACGGTTTGTGCTAGCTTCTTGAAACTTGACACAGTAAAGTAGTTTCACGTTCTATCTCTAGGTTTTGTTTCCTCTTGATGTAGCCCTAAGCAGTGACTGGCGAGAACCACTTTCATGGAGAGGGGTTGCCAAGCTTCCAAAAATTACGAATCTCGAAAAATCTCAGCAAATATTTTTTCACCCAAACTGGATGATACTTTCAGGTAATGATCAGTACACTAAGGCGACTTGGTTCCCCAAAGTTCGTTCTTCTATGTTGAAGCGTTCATTTCCAGTAACAGTTTGAATTTTTAGGTTTCACTCTGTTTTCTCCTATATTGATACATGTATTTGGAACTATAAATCCAACACGGTTTGTGCTAGCTTCTTGAAACTTGATACAGTAAAGTAGTTTCACGTTCTATCTCTATGTTTTGTTTCCTCTTGCTGTAGCCCTAAGAAGTGACTGGCGAGAAACACTTTCATGGAAAAAGGTTGCCAAGCGTCCAAAAGTTACGAATCTCCAGAAATCTCAGCAAATATTTTTTCACCCAAACTGGATGATACTTTCAGGTAATGATCAGTACACTAAGGCGACTTGGTTCCCCAAATGTCGTTCTTCTATGTTGAAGCGTTCATTTCCAGTAACACTTTGAATTTTTAGGTTTCACTCTGTTTTCTCCTATATTGATAGATGTATTTGGAACTCTAAATCCAACACGGTTTGTGCTAGCTTCATGAAACTTGACAAAGTAAAGTAGTTTCACGTTCTATCTCTATATTCTGTTTCCTCTTGATGTAGCCCTAAGCAGTGACTGGTGAGAAACACTTTCATGGAAAAAGGTTGCCAAGCTTCCAAAAGTTACGAATCTCCAGAAATCTCAGCAAATATTTGTTCACCCAAACTGGATGATACTTTCAGGTAATGATCAGTACACGAAGGCGACTTGGTTCCCCAAATGTCGTTCTTCTATGTTGAAGCGTTCATTTCCTGTAACAGTTTCAATTTTTAGGTTTCACTCTGTTTTCTCCTATATTGATACATGTATTTGGAACTCTAAATCCAACACGGTTTGTGCTAGCTTCTTGAAACTTGACACCATAAAGTAGTTTCACGTTCTATCTCTATGTTTTGTTTCCTCTTGATGTAGCCCTAAGCAGTGACTGGCGAGAAACACTTTCATGGAAAAAGGTTGCCAAGCTTCCAAAAGTTACGAATCTCCAGAAATCTCAGCAAATATTTTTTCACCCAAACTGGATGATACTTTCAGGTAATGATCAGAACACGAAGGCGACTTGGTTCCCCAAATGTCGTTCTTCTATGTTGAAGCGTTCATTTCCAGTAACACTTTGAATTTTTAGGTTTCACTCTGTTTTCTCCTATATTGATAGATGTATTTGGAACTCTAAATCCAACACGGTTTGTGCTACCTTCATGAAACTTGACAAAGTAAAGTAGTTTCACGTTCTATCTCTATATTCTGTTTCCTCTTGATGTAGCCCTAAGCAGTGACTGGTGAGAAACACTTTCATGGAAAAAGGTTGCCAAGCTTCCAAAAGTTACGAATCTCCAGAAATCTCAGCAAATATTTGTTCACCCAAACTGGATGAATCTTTCAGGTAATGATCAGTACACTAAGGCGACTTGGTTCCCCAAAGTTCGTTCTTCTATGTTGAAGCGTTCATTTCCAGTAACAGTTTGAATTTTTAGGTTTCACTCTGTTTTCTCCTATATTGATAGATGTATTTGGAACTCTAAATCCAACACGGTTTGTGCTAGCTTCTTGAAACTTGACACAGTAAAGTAGTTTCACGTTCTATCTCTATGTTTTGTTTCCTCTTGCTGTAGCCCTAAGCAGTGACTGGCGAGAACCACTTTCATGGAGAGGGGTTGCCAAGCTTCCAAAAATTACGAATCTCCAGAAATCTCAGCAAATATTTTTTCACCCAAACTGGATGATACTTTCAGGTAATGATCAGTACACTAAGGCGACTTGGTTCCCCAAATGTCGTTCTTCTATGTTGAAGTGTTCATTTCCTGTAACAGTTTCAATTTTTAGGTTTCACTCTGTTTTCTCCTATATTGATACATGTATTTGGAACTCTAAATCCAACATGGTTTGTGCTAGCTTCTTGAAACTTGACACCATAAAGTAGTTTCACGTTCTATCTCTATGTTTTGTTTCCTCTTGATGTAGCCCTAAGCAGTGACTGGCGAGAAACACTTTCATGGAAAGGGGTTGCCAAGCTTCCAAAAATTACGAATCTCCAGAAATCTCAGCAAATATTTTTTCACCCAAACTGGATGATACTTTCAGGTAATGATCAGTACACTAAGGCGACTTGGTTCCCCAAATGTCGTTCTTCTATGCTGAAGCGTTCATTTCCTGTAACAGTTTGAATTTTTAGGTTTCACTCTGTTTTCTCCTATATTGATACATGTATTTGGAACTCTAAATCCAACACGGTTTGTGCTAGCTTCTTGAAACTTGACACAGTAAAGTAGTTTCACGTTCTATCTCTATGTTTTGTTTCCTTTTGCTGTAGCCCTAAGCAGTGACTGGCGAGAACCACTTTCATGGAGAGGGGTTGCCAAGCTTCCAAAAATTATGAATCTCCAGAAATCTCAGCAAATATTTTTTCACCCAAACTGGATGATACTTTCAGGTAATGATCAGTACACTAAGGCGACTTGGTTCCCCAAATGTCGTTCTTCTATGTTGAAGCGTTCATTTCCAGTAACAGTTTGAATTTTTAGGTTTCACTCTGTTTTCTCCTATATTGATAGATGTATTTGGAACTCTAAATCCAACACGGTTTGTGCTAGCTTCGTTAAACATGACACAGTAAAGTAGTTTCAAGTTCTATCTCGATGTTTTGTTTCCTCTTGATGTAGCATTAAGCAGTGACTGGACAGAAACACTTTCATTGAAAGGGGTTGCGAAGCATACAAAAATAAGGAATCTCCAGAAATCTCAGCAAATATTTTTTCACCCAAACTGGATGATACTTTCAGGTAATGATCAGTACACTAAGGCGACTTGGTTCCCCAAATGTCGTTCTTCTATGTTGAAGCGTTCATTTCCTGTAAGAGTTTGAATTTTTAGGTTTCACTCTGTTTTCTCCTATATTGATACATGTATTTGGAACTCTAAATCCAACACGGTTTGTGCTACCTTCTTGAAACTTGATACAGTAAAGTAGTTTCACGTTCTATCTCTATGTTTTGTTTCCTCTTGCTGTAGCCTTAAGCAGTGACTGGACAGAAACTCTTTCATTGAAAGGGGTTGCCAAGCATACAAAAATAACGAATCTCCAGAAATCTCAGCAAATATATTTTCACCCAAACTGGATGATACTTTCAGGTAATTTCAGTACACTAAGCCCACTTGGTTCCCCAAGTTTCGTTCTTCTATGTTGAAGCGTTCGTTTCCAGCAACAGTTTGAATTTTGGCATTTCACACTGTTTTCTCCTATATTGATAGATGTATTTGGAACTCTAAATCCAACACGGTTTGTGCTAGCTTCTTGAAACTTGACACAGTAAAGTAGTTTCCAGGTCTATCTTTATGTTTTGTTTCCTCTTGATGTAGCCCTAAGCAGTGACCTGCAAGAAACACTTTCATTGAAAGGGGTTGCCAAGCATACAAAAATTACGAATCTCCAGAAATCTCAGCAAACATTTTTTCAGCCAAATTGGATCATACTTTCAGGTAATGATCAGTACACTAAGCCCACTTGGTTCCCCAAATTTCGTTCTTCTATGTTGAAGCGTTCGTTTCCAGTAACACTTTGAATTTTGGCGTTTCACACTGTTTTCTCCTATATTGATACATGTATTTGGAACTCTAAATCCAACACGGTTTGTGCTAGCTTCTTGAAACTTGACACAGTAAAGTAGTTTCACGTTCTATCTCTAGGTTTTGTTTCCTCTTGATGTAGCCCTAAGCAGTGACTGGCGAGAACCACTTTCATGGAGAGGGGTTGCCAAGCTTCCAAAAATTACGAATCTCGAAAAATCTCAGCAAATATTTTTTCACCCAAACTGGATGATACTTTCAGGTAATGATCAGTACACTAAGGCGACTTGGTTCCCCAAAGTTCGTTCTTCTATGTTGAAGCGTTCATTTCCAGTAACAGTTTGAATTTTTAGGTTTCACTCTGTTTTCTCCTATATTGATACATGTATTTGGAACTCTAAATCCAACACGGTTTGTGCTAGCTTCTTGAAACTTGATACAGTAAAGTAGTTTCACGTTCTATCTCTATGTTTTGTTTCCTCTTGCTGTAGCCCTAAGCAGTGACTGGCGAGAAACACTTTCATGGAAAAAGGTTGCCAAGCTTCCAAAAGTTACGAATCTCCAGAAATCTCAGCAAATATTTTTTCACCCAAACTGGATGATACTTTCAGGTAATGATCAGAACACGAAGGCGACTTGGTTCCCCAAATGTCGTTCTTCTATGTTGAAGCGTTCATTTCCAGTAACACTTTGAATTTTTAGGTTTCACTCTGTTTTCTCCTATATTGATAGATGTATTTGGAACTCTAAATCCAACACGGTTTGTGCTAGCTTCATGAAACTTGACAAAGTAAAGTAGTTTCACGTTCTATCTCTATATTCTGTTTCCTCTTGATGTAGCCCTAAGCAGTGACTGGTGAGAAACACTTTCATGGAAAAAGGTTGCCAAGCTTCCAAAAGTTACGAATCTCCAGAAATCTCAGCAAATATTTGTTCACCCAAACGGGATGATACTTTCAGGTAATGATCAGTACACTAAGGCGACTTGGTTCCCCAAATTTCGTTCTTCTCTGTTGAAGCGTTCATTTCCAGTAACAGTTTGAATTTTTAGGTTTCACTCTGTTTTCTCCTATCTTGATACATGTATTTGGAACTCTAAATCCAACACGGTTTGTGCTAGCTTCTTGAAACTTGACACAGTAAAGTAGTTTCACGTTCTATCTCTATGTTTTGTTTCCTCTTGCTGTAGCCCTAAGCAGTGACTGGCGAGAACCACTTTCATGGAGAGGGGTTGCCAAGCTTCCAAAAATTACGAATCTCCAGAAATCTCAGCAAATATTTTTTCACCCAAACTGGATGATACTTTCAGGTAATGATCAGTACACTAAGGCGACTTGGTTCCCCAAATGTCGTTCTTCTATGTTGAAGCGTTCATTTCCTGTAACAGTTTCAATTTTTAGGTTTCACTCTGTTTTCTCCTATATTGATACATGTATTTGGAACTCTAAATCCAACACGGTTTGTGCTAGCTTCTTGAAACTTGACACCATAAAGTAGTTTCACGTTCTATCTCTATGTTTTGTATCCTCTTGATGTAGCCCTAAGCAGTGACTGGCGAGAAACACTTTCATGGAAAGGGGTTGCCAAGCTTCCAAAAATTACGAATCTCCAGAAATCTCAGCAAATATTTTTTCACCCAAACTGGATGATACTTTCAGGTAATGATCAGTACACTAAGGCGACTTGGTTCCCCAAATGTCGTTCTTCTATGCTGAAGCGTTCATTTCCTGTAACAGTTTGAATTTTTAGGTTTCACTCTGTTTTCTCCTATATTGATACATGTATTTGGAACTCTAAATCCAACACGGTTTGTGCTAGCTTCTTGAAACTTGACACAGTAAAGTAGTTTCACGTTCTATCTCTATGTTTTGTTTCCTTTTGCTGTAGCCCTAAGCAGTGACTGGCGAGAACCACTTTCATGGAGAGGGGTTGCCAAGCTTCCAAAAATTATGAATCTCCAGAAATCTCAGCAAATATTTTTTCACCCAAACTGGATGATACTTTCAGGTAATGATCAGTACACGAAGGCGACTTGGTTCACCAAATTTCGTTCTTCTATGTTGAAGCGTTCATTTCCAGTAACAGTTTGAATTTTTAGGTTTCACTCTGTTTTCTCCTATATTGATAGATGTATTTGGAACTCTAAATCCAACACGGTTTGTGCTAGCTTCTTGAAACTTGACACAGTAAAGTAGTTTCACGTTCTATCTCTATGTTTTGTTTCCTCTTGCTGTAGCCCTAAGCAGTGACTGGCGAGAACCACTTTCATGGAGAGGGGTTGCCAAGCTTCCAAAAATTACGAATCTCCAGAAATCTCAGCAAATATTTTTTCACCCAAACTGGATGATACTTTCAGGTAATGATCAGTACACTAAGGCGACTTGGTTCACCAAATGTCGTTCTTCTATGTTGAAGCGTTCATTTCCTGTAACAGTTTGAATTTTTAGGTTTCACTCTGTTTTCTCCTATATTGATACATGTATTTGGAACTCTAAATCCAACACGGTTTGTGCTACCTTCTTGAAACTTGATACAGTAAAGTAGTTTCACGTTCTATCTCTATGTTTTGTTTCCTCTTGCTGTAGCCTTAAGCAGTGACTGGACAGAAACTCTTTCATTGAAAGGGGTTGCCAAGCATACAAAAATAACGAATCTCCAGAAATCTCAGCAAATATATTTTCACCCAAACTGGATGATACTTTCAGGTAATGATCAGTACACTAAGCCCACTTGGTTCCCCAAGTTTTGTTCTTCTATGTTGAAGCGTTCGTTTCCAGCAACAGTTTGAATTTTGGCATTTCACACTGTTTTCTCCTATATTGATAGATGTATTTGGAACTCTAAATCCAACACGGTTTGTGCTAGCTTCTTGAAACTTGACACAGTAAAGTAGTTTCCAGGTCTATCTTTATGTTTTGTTTCCTCTTGATGTAGCCCTAAGCAGTGACCTGCAAGAAACACTTTCATTGAAAGGGGTTGCCAAGCATACAAAAATTACGAATCTCCAGAAATCTCAGCAAACATTTTTTCAGCCAAATTGGATCATACTTTCAGGTAATGATCAGTACACTAAGCCCACTTGGTTCCCCAAATTTCGTTCTTCTATGTTGAAGCGTTCGTTTCCAGTAACACTTTGAATTTTGGCGTTTCACACTGTTTTCTCCTATATTGATACATGTATTTGGAACTCTAAATCCAACACGGTTTGTGCTAGCTTCTTGAAACTTGACACAGTAAAGTAGTTTCACGTTCTATCTCTAGGTTTTGTTTCCTCTTGATGTAGCCCTAAGCAGTGACTGGCGAGAACCACTTTCATGGAGAGGGGTTGCCAAGCTTCCAAAAATTACGAATCTCGAAAAATCTCAGCAAATATTTTTTCACCCAAACTGGATGATACTTTCAGGTAATGATCAGTACACTAAGGCGACTTGGTTCCCCAAAGTTCGTTCTTCTATGTTGAAGCGTTCATTTCCAGTAACAGTTTGAATTTTTAGGTTTCACTCTGTTTTCTCCTATATTGATACATGTATTTGGAACTCTAAATCCAACACGGTTTGTGCTAGCTTCTTGAAACTTGATACAGTAAAGTAGTTTCACGTTCTATCTCTATGTTTTGTTTCCTCTTGCTGTAGCCCTAAGCAGTGACTGGCGAGAAACACTTTCATGGAAAAAGGTTGCCAAGCTTCCAAAAGTTACGAATCTCCAGAAATCTCAGCAAATATTTTTTCACCCAAACTGGATGATACTTTCAGGTAATGATCAGAACACGAAGGCGACTTGGTTCCCCAAATGTCGTTCTTCTATGTTGAAGCGTTCATTTCCAGTAACACTTTGAATTTTTAGGTTTCACTCTGTTTTCTCCTATATTGATAGATGTATTTGGAACTCTAAATCCAACACGGTTTGTGCTAGCTTCATGAAACTTGACAAAGTAAAGTAGTTTCACGTTCTATCTCTATATTCTGTTTCCTCTTGATGTAGCCCTAAGCAGTGACTGGTGAGAAACACTTTCATGGAAAAAGGTTGCCAAGCTTCCAAAAGTTACGAATCTCCAGAAATCTCAGCAAATATTTGTTCACCCAAACGGGATGATACTTTCAGGTAATGATCAGTACACTAAGGCGACTTGGTTCCCCAAATTTCGTTCTTCTCTGTTGAAGCGTTCATTTCCAGTAACAGTTTGAATTTTTAGGTTTCACTCTGTTTTCTCCTATCTTGATACATGTATTTGGAACTCTAAATCCAACACGGTTTGTGCTAGCTTCTTGAAACTTGACACAGTAAAGTAGTTTCACGTTCTATCTCTATGTTTTGTTTCCTCTTGCTGTAGCCCTAAGCAGTGACTGGCGAGAACCACTTTCATGGAGAGGGGTTGCCAAGCTTCCAAAAATTACGAATCTCCAGAAATCTCAGCAAATATTTTTTCACCCAAACTGGATGATACTTTCAGGTAATGATCAGTACACTAAGGCGACTTGGTTCCCCAAATGTCGTTCTTCTATGTTGAAGCGTTCATTTCCTGTAACAGTTTCAATTTTTAGGTTTCACTCTGTTTTCTCCTATATTGATACATGTATTTGGAACTCTAAATCCAACACGGTTTGTGCTAGCTTCTTGAAACTTGACACCATAAAGTAGTTTCACGTTCTATCTCTATGTTTTGTATCCTCTTGATGTAGCCCTAAGCAGTGACTGGCGAGAACCACTTTCATGGAAAGGGGTTGCCAAGCTTCCAAAAATTACGAATCTCCAGAAATCTCAGCAAATATTTTTTCACCCAAACTGGATGATACTTTCAGGTAATGATCAGTACACTAAGGCGACTTGGTTCCCCAAATGTCGTTCTTCTATGCTGAAGCGTTCATTTCCTGTAACAGTTTGAATTTTTAGGTTTCACTCTGTTTTCTCCTATATTGATACATGTATTTGGAACTCTAAATCCAACACGGTTTGTGCTAGCTTCTTGAAACTTGACACAGTAAAGTAGTTTCACGTTCTATCTCTATGTTTTGTTTCCTTTTGCTGTAGCCCTAAGCAGTGACTGGCGAGAACCACTTTCATGGAGAGGGGTTGCCAAGCTTCCAAAAATTATGAATCTCCAGAAATCTCAGCAAATATTTTTTCACCCAAACTGGATGATACTTTCAGGTAATGATCAGTACACTAAGGCGACTTGGTTCCCCAAATGTCGTTCTTCTATGTTGAAGCGTTCATTTCCAGTAACAGTTTGAATTTTTAGGTTTCACTCTGTTTTCTCCTATATTGATACATGTATTTGGAACTCTAAATCCAACACGGTTTGTGCTAGCTTCTTGAAACTTGACACAGTAAAGTAGTTTCACGTTCTATCTCTATGTTTTGTTTCCTCTTGCTGTAGCCCTAAGCAGTGACTGGCGAGAACCACTTTCATGGAAAGGGGTTGCCAAGCTTCCAAAAATTAGGAATCTCCAGAAATCTCAGCAAATATTTTTTCACCCAAACTGGATGATACTTTCAGGTAATGATCAGTACACTAAGGCGACTTGGTTCCCCAAAGTTCGTTCTTCTATGTTGAAGCGTTCATTTCCAGTAACAGTTTGAATTTTTAGGTTTCACTCTGTTTTCTCCTATATTGATAAATGTATTTGGAACTCTAAATCCAACACGGTTTGTGCTACCTTCTTGAAACTTGATACAGTAAAGTAGTTTCACGTTCTATCTCTATGTTTTGTTTCCTCTTGCTGTAGCCTTAAGCAGTGACTGGACAGAAACTCTTTCATTGAAAGGGGTTGCCAAGCATACAAAAATAACGAATCTCCAGAAATCTCAGCAAATATTTTTTCACCCAAACTGGATGATACTTTCAGGTAATGATCAGTACACTAAGCCCACTTGGTTCCCCAAGTTTCGTTCTTCTATGTTGAAGCGTTCGTTTCCAGCAACAGTTTGAATTTTGGCATTTCACACTGTTTTCTCCTATATTGATAGATGTATTTGGAACTCTAAATCCAACACGGTTTGTGCTAGCTTCTTGAAACTTGACACAGTAAAGTAGTTTCCAGGTCTATCTTTATGTTTTGTTTCCTCTTGATGTAGCCCTAAGCAGTGACCTGCAAGAAACACTTTCATTGAAAGGGGTTGCCAAGCATACAAAAATTACGAATCTCCAGAAATCTCAGCAAACATTTTTTCAGCCAAATTGGATGATACTTTCAGGTAATGATCAGTACACTAAGCCCACTTGGTTCCCCAAATTTCGTTCTTCTATGTTGAAGCGTTCGTTTCCAGTAACACTTTGAATTTTGGCGTTTCACACTGTTTTCTCCTATATTGATACATGTATTTGGAACTCTAAATCCAACACGGTTTGTGCTAGCTTCTTGAAACTTGACACAGTAAAGTAGTTTCACGTTCTATCTCTAGGTTTTGTTTCCTCTTGATGTAGCCCTAAGCAGTGACTGGCGAGAACCACTTTCATGGAGAGGGGTTGCCAAGCTTCCAAAAATTACGAATCTCGAAAAATCTCAGCAAATATTTTTTCACCCAAACTGGATGATACTTTCAGGTAATGATCAGTACACTAAGGCGACTTGGTTCCCCAAAGTTCGTTCTTCTATGTTGAAGCGTTCATTTCCAGTAACAGTTTGAATTTTTAGGTTTCACTCTGTTTTCTCCTATATTGATACATGTATTTGGAACTCTAAATCCAACACGGTTTGTGCTAGCTTCTTGAAACTTGATACAGTAAAGTAGTTTCACGTTCTATCTCTATGTTTTGTTTCCTCTTGCTGTAGCCCTAAGCAGTGACTGGCGAGAAACACTTTCATGGAAAAAGGTTGCCAAGCTTCCAAAAGTTTCGAATCTCCAGAAATCTCAGCAAATATTTTTTCACCCAAACTGGATGATACTTTCAGGTAATGATCAGAACACGAAGGCGACTTGGTTCCCCAAATGTCGTTCTTCTATGTTGAAGCGTTCATTTCCAGTAACAGTTTGAATTTTTAGGTTTCACTCTGTTTTCTCCTATATTGATAGATGTATTTGGAACTCTAAATCCAACACGGTTTGTGCTAGCTTCTTGAAACTTGACACAGTAAAGTAGTTTCACGTTCTATCTCTATGTTTTCTTTCCTTTTGCTGTAGCCCTAAGCAGTGACTGGCGAGAACCACTTTCATGGAGAGGGGTTGCCAAGCTTCCAAAAATTATGAATCTCCAGAAATCTCAGCAAATATTTTTTCACCCAAACTGGATGATACTTTCAGGTAATGATCAGTACACTAAGGCGACTTGGTTCCCCAAATGTCGTTCTTCTATGTTGAAGCGTTCATTTCCAGTAACAGTTTGAATTTTTAGGTTTCACTCTGTTTTCTCCTATGTTGATACATGTATTTGGAACTCTAAATCCAACACGGTTTGTGCTAGCTTCTTGAAACTTGACACAGTAAAGTAGTTTCACGTTCTATCTCTATGTTTTGTTTCCTCTTGCTGTAGCCCTAAGCAGTGACTGGCGAGAACCACTTTCATGGAAAGGGGTTGCCAAGCTTCCAAAAATTAGGAATCTCCAGAAATCTCAGCAAATATTTTTTCACCCAAACTGGATGATACTTTCAGGTAATGATCAGTACACTAAGGCGACTTGGTTCCCCAAAGTTCGTTCTTCTATGTTGAAGCGTTCATTTCCAGTAACAGTTTGAATTTTTAGGTTTCACTCTGTTTTCTCCTATATTGATACATGTATTTGGAACTCTAAATCCAACACGGTTTGTGCTAGCTTCTTGAAACTTGATACAGTAAAGTAGTTTCACGTTCTATCTCTATGTTTTGTTTCCTCTTGCTGTAGCCCTAAGCAGTGACTGGCGAGAACCACTTTCATGGAGAGGGGTTGCCAAGCTTCCAAAAATTACGAATCTCCAAAAATCTCAGCAAATATTTTTTCACCCAAACTGGATGATACTTTCAGGTAATGATCAGTACACTAAAGCGACTTGGTTCCCCAAATTTCGTTCTTCTATGTTGAAGCGTTCATTTCCAGTAACAGTTTGAATTTTTAGGTTTCACTCTGTTTTCTCCTATATTGATAGATGTATTTGGAACTCTAAATCCAACACGGTTTGTGCTAGCTTCTTGAAACTTGACACAGTAAAGTAGTTTCACGTTCTACCTCTATGTTTTTTTTCCTCTTGCTGTAGCCCTAAGCAGTGACTGGCGAGAACCACTTTCATGGAAAGGGGTTGCCAAGCTTCCAAAAATTACGAATCTCCAGAAATCTCAGCAAATATTTTTTCACCCAAACTGGATGATACTTTCAGGTAATGATCAATACACTAAGGCGACTTGGTTCCCCAAAGTTCGTTCTTCTATGTTGAAGCGTTCATTTCCTGTAACAGTTTGAATTTTTAGGTTTCACTCTGTTTTCTCCTATATTGATACATGTATTTGGAACTCTAAATCCAACACGGTTTGTGCTAGCTTCTTGAAAATTGACACAGTAAAGTAGTTTCACGTTCTATCTCTATGTTTTGTTTCCTCTTGATGTAGCCCTAAGCAGTGACTGGCGAGAAACACTTTCATGGAAAGGGGTTGCCAAGCTTCCAAAAATTACGAATCTCCAGAAATCTCAGCAAATATTTTTTCACCCAAACTGGATGATACTTTCAGGTAATGATCAGTACACGAAGGCGACTTGGTCCCCCTAATGTCGTTCTTCTATGTTGAAGCGTTCATTTCCAGTAACACTTTGAATTTTTAGGTTTCACTCTGTTTTCTCCTATATTGATAGATGTATTTGGAACTCTAAATCCAACACGGTTTGTGCTAGCTTCTTGAAACTTGACACAGTAAAGTACTTTCAAGTTCTATCTCTATGTATTGTTTCCTCTTGATGTAGCCCTAAGCAGTGACTTGCGAGAACCACTTTCATGGAAAGGGGTTGCCAAGCTTCCAAAAATTACGAATCTCCAGAAATCTCAGCAAGTCTTTTTTCACCCAAACTGGATGATACTTTCAGGTAATGATCAGTACACAAAGGCGACTTGGTTCCCCAAATGTCGTTCTTCTATGTTGAAGCGTTCATTTCCAGTAACAGTTTGAATTTTTAGGTTTCACTCTGTTTTCTCCTATATTGATACATGTATTTGGAACTCTAAATCCAACACGGTTTGTGCTAGCTTCTTGAAACTTGATACAGTAAAGTAGTTTCACGTTCTATCTCTATGTTTTGTTTCCTCTTGCTGTAGCCCTAAGCAGTGACTGGCGAGAACCACTTTCATGGAGAGGGGTTGCCAAGCTTCCAAAAATTACGAATCTCCAAAAATCTCAGCAAATATTTTTTCACCCAAACTGGATGATACTTTCAGGTAATGATCAGTACACTAAGGCGACTTGGTTCCCCAAATGTCGTTCTTCTATGTTGAAGCGTTCATTTCCAGTAACAGTTTGAATTTTTAGGTTTCACTCTGTTTTCTCCTATATTGATAGATGTATTTGGAACTCTAAATCCAACACGGTTTGTGCTAGCTTCTTGAAACTTGACACAGTAAAGTAGTTTCAAGTTCTATCTCTATGTTTTGTTTCCTCTTGATGTAGCCCTAAGCAGTGACTGGCGAGAAACACTTTCATGGAAAGGGGTTGCCAAGCTTCCAAAAATTACGAATCTCCAGAAATCTCAGCAAATATTTTTTCACCCAAACTGGATGATACTTTCAGGTAATGATCAGTACACGAAGGCGACTTGGTTCCCCAAATGTCGTTCTTCTATGTTGAAGCGTTCATTTCCAGTAACACTTTGAATTTTTAGGTTTCACTCTGTTTTCTCCTATATTGATAGATGTATTTGGAACTCTAAATCCAACACGGTTTGTGCTAGCTTCATGAAACTTGACAAAGTAAAGTAGTTTCACGTTCTATCTCTATATTCTGTTTCCGCTTGATGTAGCCCTAAGCAGTGACTGGTGAGAAACACTTTCATGGAAAAAGGTTGCCAAGCTTCCAAAAGTTACGAATCTCTAGAAATCTCAGCAAATATTTTTTCACCCAAACTGGATGATACTTTCAGGTAATGATCAGTACACGAAGGCGACTTGGTTCCCCAAATTTCGTTCTTCTATGTTGAAGCGTTCATTTCCAGTAACAGTTTGAATTTTTAGGTTTCACTCTGTTTTCTCCTATATTGAAACATGTATTTGGAACCTTAAATCCAACACGGTTTGTGCTAGCTTCTTGAAACTTGATACAGTAAAGTAGTTTCACGTTCTATCTCTATGTTTTGTTTCCTCTTGCTGTAGCACTAAGCAGTGACTGGCGAGAACCACTTTCATGGAGAGGGGTTGCCAAGCTTCCAAAAATTACGAATCTCCAGAAATCTCAGCAAATATTTTTTCACCCAAACTGGATGATACTTTCAGGTAATGATCAGTACACGAAGGCGACTTGGTTCCCCAAATGTCGTTCTTCTATGTTGAAGCGTTCATTTCCAGTAACAGTTTGAATTTTTAGGTTTCACTCTGTTTTCTCCTATATTGATAGATGTATTTGGAACTCTAAATCCAACACGGTATGTGCTAGCTTCATGAAACTTGACAAAGTAAAGTAGTTTCACGTTCTATCTCTATATTCTGTTTCCTCTTGATGTAGCCCTAAGCAGTGACTGGCGAAAAACACTTTCATGGAAAAAGGTTGCCAAGCTTCCAAAAGTTACGAATCTCCAGAAATCTCAGCAAATATTTTTTCACCCAAACTGGATGATACTTTCAGGTAATGATCAGTACACTAAGGCGACTTGGTTCCCCAAATTTCGTTCTTCTATGTTGAAGCGTTCATTTCCAGTAACAGTTTGAATTTTTAGGTTTCACTCTGTTTTCTCCTATATTGATACATGTATTTGGAACTCTAAATCCAACACGGTTTGTGCTAGCTTCTTGAAACTTGATACAGTAAAGTAGTTTCACGTTCTATCTCTATGTTTTGTTTCCTCTTGCTGTAGCCCTAAGCAGTGACTGGCGAGAACCACTTTCATGGAGAGGGGTTGCCAAGCTTCCAAAAATTACGAATCTCCAAAAATCTCAGCAAATATTTTTTCACCCAAACTGGATGATACTTTCAGGTAATGATCAGTACACTAAAGCGACTTGGTTCCCCAAATTTCGTTCTTCTATGTTGAAGCGTTCATTTCCAGTAACAGTTTGAATTTTTAGGTTTCACTCTGTTTTCTCCTATATTGATAGATGTATTTGGAACTCTAAATCCAACACGGTTTGTGCTAGCTTCTTGAAACTTGACACAGTAAAGTAGTTTCACGTTCTACCTCTATGTTTTTTTTCCTCTTGCTGTAGCCCTAAGCAGTGACTGGCGAGAACCACTTTCATGGAAAGGGGTTGCCAAGCTTCCAAAAATTACGAATCTCCAGAAATCTCAGCAAATATTTTTTCACCCAAACTGGATGATACTTTCAGGTAATGATCAATACACTAAGGCGACTTGGTTCCCCAAAGTTCGTTCTTCTATGTTGAAGCGTTCATTTCCTGTAACAGTTTGAATTTTTAGGTTTCACTCTGTTTTCTCCTATATTGATACATGTATTTGGAACTCTAAATCCAACACGGTTTGTGCTAGCTTCTTGAAAATTGACACAGTAAAGTAGTTTCACGTTCTATCTCTATGTTTTGTTTCCTCTTGATGTAGCCCTAAGCAGTGACTGGCGAGAAACACTTTCATGGAAAGGGGTTGCCAAGCTTCCAAAAATTACGAATCTCCAGAAATCTCAGCAAATATTTTTTCACCCAAACTGGATGATACTTTCAGGTAATGATCAGTACACGAAGGCGACTTGGTCCCCCTAATGTCGTTCTTCTATGTTGAAGCGTTCATTTCCAGTAACACTTTGAATTTTTAGGTTTCACTCTGTTTTCTCCTATATTGATAGATGTATTTGGAACTCTAAATCCAACACGGTTTGTGCTAGCTTCTTGAAACTTGACACAGTAAAGTACTTTCAAGTTCTATCTCTATGTATTGTTTCCTCTTGATGTAGCCCTAAGCAGTGACTTGCGAGAACCACTTTCATGGAAAGGGGTTGCCAAGCTTCCAAAAATTACGAATCTCCAGAAATCTCAGCAAGTCTTTTTTCACCCAAACTGGATGATACTTTCAGGTAATGATCAGTACACAAAGGCGACTTGGTTCCCCAAATGTCGTTCTTCTATGTTGAAGCGTTCATTTCCAGTAACAGTTTGAATTTTTAGGTTTCACTCTGTTTTCTCCTATATTGATACATGTATTTGGAACTCTAAATCCAACACGGTTTGTGCTAGCTTCTTGAAACTTGATACAGTAAAGTAGTTTCACGTTCTATCTCTATGTTTTGTTTCCTCTTGCTGTAGCCCTAAGCAGTGACTGGCGAGAACCACTTTCATGGAGAGGGGTTGCCAAGCTTCCAAAAATTACGAATCTCCAAAAATCTCAGCAAATATTTTTTCACCCAAACTGGATGATACTTTCAGGTAATGATCAGTACACTAAGGCGACTTGGTTCCCCAAATGTCGTTCTTCTATGTTGAAGCGTTCATTTCCAGTAACAGTTTGAATTTTTAGGTTTCACTCTGTTTTCTCCTATATTGATAGATGTATTTGGAACTCTAAATCCAACACGGTTTGTGCTAGCTTCTTGAAACTTGACACAGTAAAGTAGTTTCAAGTTCTATCTCTATGTTTTGTTTCCTCTTGATGTAGCCCTAAGCAGTGACTGGCGAGAAACACTTTCATGGAAAGGGGTTGCCAAGCTTCCAAAAATTACGAATCTCCAGAAATCTCAGCAAATATTTTTTCACCCAAACTGGATGATACTTTCAGGTAATGATCAGTACACTAAGGCGACTTGGTTCCCCAAATGTCGTTCTTCTATGTTGAAGCGTTCATTTCCTGTAACAGTTTGAATTTTTAGGTTTCACTCTGTTTTCTCCTATATTGATAGATGTATTTGGAACTCTAAATCCAACACGGTTTGTGCTAGCTTCTTGAAACTTGACACAATAAAGTAGTTTCACGTTCTATCTCTATGTTTTGTTTCCTCTTGATGTAGCCCTAAGCAGTGACTGGCGAGAAACACTTTCATGGAAAGGGATTGCCAAGCTTCCAAAAATTACGAATCTCCAGAAATCTCAGCAAATATTTTTTCACCCAAACTGGATGATACTTTCAGGTAATGATCAGTACACGAAGGCGACTTGGTTCCCCAAATGTCGTTCTTCTATGTTGAAGCGTTCATTTCCTGTAACAGTTTGAATTTTTAGGTTTAACTCTGTTTTCTCCTATATTGATACATGTATTTGGAACTCTAAATCCAACACGGTTTGTGCTAGCTTCTTGAAACTTGACACAGTAAAGTAGTTTCACGTTCTATCTCTATGTTTTGTTTCCTCTTGCTATAGCCCTAAGCAGTGACTGGCGAGAACCACTTTCATGGAGAGGGGTTGCCAAGCTTCCAAAAATTACGAATCTCCAGAAATCTCAGCAAATATTTTTTCACCCAAACTGGATGATACTTTCAGGTAATGATCAGTACACGAAGGCGACTTGGTTCCCCAAATGTCGTTCTTCTATGTTGAAGCGTTCATTTCCAGTAACAGTTTGAATTTTTAGGTTTCACTCTGTTTTCTCCTATATTGATACATGTATTTGGAACTCTAAATCCAACACGGTTTGTGCTAGCTTCTTGAAACTTGATACAGTAAAGTAGTTTCACGTTCTATCCCTATGTTTTGTTTCATCTTGCTGTATTCCTAAGCAGTGACTGGCGAGAACCACTTTCATGGAGAGGGGTTGCCAAGCTTCCAAAAATTACGAATCTCCAAAAATCTCAGCAAATATTTTTTCACCCAAACTGGATGATACTTTCAGGTAATGATCAGTACACTAAGGCGACTTGGTTCCCCAAATTTCGTTCTTCTATGTTGAAGCGTTCATTTCCAGTAACAGTTTGAATTTTTAGGTTTCACTCTGTTTTCTCCTATATTGATAGATGTATTTGGAACTCTAAATCCAACACGGTTTGTGCTAGCTTCTTGAAACTTGACACAGTAAAGTAGTTTCACGTTCTACCTCTATGTTTTGTTTCCTCTTGCTGTAGCCCTAAGCAGTGACTGGCGAGAACCACTTTCATGGAAAGGGGTTGCCAAGCTTCCAAAAATTACTAATCTCCAGAAATCTCAGCAAATATTTTTTCACCCAAACTGGATGATACTTTCAGGTAATGATCAGTACACTAAGGCGACTTGGTTCCCCAAATGTCGTTCTTCTATGTTGAAGCGTTCATTTCCTGTAACAGTTTGAATTTTTAGGTTTCACTCTGTTTTCTCCTATATTGATAGATGTATTTGGAACTCTAAATCCAACACGGTTTGTGCTAGCTTCTTGAAACTTGACACAATAAAGTAGTTTCACGTTCTATCTCTATGTTTTGTTTCCTCTTGATGTAGCCCTAAGCAGTGACTGGCGAGAAACACTTTCATGGAAAGGGGTTGCCAAGCTTCCAAAAATTACGAATCTCCAGAAATCTCAGCAAATATTTTTTCACCCAAACTGGATGATACTTTCAGGTAATGATCAGTACACGAAGGCGACTTGGTTCCCCAAATGTCGTTCTTCTATGTTGAAGCATTCATTTCCAGTAACAGTTTGAATTTTTAGGTTTCACTCTGTTTTCTCCTATATTGATACATGTATTTGGAACTCTAAATCCAACACGGTTTGTGCTAGC
Organism: Spermophilus citellus; assembly: GCF_964194105.1. Classification (NCBI taxonomy): domain Eukaryota; kingdom Metazoa; phylum Chordata; class Mammalia; order Rodentia; family Sciuridae; genus Spermophilus; species Spermophilus citellus. Next base: position 13,028,179 of record NC_138197.1, on the reverse strand, counting down.
TTCTTGAAACTTGACACAGTAATGTAGTTTCACGTTCTATCTCTATGTTTTGTTTCCTCTTGCTGTAGCCCTAAGCAGTGACTGGCGAGATCCACTTTCATGGAGAGGGGTTGCCAAGCTTCCAAAAATTACGAATCTCCAGAAATCTCAGCAAATATTTTTTCACCCAAACTGGATGATACTTTCAGGTAATGATCAGTACACGAAGGCGACTTGGTTCCCCAAATGTCGTTCTTCTATGTTGAAGCGTTCATTTCCAGTAACACTTTGAATTTTTAGGTTTCACTCTGTTTTCTCCTATATTGATAGATGTATTTGGAACTCTAAATCCAACACGGTTTGTGCTAGCTTCATGAAACTTGACACAGTAAAGTAGTTTCACGTTCTATCTCTATATTCTGTTTCCTCTTGATGTAGCCCTAAGCAGTGACTGGTGAGAAACACTTTCATGGAAAAAGGTTGCCAAGCTTCCAAATGTTACGAATCTCCAGAAATCTCAGCAAATATTTTTTCACCCAAACTGGTGATACTTTCAGGTAATGATCAGTACACGAAGGCGACTTGGTTCCCCAAATGTCGTTCTTCTATGTTGAAGCGTTCATTTCCTGTAACAGTTTGAATTTTTAGGTTTAACTCTGTTTTCTCCTATATTGATACATGTATTTGGAACTCTAAATCCAACACGGTTTGTGCTAGCTTCTTGAAACTTGACACAGTAAAGTAGTTTCACGTTCTATCTCTATGTTTTGTTTCCTCTTGCTATAGCCCTAAGCAGTGACTGGCGAGAACCACTTTCATGGAGAGGGGTTGCCAAGCTTCCAAAAATTACGAATCTCCAGAAATCTCAGCAAATATTTTTTCACCCAAACTGGATGATACTTTCAGGTAATGATCAGTACACGAAGGCGACTTGGTTCCCCAAATGTCGTTCTTCTATGTTGAAGCGTTCATTTCCAGTAACAGTTTGAATTTTTAGGTTTCACTCTGTTTTCTCCTATATTGATACATGTATTTGGAACTCTAAATCCAACACGGTTTGTGCTAGCTTCTTGAAACTTGATACAGTAAAGTAGTTTCACGTTCTATCCCTATGTTTTGTTTCATCTTGCTGTAT